>NC_137076.1:63220826-63691691 GCF_951640355.1 Cnephaeus nilssonii | reverse complement strand
GGTCTGATCGTTGCTTCTCTGTCCCCTAAGAACAGGAATAAGACAGGGATGCCCACTTTCACCACTCCTGTTCGACATAGTTCTGGAAGTGCTAGCCATAGCAATTAGACAAGAAGAAGAAATAAAAGGTATCCAAATTGGAAAAGAAGACGTAAAGCTGTCATTATTCACAGATGATGTGATACTGTACATAGAAAACCCTAAAAATTCCATCAAAAATTATTAGAATAAATGAATTCAACAATGTAGCAGAATACAAAATTAATGCCAAGAAATCTATGGCATTTCTATATACCAATAGTAAACTTACAGAAAGAGAGACTAAAAAAAAAAAATCCCATTTACCATCATACCAAAGAAATTAAGATACCTAGGAATAAATTTAAGGAGATAAAATAGCCTTTTTAAAAATATATATTTTTTATTGATCTCAGAAAATAAGGGAGAGGGTGAGAGAGATAGAAACATCGATTATGAGAGAATCATGGATCAGCTGCCTCTGCATGCCCCCCACTAGGAATATAGCCCACAACCCGGGTATGTGCCCTGACCAGGAATTAAACTGTGACCTCCTTGTTCATAGGTGGATGTTTAATCACTGAGCCACATCTGGCCAGGCTAAAATTGCCTTTTATAGTTAAATTTATTTTCCCAAATAATTTATTTCAAGTAAAAATCTAAGTAAAATATCAAATTTTGGTTAAACATGAATGCTAAACAATATAACATTCAAGGAAACAAAACTACGCAGATTTTTTATAATAAGAACATTTCATATTAATAAAATTCTAAAATACATAATATATGAAATATATTTAAGGAAGGCTATTTCTTATTTATTGATATAAATTATTACAAAAGAGTAATCAGAATCTTTAATTCTTGCTCATTAACTTGCCATTTCTCTTAGAAATATGTTTCAAAACATTTCACTTGATATTTTGTCTTAAGTTCCATAATGTTGTAACTTAAAGAAAATTCCAAGTTTAGTTTTATGTAACCCAAATTAAATATAGATTTTAAAAATGCATTAAAAAGTCCAGTTAAGAATTATTTTAAATCTCCCCTTTACAGTTTTTCTATCATTGTTTTTCCTTTAATCCATTATCTACAAATTAAATATTTTCTCATATGTACAGTTCATTTTCCCATCTCTGGTTCTTTCTGCTTTTTGTCTTATTTTTAATTTTTAATTAAAGATATACTTTTTCAACTTAAATTACTTTTTCATGCATATAAGCAATTTTATCCGCTCATATCCTGAAAATGCCAACTGTTTATCATATTTAAAGAAGAATGAAATGCTTTACTAAATACATAATCTCACAGAGTCTGAGAAAACTAGACTTTTCAAGATCATGAAGTTTCTTCTGAAATGTTCTATAAAAAAATACCAGCAGCTAAATTTTTCCCAAATGATACCTACAATATTATACTTCCATTGAGAGGAATTTTAAGTGCTGAAAAACCAGTATATCCAGGTCTGGGAATATATCCGAAGAAATCCGAAACACTAATTGGAAAGAATGTACACACTGTTATGTTCATTGCAGCATTACTTACAATAGCCAAGATCTGGAAGCAGCCCAAGCGCCCATCAGCAGATGAGTGGCTACAAAAGCTGTGGTACATTACACCATGGGCTACTACTTACCCATAAAAAAGAAGGAAATGTTAACCTTTTGCAATAGCAATGGATGGACCCGGAGAGTATTATGCTAAGTGAAATAAGCCATTCAGAGAAAAGCAAATACCATGCGATCTGGCTGTACTTATGGCATTTCTGTCGCTGTGTGTTAGCAAAGTTAACTGGAATAGAGCCAGCTGAGGCCAGAAACTTAGGTTCTGAAATCGACTTCCATAATGTACTGTGTGAACGTGGAATATAATTTTAATTGCTCTATAGCGACAAGTTGCCTCGTCAGTAAAATCATGGGACTGCAAGTAATTCATCCATCAAATTAATGAATTATTATGCCGAAACCGGTTTGGCTCAATGGATAGAGCGTCGGCCTGCGCACTCAAGGGTCCCAGGTTTGATTCCGGTCAAGGGCATGTACCTTGGTTGCGGGCACATCCCCAGTAGAGGGTGTGCAGGAGGCAGCTGATCGATGTTTCTCTCTCATCGATGTTTCTAACTCTCTATCCCTCTCTCTTCCTCTCTGTAAAAAATCAATAAAATATATTTTTAAAAAATTAATGAATTATGTCTCGAGTGCTAATCTTTGAAATACCTTACATCTGTGAAATTAGAGACTTACACATTTGGGAAACGTGGTGCCATGTAAGAAAGACATCTGAGGAAAATTTTCAAACTCATGTTAAAAAGTGTCCACGGATGACGTGGGTGTGGGTTGTCGCTGGGAAACAACAACAGTCGAGGAGCTCAGGTGCTGAAGTCAAGCGCACGTCAGGTTTGAATTCTAACACGGACTATCCCAAAGCATGCGATTTCACCTACCAAGTTTCAATTTCCTGAGAAATAAATAGAATTAAGTGAGTACCTACCGGCCATGATCTTGGCCAATCACGGGGGCCTACCAGCGAGGCGGCTGGCAGGTGCGTGTCTCCTTCCTAGCCGCCCAGCTTCCCCAGCTTCCAGGAGGGGAGGCCGCCACACAGCCAGTACTGCGACAGGGACTTACGCACGCACGCACGCACGCACGCACACACACACGCACAGCACGCATGCAGGCACGCACGCACGAACTGACACATGGGAGGCTCTGTCAGGTGCTGCTGCTGCGACTGGCCGGCCTAGAGGCCGCTTCCCTCCCGCAGCGCACAGTACTCATTGGAGACCCTCAGGGCTGCGGGAGGGGCAGGAAGTGATCACTGGGCTGGGCGGGGGGCTCAAGGTTAGAGGGCCCCAGCTTCCATGGACCCGTGGACAAAAATGAACAACGGCAGCCCGCATACTTTTCATTGAGGAAGTAAAAAAGAAAAAAAATCACCCTTGCAGTTTGCAGTGATATTTTGGTACTTCCTGCTTTGGAATAACGGTTGAAGAGGGATGAGGAACATTTGGGAAAATTGTGATGGGTGATGAACTGCCACCTACCTGTCCGAAGTGTCTTCTGGGAGGAACGAACCGCTTTGTTGGTGCGAGAGCAAGGTCATTGAATTCAAACAAACAGACAACAGAAAAGAGTAAAGGGACGATGCTCTCTTTCAAGTTGGCATAGCCATAGCGGAAACAGTTTTCCAAGAGGGATGCTCTTACAAAGAGTAGCATCGAGTCACTGCAAACATACCCTTTAACCTATGTCTTACAAAGGCCACCCCTCCTAAGTGATGCTCAGGAACAGGTTCGATGAGCAGTAGCAGTGACTTTAAAACAAAGATCATTAGATCGATCAGTTGGCTGCAAGAGGGTTCTTCATGAAGTTAGCCAGTTGATGAGTACATAGGGGCAAGTCTGTGCAAATTGTGGCCTATGCTCACTGCACTATATTGAGTGAATACTCCAGTTCAAGTGAAACTAGCAACATTGGACTGAGTATGGAATTCCATTGTAATTGCAAAAGCGAATTCCAGGAAGAAGATCTTTATCAAATGTTTACCTTAACTTTTTTAAGTTCTGCAGGAGTTCCTCAGGAGGGAAAACCTCAATGCTCAGATGTCTTTGGTATTTCAGCATTACCTTGTCCTTGCCAATTAGGTATTTCGCTGGAACTTCTTCCAAATTTGGGCAGACATTATATATCTGTGTTTGAATCCTCACACAATATGCAGTTAAAACCGACAGGGTCCTGGTAGTAGACATTTCTCCTTACAGTACATGAAAAAATCAGAGAAGATTCATACATGGCACAAGATTCTCTTCACTGCCTTGACCAGTTAGCTTCTCTTCATGGATCTGTCTTCCCCCATGAAAGATTCCAAATTTATTATTTAGCACACTTCATTGTCAGATTACTGAATATAATTAATGAAATTAAAATAGAAAATTCTGAAGTTGTGGGCATGTCCAGTATTATCAGCAACCTGATAACTGTATTCCATCTTTCCCTCCTTATCTCTCTCTCTCTCTCTCACCTGAGGATATATTTGGATATATTTTCATTGATTTTTAAAGAGAGAGGGAGGGAGAGAGAGAAATAACCCTCTATGTGAGAGAGAAACGTGGATCGGTTGCATCCCGTACGTGTCCCAAACAGGGATCGAATGGGAAACCTAGGTATGTGCCCTGACCAGAAATGGAAGCCACATCACTTCACCCAACTGAGCCACCTGGCCAGGGCTCTCTCAAAATATTTTAGCTGCCATTCCAAATGGACTTTTCTCCTCCTCAATTACCTGCCTCACACATACCATGTGTTCCTTTGGTTGAAGTGCTGCATTGGAAGAAATATTGATAAAGATGACATAGCATACATGGAAGTATATAACAAATTGCTGGGGACCTAACTTAGGTTCCAAGAGGACATACATTTTCATAAAGTTTTTTCCCCAACATGCAATTCAAGTTTTCAAATCCTGTATTTGGTGCCACCTAGCTACTCCAAATGGCACTCAAATTTGACTGCGAATGGTATGGCCTTTCATGAAGAAGAAGAAATAAGTGAACATCAAGAGAATGATCAAGACCAGTTTTCAGATCAGCTAATCAGTGTAGTAATGCTCAGAAGAATTACTGCAGAACACTGTGTACCTCTCCTGACGAGGTGCACATACTCCACAGAAACCTCAAAAGCAAATATCTATTTACAATTCTCTGGAGAGTACTTAAAGTGCTGAAATACTTTAAACACCCCACCTCATTTCCCAACATACTGGAACAATTGCACTAAAACATACACATGCTTGCATTCCTTCACTTGTATGTTTGGAGCCCAGGGACTAGAGCATAGATCAGAGAGTTTATGGGAAATTTGTTACAAGAAAGTATTTGACCCATATCAATAACAACCTGGAATAACCAGTTTTCAAATGCCTGTTGGAAAACTTGATTTTTTAAATGTTTAAAGTCAAAACAATAAATCCCTATTTTAAAAAAATCACACACCTATAAACTTTATATAAACATCAAAGGATGTAGTTAGCACAATTGTTACAGTTCCTGGTACATAATTCTCACCAAATATTGTTTCAATGTAAAAGTTGTGACCATTATGGGGAGAGGATCATTTATAGCTATTCTGGAATCTCACCTGTCATTTTTGTTAGTTTAAAAACAGAGGTAAATGTAAGCATGGCAAATGAAAATATCCCAACCATGTGGTGAACCTAGAGACAGCAGATATCTTACTAAACCTCATTTCCAAACAGCCTTCTTAAATGGCCTGGAGTCTGCAAGTAGAGGCTAATTCAGACTTCAATTGCGAACAGTTACATTTTAAAAAATCAACTAGCTAAACCAGACTATCTAAACTCTTAAAAGGAGAATTAATAGCTGAGAGTTATCACTTGACATATTTTATTACTCCTTTCCATTCCTAAAAGGTAATTACTGCATTGTAATGTTTAAATTCAGGCTTATAAATACTGTTTATAAGACTATAAAGACTCTTTTTTCCTTTCTGCAATCTCTCTCCTTTTTTTGTCTTGGCAGACATTTCAGTCTCTGACTATGAAAGAGACAGACTTCTGCAATATGTGGTGAGACAAGATTTTAAAAAAATAGAATACTCTCTAAAATTAAGCAAAGTAGTTTTAGTGTTAATTACTCCTAATTACTCTAACTTTTTCTTGAAATGCATCCAATGAATTGAAGAATAGTTAGCTTAAAATTAGAAAGTATTTGAAAGTGTTCCATTTTGAAAAATACATATATTACATGTATAATATTTTTGTCGATTAGTTAGGGTTTGCCTAAATTTTACCTAAAATTAAATTTTAGCTAAACTATTTTTCTCATTATAGATTCATACCTAGCTTGTCTGTCAGAAGGTTCTATCATCGCACTGAGCTGGCCTTCCCCACTGGATTACATGAAATTTTAAAAAATGATTGGTTGAGACATTGTGCAGATATTCTTCAGAGTGTGCAAGTTGGAGAGAGATGGTCTTTGAGATATGTGCAAAAATACCATGTAGATTTTAAGCTCTAACATTTATTAGCTATGTGACTTTGGATAAGATAAACTCTATAAACCTCAGTTTCTACATTTTAATAGAGAGTAAATTTGCTGGCTAGAGAGGTTATAGATTACATTAGATTATGTCAAGCCCTCTTGTACTACTGGTACCTGGAAGACACTGGATGTTTCTGTCTCCTATTCCACTGATGAGGATACGAGTAAGTCTTTGTATAAGAGGGAATATATTCAAGAGTCTTTAAGGGCGGATAGTATATATTGTGGCTGTTGCTTATATTCTAGATGGTAATTGGAGATACTAACCATGAGTATCAGTCACTTCTAAAATGTAACATGGGTAGGGTGCTTACTTTGCATGTTTAGCTATACTAATGTTTAATGTTATAGAGAGAACATATCTGGGATACCCACTTACACTACCCAAATAAGAGATTGATTTAGAGTGGAATGCTAATTAACCTTTTAATTGAGAAATATCCTTATATTAGATTTATAAAGGTTTCCAAATTAATATGAATTTTCTATTTGAGTTAGCTGCTTTTGACCACTGCAGTCCATTTTATAAGAGGATAACATTTTCTGTTCTGAAGAATTCTGAATATTTTATGACCTATTTTTTGTTAAATCAGGAACTTAAAGAATCATTACCTCACAAAGAGTTTTACAGTGTTGAGTATATTGTGATGCTTTATATTAATTGAAGTTGTACAACTCCATTTTCAGATATTGTCTTAAAAATATCCTTGAATCCCATGATGAGGTTTGAAGGTCATTCTTACCTTTTTTGAAAAACACCTGCAATATCTGATTATGGATCATGTATTTTGTGTATCAATAGCTTGTACCTTACTATTGTTCAGTAGAATTTTATTAAGGATGCCCCCCCTGGTTTTTTTTTGTTTGTTTGTTTTGTTTTTATCCATTTCTCAGGTGAGGGACATTTGGGTTATTTCTAGTTGTTGGTGATTTGAATAAAATCAATCAAATTTTTTGTTGAAAGGCATTCAATGAATTGAAGAATAATTGGCCTGAAATTAGAAAGTGTTTGAAAGTGTTCTATTTTGAAAAATATATATATTACATGTATAATATTTCTGTGAATTAGGTAGAGTATCCCTAACTTTTACCAATGAAATTTAGCTAAAAAGTGCTGAACTGATTTTCTCATTATAAATTCATACCTAGGTTGTCAGAAGGGATACATATACATGCAGGTATCTGTGTGAACATAGATTTAATTTCCCTTGGATAAATATCTCGGCATGAGATGGATGGGATGTAGAGTAAGTATATGTTTAACTTTATAAGAAAATACATTTTTTTTCATAAAGTTATATATTGACCAGTTATATATGAGATTACCAGTTCTGAATTCTTTCCTGACACTTAATACTTATCCTGGCAGAATACTTGTTATTTTGGTGCCAAGGTCCTTGGATCAAAATAAGCCACATTCTAATTTAAGTTAGAGACTTCTGAACACCACCTCCTGGAATAGTCACACTCACGTGTTATAAAGAGATCCTGGGCTTTGAGCTTGATGCCCTAAGACAGAACTGGCTTCTCTTATTTAGAAAGTGTCTGCTTATATTCTGATTGCAGGAAGGCGAGTAAGCTGAAAATTGGGTGCACTCCAGTAGACATTCAAGCTGTTCACCAAATATTAACATCTTCCTTTCTTTTGGTTCTCTTAAGTGTGTTGGGGCCATTTGAAAATCCACAACTTATACAATTAAGTGATTTTGGTCACTTTTTAGCTGGAATATTCCTCTTACCCACTAAGCACAAAATTTGGTTAATGTCTGCTGCTCCATTAGCCTGTGTACCTGAGTGGATATATGAACAGAGCCTCCCTGCTAAACAATAATAGATGCAACACGAACAGGAAATAAGACTTTATTATTTTAAGTTACTGAGATACTGAGGTTTTGTGCTACCTCAGTTTATGCCTAGCCTCCCCTGACAGACATACATGAAAAATGCAATGTCTAATTAGATAACCCATTTAACACAGATGTCTTCATTCAGAAAACCATTTGCATTGCTTCTTTTTATAAAGCATACTAGTAGCCCATTTGCAGGAAGAATCCTGCAAGGGGCCGCTGCAGCCGCGTGCACTGCCTCTGCCACCGCCAATGCGGGCGCCGCGCCTGCACCCACGGGCCGCTGCCGCCCACCCCGCTCCGCCCTGCCCCGCCCCGGCCAGACTTTCCCTCTGGCTGCTACCTTGCTTTCCGCTTTTCCTCCCTCTTCCTTCTAAGTTGTCTTCAGTCTTCACTCCTCCCTCCCTCAGCGTATGCAAATTAACCGCCATCTTCATTGAGTAATTTGCATACTCACCCTGATTGGCCAGTGGGTGTGGTTTTGGTTGGTGGGCGTGGCTTGGCGTAGCAAAGGTATGGTCAATTTGCATATTACTATTTTATTAGGTATGATGATTTGTTTTATCTATGAAATCTTAAACTTCATCTTGTTCTCCTGCTAAGCACTATTTTATTGTTTGGAAGGGTTACATTTCCAAACAATTCTTTCATTTTGTAGAATTATGCTTTTGGTATTATAGAATCCCATGCTACCAGTGAATTTGTCCTGTGATGCTGTGAGTTATTATATCTATTATTTCTCTGAAATTCATAGCCTTGATCTGTCACCTAGACATAGCGGTTTACAATTTTGGCCCTCGTAAGACTCCATATTCATGGTTCACCTTTGTTAGTCTCCTCCCTGCCCCCTCCAGCATGACAATGACAATGTTGAACTTTACTCCCAGTCCTCTGATCCTGGAAAACATTACAATTTTTTAAAAAAATTCCCCTACCTCTTTGTTTCATAGAAATCATTTACAGGAGGAACCATTCTTCCACATATGACTTAGGCAAGGTCCAAGAATACTCCCTTGTTTACCTATAAGTAGACTAAACACAGACCCTTCAAATTACCATTCTTTGCCTTATAAATGATTAGTTGAATTGTATAGACCTGCTGACCAATCTGGATAAAACACCTGCTACCTTGATTTGACCAAACTTTCTTTAACCTTCTCTGTCCTTTCTCCAGGTTCCTGAACTTTGACTCCCATGCTCCCAACCCTGAGCCAACATACAACCCCTACTTAACAGCCCCTCCAATAGAGTAATCTCAGGGGAAAACATTCCCCACACAACATCCTTCCATCCCACTTCCCTGCAACTCTTCTTTCTAACTTTGTTCACTTCTCCCTATTAAAACAAAATGAAACAAAACACCCTTTTGCCTTACCTTTTAAATGCTTGCAGATATCATGGTGAGTGCATTCTCTCCGTTGTATTATCTCCCCCCCACCCCCAACATACACACACCCTGTCTTCCCTTGTAGTAATCTCTTTCAATAAAGTATTTCCTAACTTACACTGAGTGGCCAGATTATTATGACCACCCCTTCAGTACAATGAAGTGAATTAGTTATGCAAATAATAATAATAATAATAATACCATGAGAGTATTTGCTTAGGAATTTTTCAATATTCAGTATTTTTGGAAGTGTCAATGAAGTATTGATGGGGTGGTCATAATAATCTTGCCAGTCATAACAATCTGGCCTCTCAGTGTATATTCCAATTTGTCTTATTTGATACCATATACACATTTCAACAAACAAAATTATCATAGTCTCTGAAGTTATTTCATGTATCAAGGTAATTTAAACAGTATTACCAAAAATAAACAAACTTCTGAGAAATTTGAATTCTTAAACTTGGTGTGCCACACCCCTACAGAGATTCTGATATTAGCTCTGCTCAGCTTAACAGCTGCGATTTTGTAGTATCTTTTCCAATTCTGTGATCTGGATTCACTTTTCTAACCTTTTCTCATTTTCATGGCCCTATAATCAGACTTGCTGGAGTAGTTTTGTATGTACTTTTGTCTCCGTTAGGAATGCTGCCTGTAATGTCTTCGCCCACCTCTTTTTCTTATGTTAAACTAAACCCTTAGTCTAGAAGTCAGTTCCTCTGAGAAACCTTCCCCAGACCCCTAAATCTGTTTGCAGTTCCTTTTTATACACTACATCATTACCAATGCGTCTCCCATCAAAGACTTATAGGATCGAATTGTAATTGTGTCTTATCAGGTGCAATGGTCATTTCTTTTGGGGTGGAGTGGGGAGGAACCTCACTAAAAGAGAATGTGAACAATAGTGCATTTTGCAAAGTCTGAGTTACTCAAGCTGGAGTGTCATATACGAAATACAGAAAAAAGTCCAAAGTGATTTGACATTACCAGTCTAGTCAACTCCTATGTGCCCCAATAATATGCGTTCAAGATAAGCCCCATTTCCTAGGGATCTGCTCCTAATCTCCCAGAGAGAATACAATTGCTTCTAATAGTAATTTACACAGGCAGCAAAGTACAAATCTATATCAAGGGGGAAAAGTTCCTGAAGGCAATCACATTTGAAAGATGTTACCTATTACCATGCACAATAAAGACATCTTTGTACATTATTATGTAGAGCAGTTAGAACCCTATTGAACATTCTGAATAGGACCTTGATTTTAACTTTGAACAGAGAAGACCCATTGAAATGTTTGATTCAAACAAGGGATCCCTTTACTTCAAAGGTGAGTTCAAGCAATACAGAGAGAGCACTTTTCCACCAATCTATCCTCTCTTTTTAAATAAGTCTATTCCTCAACCAAACTTTTCTTTTTTTATCTTCACCTGAGGATATGTTCTTTTTATTATTGTTGTTGTTGTTGATTTTAGAAATAGAGGAAGGAGCGAGACAGAAAGAATGATGACAGAGAGAAGCATTGAGCAGTTGCCTCCCATACATGCCATGAACAGGGGATAAACCCACAATCTAGTTATGTGTCCTGACTAGGAATCAAACCCTCAAACTTTCTGTGCATGGGAGGATGCTCCAACTAACGAAGTCACCAGGCCAGGGCAGTTAACCAAACTTCTAAATGTTGACTAACTTCACACCTTGGTCCTCTGTGTAATCCTTCCTAATGTGATCCAATTCAGGTCCATGTGTTTTCATAGATGTCCAGGGTCTTCCATGTTCAAAATTACCATGCATCTTCATCTCAGTGCTTATTAAATATCAAAGTATAATGTGTTTAAATCAAAATTATGAATTCAGAGTCCCAGTTCCTTTCTCTCCCAGTCATTTGCATAAAGAAAAATAGCATTAATGGTCCAGTTACACATAAAAGAATAGGAAATAGACCCAAAAACGTGGATTTGAGCCTTTTATATTTGGTGTTTGTGCTCTATCAGGAATATTTTACAATATTATGATTATAAAAGCTAGATATAAGAGATAGTGTTTGTTTGCAATGAGAAAGTAATCACAACAAATGAATACTATAAACACCATCCCAAAATGCCAGATGTGACCAGGGCAAGATACATCAAATAGAGATACTAGTATATTGAATTATTTTGGGATGCACAAATCAGGGCACTTTTGACTCAGACTTAATCTTTATAGTACTAAAAGATTGAATGTATAAAAGGACAATGATCAGATATCTATGTTTATATCTATATCTTATCTATACCTATCTATATCTCAGACCCATAATCTTCAGTACGCAGCCCAGGAAGCCAACCTACTCTCTACAGTAACCAGATCAGGAGGACAGACCTATTAACCTGTCCGTCCAAGAAGCTAAACAATAACCCCTATATAATTTTGCCCAAAACAACTGGGCCTTGATTTATAACTGACAGTGCCTCTAACTTAGGACCATCTGTAGAAAGCCAATTTGGCACCCCTAATCAATCACAGAATGTCCTGCTTCTATTTAGCTTGCCTCCAGTTTCTCCATGCCAACAGAGTCCAATCAGGACATACCTGAAGTCTTCTCTTTTTCTCACTATAAAGCTTTCCCATTCTCTGCCTGCCTTTGAATCTCTGCCAAATTAATGAGTGATAGCTGACTCACTTGCTATAGCAATCTTTGAATAAACAGCGAGTCATTGACATTCTTAGTCCATCACCATTGTACCCCATACCTCCTCCACCTCCACTTCTGCAGTCACCACTCTGTTGTTCATGTCCATAAATTTATTTCTTCTTTGCCCAATCTCTTATTTTAAAATATAATCTTCAGTAAGATTGAGTAAGAACAAGTGGAGCAGAAAAAAAAAACAACAGAATTGTTATTGTAATTTCTATGGTCTTTGTTTTCCTCCCCATTGTTTTTATTTTGTCATTTATTTCATTATTATTGATTAAAATTGTGTATTATTATTATTTGATTTAAAAACTGCAACTTTGCAAACTAAGCATAAAATATATTTGGAACAGGTTTTTCTAAAAATATTTTCATCCTATGCAATCAGCAATTTTTCTATTAGTTAAAAAAAAATCACAAACTGTTTATACTTTGTTTTCCTTTCTTTACCCACCCCCAAGTTCTTTTCTTTGAATGTACATTTTTTAAAAAGTAACAATCCTTTTTTATTTTCTTAAGCTTTAGCCATATGACATTAATTCTTATTGAGGATACTTTTTAGCCAGGATCATATTAAAGTATTGATTTTAGATGTTCTCTTATTATCTTGCCAGATGGCATGAGAGTGAAATCTCATCTTGGGATTTTAAGAAAAAAATAACCTATTTTCCAGAAATAGAAGGATGTTGCATGAGGATGCTCTTTATAAATATTTGATTTCTAATGATGTGAAAATATGAAAAACAAAATGCAGTTTAACTCTACTAAAAATAAATTATTTTAAACATGTCCCAGTCATAAGCTTCATAACTTTGAAGTGACATTGCTACTACTCATCATAGCAAAGAAGCTTAAAAACATAAATGATATTATTTTATCACAGAACAACAAAGTCAATTAAATTTCTAAGTTAAAATGGCATTTGGCTTAAAGCCCTTCCTGTGGCATACTTTTAAAAACTTTTACCCAGGTACCCAGAAATAAAGATATAAATAAGACTCAGAGTAGGATTAATGATATGCCAGAATTCAAAGAGAATTTCCATCTACTAGAAGGAAGAAGGAATTGACCATTGACATAAAAGCAAACTAAACCCTTGACAGAAAGGGGACTAAAAAAAGTAATTTTTCTTAGTGGATTTGCAATCACAGATTAATATATCGAGGGCTAATGGTAACTAAGAATTAGGCTCATCAGTTAAATAAGTGCATTTACTTATCACTTCTGTTCCTGTATTTTAAGATTCTGAGTAGTAAACAGTAGAAGAGGTAACTCATAATCGGTGCTTGATTTCTTGGAAATGTAGTATCGCAAAGAAAAGTAATAAGGGCCTTCAGAAGTATTTTGGGGTGGTTATTTTTCACAGTTCAGATATTAGAGAAAAAGAAAATCCACCTCTGTAATGCAGATACTCTCTGATCATTTGCATTCACCAAGAATGTGCTTAACAGGCTCCAGGTACTATGAATGCTGATTAAATTAACACGTTTACTCCTCACAACAAATTTATGTTAGGTGCGACTACTATCACTGGCTTACAAGAAAGCTTAAATAGAGGTTGCATAATTTGTCCATGGTCTCACAACTCATATGGACACCTTTCAAATACTGAGGACTAAATGTTTGTGTGCAGATCAAAATGCTGTCCAACAGTAGATCTGAAGTAGACAGATAACCAGCATCCAAGTGGGCAGATCATAGAGCTTTGATGAAACAAACATGCTAGTTATTGGCAAAAGTGTAGCTGAATAGAAAATACATATGAAGTGAAAAAGATATATATTCAAATTAAAGAGTCCCTCTGAAAATGTATACAGCAGAACATTAAAAAATTAGAGCAATCACTTGGAGATGTAAGGAAACATAGCTTCTTTGAAACTACACAAAGATTATGATAAAAAATCAAAAGGTTTAATAAACATATTTGTAACTATTTACTATAAACTGCTCTAATTTAACAACATAAATTTTATTTTAATGAACTTTATTTACTTGTCTAAATATTTCTTGGAATCAAAGGGAGCCAGGCCAGTGGGCCAATGTGGCTCAGCTGTTGAGCATTGACCCAGGAACCAAGAGGTCGCAGGTTCGATTCCCAGTCAGGGCACATGCCCAGGTTGCAGTAAGGGACATGCAGGAGGCAGCAGATCAATTAATCTCATCATTGATGTTTCTATCCCTTTCTTCCTCTCCCTTCCTCTCTAAAATCAATAACAAATACATTAAAAAATCAAAGGGAGAGCGTGCTTCCAGAAAAAAATTGAACACACAAGAACACTGTGTGAAAATATCCATCAATCAAGTCAAAGGAAAGTAAAATACTTGGAAGATATGTAAGCATTTGAGATCAAAATAGTTGTAAAAGTGTAAGAGGAGTTGATATGAGTTGTTCATATTTTATTTTGTTTATTTAAAACACATAGAGACTGTATTTATCACTGTTTAAATTCAAAATAGAAAAGGTCAAAAAAATGAACTCAAAAGATTAATTGGCCTTGCAAGCATGAGCAAGTTTTTTGTTAATCTTGGCAGTGGCAGTGTTAGTGTTTTAGTAGGGGTATACAGTGCCTGGAAGAGTGAATGGAAAGTGAGGAATGAGACCACTAGTGGAGGCAATGTTCAGAAAGTTAGATGTGAAGCAGGGAAGAATTCAAGAAGCTAAATAAACAACTTCCTGAAATTAGTGAGATTGTTAGGCTTCTATCCATTCCTGTAGATTACAAGCATGAAGAAAAAATATATTATTCCGTTTGGAAACAAAGTTTTCAAAGTTACATAAATTATTTGTTTGTTTACTTATTTATTTACTAATTGCTAGGGAGAACATTTTTCAGGTGGAAGAAACATTCTTTTGCTCTTTCTATAAATATGCTATTCTGTGTAAAATGAGAAGCAATCTATTGTATTTGGAAGAATAAACAAAGAAATGTTTACATAATGTTTACATATATTTCATGTTGGCATAAAGTAAAAACGTTCCCTCTATCAATTTAGGCTCTGGGATTGAGGGTCTGTGAGTTAAATGTCAAAATTCAAAAGACTACTAGCAGGAGAAAAAACAAAGTTTATTCACATTCACATACACATACACATACAAATACACATACACATACACATGCATGTGAGCACACAAAGAAGTGACTTCCTGGTCAGCTATAGTTAAGGGTTTATATTTCATTTAAATAATAAGGGGGATAAAGGAGTCAAAGGAAACCTTAGCCAGTGTGGCTCAGTGTTTGGAACTTTGATCCAAGGACTCAAGTGTTTGGGTTCGATTTAGGCCAAGGACACTTATCTTGGTTGCAGGCTCCATCCCTGGCCTAAGAGGCAACCAACTGATGTGTCTCTATCACATCTATGTTTCTCTCTCTCAGTCTCTCTCCCTCCCTTCCACTCTGTCTAAAAATTGATGGAAAAAGATATTCTTGGGTGAGGATTAACAATAACAACAACAACAATAAAAGATGTCAAGGGAAATCAAATGCTGGAAAACTGATGAGAAACAGTGGGAAAACTAGTAGAAGTTATGGAAAGTTTTGTTTATTTAATTTTTTTATACAGGTGCCAGAGGTCTATCTCCTCTCTAACTATAAACTCCTATAGAAAGGATTTATAATGGCTGCATTTTGGAGAGACTTTTTTAAATTAGAAAAACACATTTAGAAAAGTTTTTATCTGTGGCTACACTTTTAATTTTGGTAGTATTGATATTATTAAAACATATTTTAATACAGAAACTAAAATTTTGTAAATGAACAATTCTAGATGAATATCAGCCTTTAGATGATTAGGTATTAATGATTTGGCACTAAGGTAAAACAAAAATCCACATGGAATCTATATCATGTCTTTCTGAGTGTTGGCTAATATATAGAAGAAAGTATGGTTATTAAAATGAACAAAAAGAATTGTGGAAAGGTTTGGAAAAAGTCTGTAAATGTGGGCTTTTATTCTTACTTTAAATTCTATAATTTATGGATTTTGTTTGTTTAGTATTTATAAATCCAGAAAAAAATAGTTTTCTTGTCATTTTTTAAAGTGCTCAGAACATGCATTTAATCAGTAGAGACAAAAGAGTAGATCATGATAATAGAGTGTAATTGTAGCCTTATGTTACTTTACTTTACAGCAGTAGCTTTTTTATTTTGATTTTTTTCCAGGAGAAGTTGCTCTTTGGGGAGTTGGGGTAGAACTTAAAAAAAAAAATCCTATCGAAATAACATTAAGGTGAAACATTAATAGAACATGATAAAACTCCATTATCAAAAGGAATCCTAACTTAAACACATATAGTTAGACACCTCAGCTTCTTTCAAACAACACATAATGCAATATATGGGGCCAATCTTCCCCAGCTGCTGGCAGCTGGCCCTGCATCCCACTGCTGCCGCCCAGTCATGCTTGCACCTGACTTGGCCTGGAGCCACCCATGTTGTCCACTGCCACCCACTCCCGGTTCCCCATTTCACATCAGGCAATGGGGCCTGTAGACTGGGGACAGCTCCTGCACTGAGTGTCTGCCCCCAGTGGTCAGTGCGCATCATAGCAACTGGTCGTTCCACCATCCGGTCAATTTGCATATTATACTTTTATATATACATATGTTCTTATAGAATTGAGCACATTCTGATATAAAGTAGTAAAAGAGCAAGTATATATGTATGATATAGAAAAATTCCTCACGCTAAACAGGTATAGGTAATTTAATTTTCAAGGTGACAAATTATCTTATCACAGGTGAGCAGGCAATTTCTTCCCTGAAATAAACTAAGTAGCCCAGGAAATGTTTAACTAGATGAAACCATTATCCTTCCAAAGACAAAAGTGTTAAATAAAGTTAATTTTTTCTACTTTAGTGTCTTGGTAGAAATTGGCATAAGAAAACAATTCTGCTTTAAGGTTATGTTAAGCTGTTGAATCTCTTTAGTAATAGAATAAAAATAATGTTCCTTTAGGAAAAAATACATAAACACACATATTTCTAATAAATTATTCTGTAATAATAGAGTATTAAAAAGACAAATGTCTTTACTCCCTCACCTTTCAAAAGATCAAGAACATAAAAAAATATTTATTTATACCTCATATTTTTATTATCATTTAAGTAACTACTTAAGTTATAGCTTTAACTAGAGGCCCGGTGCACGAAATTTGTGCACTGGGCAGTGTCTCTCAGCCCAACCTGCATCCTCTCCAATCTGGGACCCCTTGGGGGATGTCTGACTGCCAGTTTAGGCCCAATCCCGGGATCCCTCTGACAGTCGGACATCCCTCTGACAATCCAGGACAGCTGGCTCCTAACTGCTTGCCTGCCTGCCTGCCTGCTTGCCTGCCTGATTTCCCCTAACTGCTTCTGCCTGCCAGCCAGATCACCCCCTAACCGCTCCCTGCCAGCCTGATTGATACCTAACTGCTCCCCTGCTGGCCCAATCGTCCCCAACTGCCCTCCCCTGCCGGCCTGATCTCACCCTCAACTGCCCTTTCTTGCTGGCCTGATTGCCCCTAACAGCCTCTGCCTGCCTGATCACCCCAACTGCCCTCTCCTGCTGGCCTGATCTCGCCCCCAACTGCCCTCCTCTGCTGGCCAATTTGGTTCTGATTGGTCAGTTTCTATGCCAGTCAGCATCAAAAGCTCTGCCTCCTAAGCAGTCATTGGCTCCTCACATTTGACCCAGATTTGGTTCTTATTGGTCAGTTTCTATGCCATTATCAGTGTCTCTGGGCCTATCAGCGGGGCCTTATCAGAAAGGCATGGCTGATCAGCAGCCCTGGTGGAGGCCTGGAGAGAAATGGAGGCACGGCTGCTGGCCTGGCCTGGAGAGAGAGAGGCAAGTGTGGATCAACAGCTGCCACACATGCTACGGATCAGACCCTGCTTCTCTCTTCAGGCCTCTCTCCAGGCCTGATTTGCAGCCCTCTCAGTAGTCAGTACTGGGTCACCACGCCTGCAGCTGTAGCAGTTAGTGCTGAGTCGCCATGGCAACCCAGTGCTGACTACAGGACTGACTTCCGGTTGGTCAAGTCTCTGGTCGTTGTGGATGTGACAGACCCAGGGTTTTTATATATTAGGATGACCTTCTGACAGTGGCCTACAGCATTTTGTTAATACTAGAGGCCCGATGCACAAAATTTGTGCAAGGAACTTGGCCCTTGCAGCCCCACAGCCCAGGCTTCATCCAGAAGGTTGTCCTGAAGAACGTCTGGAAGGTCGTTAGGCTGTCTGGTCTAATTAGCATATTATGCTTTTATTATTATAGATTATTATAGATATGCTAGACATACTGGAAACACTCTTCTCATTAAGTTCAGAATGGAGCCAACAAAGCTTTTCCTGATAATGACCTCTCTGGCCTTCCTGAATATTTATCGCTTCTAAACTTAGGCTAAAAAGTATGTCCAATTCTTAGTACCTCAAATAATGGTGAATCATCTCTAGAGTAGTTTGACTTCTGTGATCCTTAAAATTTCTTAGTCTTTCATCCAAGTTAAACGAGCTTAGTTTATCTTGAGTTTTGTGATTATGAAATATAAGTATTTGTGGATTTTAAACTTCATTATAATTTAATAGAAATGAGCAAGGAAGGGTTTGGAGAGGCAACTGCCATGAACCTTCAGCACTGCTTCACATTTTTTCTGACATAGCAAGAATGCAAGAGCCTGACTACCTTTACCCAGAACATTTCTCACAGGTATGTTTACAGCAAGTAAACATGTGAGATGAGGTATGTACCCAATACCCAACCCCAAACCAGACATACAGTAGGCTTCCTCTCACTTACTATAAAACAAGCCCACCTTTCTTCTTTAACATAACCTATTGCATCTGGAAAAGTCCTTAATGGACCCCTTTGCATCACCTCTGTGTAACCTGGAGGAAAGGTAGAATAGGCACAAATCACTATGAAGCCGCAGCTATGGCTCTTGTGACTCAGGAAATCCTTTTTCTTTAGCTCAGGTATCCCCTGTCTTCTCCCAGTTTTCATGAATAGTAACAAGCTAGCTTATTAACTTATAAGTGGGATAAGATCTTAGACCCTGCACAATTCCTGACACCTAGAAATTAAAGACAACTCTTTCTCTTTGTTTCTGTCATTTAATCAGCAGATAGATAAATAATCCGTGCCTCTGCAATTCTTGTGGAGCGTTCTTTTTCCACTTCTTCCCAAGTTATTTTAAAGAGTTATGGAGACATGAAACAATACTAGCTTCTTGCAATACTACATAATATGGTCTTAGTACTCCTGGTACTTAAACTTTCTCTTCTGCTAACAACTGGAGAAAAATAGCATTTTGTGTCTTTCTAGGGAGAAGGAGAGAGAGAGGGAAGGGAGGAAGCAAGAAGAAGGGAAGGAGGAAGGGAGGAGAGAAAAAGAGAGAGAGAGAAGAGAAAGAGAAACAAGAGATTGGTTTTAAATCCTCAGTTAAAATAATTTGGAATATTTAGAATGCCCATCTAATGGGAAAATGTGTAATTTAATAAACAGTTTGGACAGGTTACAAATAAGCAAATAAATAAATGGAACATAAAACTATCATGTTTTGTGAAGTACAATGGCTTCTCCAATAAATTCAGTAAGCAAAATGACATTTTATTTGCTTATAAATTAATACAAACATCTTCACAATTATTAGTCCCAGGGAAAAAAGCAAATATTTAATGGTACATCTCAGCATTTGATGTTTATGTACTAGTATATGTGAATTGTATAAATGTGTACAACTATACACAATTTGGGTACACATCACAGCAAATAGATGGTTACATTATAAATTATTTTGATCTGTAAACATTGATACTGCTGAACAAATAGGGTTTTACTTCATAAACATTATAATTATTATTTTAACACACCACCTGATATTACCTAACATTATTAGTAAACTTCATATCTACTTGTGTCTAGGTCTTAATTCTAATGGTCCAAATGTATTTGGAAGTTTCATAACTATAGTATGGGGAAAAAAACTTATATTAGAGTTATGTCATAGAAACTTATATTTTCCAACAGTGTATCAAATGCAATTTTAATATGGAAACCCCTTCAGGCCAATTAACAATGGTTTTTTATTTTCAAAAAACTATTGAAAATAATTTTAGACCAATTAATGATACGGTTTTACTGATCACACTACTTTAGATTTTTAGAAGTATTTAACACAGCTTTAGATACGTTCTGATAAAAGGAAATCTTATTTATACTTGAAGTTCAGAGGTATGTTGATGATAGCAAAGAAGAAAGAATTGACCATCTTGTTAGTACAGTTTCAAAATTGAGTTTAAGGTAGAGGTTCTGCAAAGTCATGGAAAGGATATCTTTGCCTCCATGGAACATCCCTGTATTAAGTGTTTTTATCTACCATCAAGGTCTATAAGATATCATGATAAAAATTGTTATCCAGTAATTTGTGCTGTGATCTAAAAATATGTCATTCAACATATGGAAAAAATGCAAAAATAATGTTACAAAAAATTCTGCACTTGTCAGGGAATGTGAGTTCTAATTTTAACTCCACATAATTAGCTGTATGACTGGAAAATTCACTTCATTTTTATTTAGGCTTTGGATTTTCTCATTTGTAAAATAAATAATTTCTAATACCCTTGCCAACTATAGTGCTTTCTGATCTATGTAGTATATATTGTGAATGTATTTAAGACTTAACAATTAACAAAATGAGCTAGACATGCCTTTGTAGAGTGCTCTGATTAGCTTGAACACCCTTTACGAAAGAACATACAACCAAACAAGAGAAAAGGTTATATTTAGATGGAACCTGGAAGAATGGCAGGATGAAAAGCATTGGTTGATGGAAACCCAAATAAAAATCTGGTGTCAAGAGTACTTCCTGTAGATGACAAGGCAGAATGAAGGTGCAGGCTTCTATTGTTGATGGTAGTGTTGGTGATGACAGTAATCATTGATTTGGGGTTTTAAACTATGGGGGATTTCATATTTTTGTGGGTTAACAGAGCAGCTAAAAAGGAATGTGATTAAAAACACTAGCCAGAAAAGTTATCCATGGAAAGGCTCTTTAGTTAAGCAAGGGAGGAAATCTATAACCATCCAGAGAAGGCAAATAAATTGGAGATGTTTAGATGGAGCAAATTATAGAAATATAGATGACGAGCACCATACATTGCATACAATTTTATATGTCTTGCTATAATCAGTAGGAATTATTAAACCTTTTTAAAATTATCCAGTTAGCTCTAAAATGATGTATTTCTTGAATTCTTATCCTTTCTTTATATTGGCAACAATAAAGAAATATACACACTTTATGAGAGAAGAAAGTTATTGCAAATAACTCATAAAGGTTTAAAATTATTTTTAGTATTCATGTAGTTTTAAGTTATTAAAGTAATTCTGATTTTCTTTTATGCTTACATATATTATTCTAAATTAAGAACTTTCCAAGCATTATTTCATGATATGATCAGTTATGTCAACAGATATTTAATCAATATTGTTGTTTATAAATTTAAGGTTTGTTCAACACATATATCCATGTCCTTTTTATAGTATTATATATTTCTTCATCATTGCTATTATGCTGGATTTTTTAGTTTATTCATTCCTCTACTTGGAAAAGAAAAATAAACAATTTTGTATAAAACAGTTTAACCCATAGGGTTTCAACACAAGACTTTTCAATCTACAAATTTCTACACTAGGTTCAGGTTTTAGTGTTGATAGGTGAGAAAAATGTGTTATCAATGACTCCTGAGAAGATATGGAACACCACAAAATTACATTGCTACCTATATTTTTGGGCCAAATCAAGTTCAACAATATCCTAGCCTTAGTGCTATATTAGTTTTTCCCTTCAGACTTCTGTTACTTGCCTCAAAAAGTATTGACTTCGCAGGGCGTGAGCTGCAAAAAGAGTTCTTTCTTCCAGCATACTGCTTATTTCTCAACCTTGTGTGTATTTGTGATAGAAATACATATATATATATATATATATATATATATATATATGCATAGGACAAATTGTTTTTGGATAATGTATTGCATAAAAGTGCACAGTAAGTGTTTTACAAATAAAATATTAGGCTATGCTTTCTCTTTTTTGAGTTGCTAAGCAGAAATCTATGGCATTGATTGATGCATTATTTTGAAATCTGCAATGGTCTTTATCGTTTGAGCTATGAATATGTATGAAAAATCAGTTTAGTAACTGTACTATTAGAGATGGTCTAGGACTATAATTCAATAGCAATTTCTTCAAAAGACAAAGGAATTTGAATTACAATGGAATAAGTATTGATAGCTGAATGTCTTATTGAAAAATAGCTTCCTGTATTCAGGGACATTTTCAAATAGTGACAAGAAGTAATAACTAAAGGGAAGCATACTTAGAGATATGTCAACCTCTAGTTAAATTAAATTACTGAAGAAGACATACTTGAGCATTCTGTCCACCTATGTCACATTATTTATAGAAATTTTTAAATCATCATCACAGCACTGATATATTTCTGCTAAAGGAACATAGAGTTATATTTCTCATAATACATGTCCATCCTGATGGGACAGTGGCACATGTATTGGCATTTTTAAAAGTTAGTCTTAAAATATGGTGTTGCTTGAATTCTTTTTTAAAATATTTTTATTGATTTAAGAGAGGAAGGGAGAGGGAGAAAGAGAGAACCATCAATGATAAGAGAGAATCATTAATCAGCTGCTTCCTACACACCCCCTACTGGGGATCAACCCTGCAACCCAGCAATGAGCCCTTGACTGGAATCGAACCCTGGACCCTTCAGTTCACAGGCCAATCCTCTATCCACTGAGCAAAACCAGCTAGCACTTGCTTGAATTCTTAATCCTCTTTTTCTGAATAACATAACAACAACTATTATATATTTATTGTCATCAATTTGGCTTTTACTTAACACAGGTATGCCTTGTTTTAAAGATAATTCAATTAAACAAAGCTCATATTAGAGAATGCACATATAGATATCCTAAGCTCAGTTGTCCAATATGGTTATTATCATAGTTAAAATGAAAACTAACAAAACCAGTATTTGCTGCCACAATGTATTTTCTTTTGTGTTGTCTTGTTCATTTTTTTCACCAACTAAATGCTGTTTGATACATATACAAACACACGTAAATATACAGGCTTCCAGATCCAAATTTCTGACATAAACTCCTGTGTAGCTGAAACCCCTGTTATGCACTATAACCATTTCTTTCCTAATACAATATAGGGGGAAACAGAATATCAGTTATATTTGCAGAACAAGTTTTCTTTTATAGCTTTCTACTTTATATGCAATAATATTACATACTGGATTTAACATATAAGTGGCCCTAATAGGATCACATATTCAAATCTTGATAGAATGAGGGAAAAGAGAGACTTTTTCTAATTGTGGAAGTTCCAACCTTCTTTTCAGGCACATGGTTAAATAAAAAATAAGGAGAAAAATTTTATTATATATCTGGGTAGTCATGGTGAAGAACATTGTTACACTGCCACAAAAGAGACTAGCTAGGTCAGCTCTACGGCATCTATTATTTAGGAAACAACATAAAATGTTAGAGCTACATAATGGAAAACTGCAAATGAGTCAACATTCTTGACACTCAGACTCTCAGGCACCAGGTTAATGTCACAGAGGCAAACTGGTCAGCATTCAGGGCAAGGAGCCAGCAATGGTATTTAACTACATTCTCTGAAAGAATGTAGCTCAGAGAGAAAATGTAGTAGTTTCAGGTGACTATGGGATGGTAATTTATGGTAGAATTACAATGGGCAGTTGGGGCCTATTCTGACTAGACAAGTCTATGGGACTATTTTAGAGATAATATGTAGCTTGGCATAATTATAGCAACTGACATAACTAAAATTAAAGAATGTATCATCTGTAAGATAATAAAAATATTCCATATTTCTTTGTAAAAGTAATTTTGTTACCCAGTATTGCTATTATGTTTCTTAGCTATCTATACAACTTTTGATTCTATTTTTGCAACCTAAAACCATATACTTTTTTAAATTTAAATATATTAGTAGATGTCATCATTTACTTACATCTGTAAAAACAGTTGGAAGTTAATTTATGATCAAATTTGTACTCAATTCAATGAAAATCATATTTGTATTTTAAATACTAGCGAATTATTAATTTAAATGAAGTTATTGTTTATTCTTCTTTATAATCAGGTTCAAGCCTTATTAAAAAGACTAGTGGCCCCGGTGCACGGATTCATGCACAATGAAAGGAAATTAATTAGAAGATTAGTGCAGTAATTACGTTATTGCAAAAAAATTGCATGTCAAAATGGAGTATATAATACAGTTTTATAAAATTAAAATACAAAATATTTTAATATTGCTATTTGCCCTTCCTCTATAATAAAAGTGTCAGAGATGAAAGAAAATTAGTAAAATTTATATGAAAATAATATATAAATTGACTAATAAATAAACAATAACAACATGATATAAAAACAACAAAGACATGATATAAAAATAACAAAAAACATGATTTAAAAACAATGATTGATAAATTGATTAATAAACAACAACATGATATAACAACAAAGACATGATATAACAACAAAAACATGATATAAAAACAATATCGATAAAAACAATAACTGATAAGTTGATTAAACTTGTTCTAATATCTCCCTGTATACCACATTAAGTGTAAAAACACTTTCAGAGTGCTTGACTAATTTCCCTTGTGATGAAGAATTTACAACTTTAACTTTAAAGTCACATGCTCTTCGAACTTGAGAGAAAGCAACATATAACTGACCATGTCTGAAAACGGGTTCAGGTAGGAAATTCCTACTCTGTGTAGAGTTTGTCCTTGTGATTTATAATCTTCACAAATGCAGGCATCATGGGAAACTGTCTTCGAATTAATTTAAATGGGAGGCCAGTGTCAGATGGGGACAAATCACTTCTTGGACTCAGAATGACTCCTTCCGCAGATCCTGTTAATACTTCAGCTTCGATTATGTTAGGTCTTTTGATAATAAATCTAATACCATTACAAAGACCCCATTTACTATTAAGATTTCGCAGTAGCATGATGATTGCACCTATTTTCAATTTTAATTTATGACATGGCATTCTCAAAGGAGTAATACTATTAAAAAATTCAATGGGGAAATTTTCCTTTTTGGCATCACCCGTTGAATCGATGGAATCATCACTCAAATAGGTGTGAAAATCTCCTTCGAGCATACCCAAAATTTCTTCATTTAATTTATGAACGTGCTCATTTTTAAGACAAAGAATCACATGTTTAGATATATTTTTAGTATTATCTATAGATATACTATTTCCAAAGGTAGCTTCAATAATAGATCCATTACAAATCATTTCACAGGAGATTTCAATAACATCCATTCCTAAATGTAAACTGCTATCAAGTTTGCCATCTCCAAGTTTTACTAACCATTCGCTCTAAGAAGAATCCTCTGATCTCATATGTGTTTTCAGAGATAACTGTATGAAACATCCCCAAACACTACTGGTCGGTTGTGTGCAATTGGAGCCAGCGAGAGCTTTATATGTATCACGCATGCGGGAGTCAACGTTTATTTTGAAATTGCCAGTGTGTCATCGGTACCAGCTGGTGGGTCAGACAGTCAGTCACTTATCCTTTTATATATATATATATATATATATATATATATATATATATATATATATAGACACTATGGCCCTAGCTGGTTTGGCTTAGTGGATAGAGCATTGGTCTGCGGACTGAAGGGTCCCGGGTTTGATTCTGGTCAAGGGCATGTACCTTGGCTGCTGGCTTGATCATCAGCCTGGATCAGGGTGCATGCAAGAGGCAACCAATCGATGTGTGTCACTCTCTCACATTCTGTCTCTTTCCTTCCCTTCCACTCCCTCTAAAAATCAATGTAAAAATATCCTCAGGTGAGGATTAAAAAATAAAAAGATAAACACTATGATTTAACTTTAAATGAAATTAGTATAAAAATGGTAGCTTTCTACCATAAAATTTTAAAGTAAATATGTAAAACAGAATTTAAAAAAAAAAATTGAGTGTACATAAAGTAATCCAGATTATAATGTGACTCTTTAGAGATTATACATAGAATTTTTACAAAGTAGTTGAATAAACATTTACTTGTTTTTATCTTAGAAAAACCTATAAATATATAGATACATATTTTCCCTTGAGATTTTTTTCCCAAATTATATTCTCACATTATGATGTACATCTCAGATACTCTATAGGGTGGCCACTAGCTCTATATAACTATTAAAATGTGGTTGGTTAGGGGAACTGAAGGAATGCATTTTTATTGTAATAAATTTAATTTAAATCTAAATGCTGAATTGTAACCCACCTCCGCATTCTTTTGACATTGTTTCTATAAATGCTGACTCTGACTAATATGTAGTTTGTAGATAAAAAGCATGTTTGTATAAGAATCCTAACAACTAACATCATAAAATGCAGACTCCGACCTTCAGTCATCCCAGTTCTGAAGAGTTTTGCTGACCCTCTATCGTAGAACCAGGATTACGAAGACCTGGATAATGCACACCATACCAACGCTTGACCAGTTTCAAGATCCTTATTGAAATGGACAGTGCTGGCCTGCATGTAGATAATTTTTCAAACCCTTCCCTTTGATCGCTTTGTTTTGCTTTCCCTCTCCCTGCTTATAAAAACATCTGCTTGCACAGAGATGTAGAGATGGGCTTTGGACAAGAGTCCCCCATCTGCAAGGTTGTCTTTTTCAAGATTCTGCTTCTTTCCCTTCTTATCAGCACCTGTCTCAAGAGTTTGGCTTTCATGGAAAGAGGCAGCCAAACCTGGGTTTTGGTTACAGTATTGCATACATTTTTGTTGTTAAACACAGCTTTATTGTTTTGGTGGGATTACATTTCACTTGAACTGTTGAAAAAAAATAAAGCAATTTATTTGAAATATAAGTGCAAAATACATATCTCATTTTTAAGTTGTATGAAAGAAAAGAATATCTCATTAATAAATTTATATTAATTATATGTAGAAATAAAATATTTTAGATATGCTGAATTACATCAAATACTGTTGACTCAAACAATACAGGTTTGAATTGTGTGGGTCAACTTAGAAGCAAATTTATGCTGTTTTCCATTAAAGGTTAGGAGTTCATGGATGTGGAGGGCCAGTTGTATGCATTGATCTATACCATTTTATATAGGGACTTACGCATCCATGGATTTTGGTATCTGATTGGGTCTAGAATACCAAGGGACAACTAATTTTTTGGGGAGCCATATGTTTTATATAGCTTTTCGACTGTGTGAGTGGATGCCCCTAAACCCTGCACTGCTCAAGGATCATCAATATATTATTAACATTAATTTAACCAGTTCTTTTTACTGTTTTTAATATGGCTACTAGAAAATGTTAAATTACACATGTGGCTCACATTATATTTTTACTGGGAAATGTCAGTAGAGGAGATACCTGATCCACATTGAACATTATAATTGAAAATATTAACCCTTTGCACTCGCTTGCTTTTTTCTCGAGCTGCTACCGATGCTAACCGTGTCAAGTCACACTCGACATCCGAGTGCAAAAGGTTAAAGAACTAGGGGCCTGGTGAATGAAATTCTTGCACTGGGGGTGGGGGGTCCCTCAGCCCAACATGCCCACTCTCACATACTGGGAGCCCTCAGGGGATGTCCTACTGATGGCTTAGGCCCAATCCTCATGGGAAGCGGGCCTAAGCTGCAGTCTGGCCTCCCTTTGTGGGAGGCAACCGGGCTGGTCAGGGGAAGGCACCAGCCCCATCACCCTACTGCTGCAGCCACTGCCAGTCACCGCAGCCAACAAGGTGTTTTCATCAACACGACCCCAGTCCCTTCACCAAGAAAAAATGACAACTTTCTTTAGGCTATTTTCAAGATGTGTCGTTCATAGGATATGCATTTATTTATTTATTTATTTATTTATTTATCCTCATCTAAGGATAAGTTTCCATTGACTTTTAGAGAATGTGGAAGAGAAAGGGAAAGACAGAGAGAAACATCAAAGTGAGAGGAACACTTTGATTGGTTGCCTCCTGCATGAGCCCTGATCTGGGCCCTGGCCAGGGAGGAGCCTGCAACCTAGGTACATGCCCTTGATCAGAATCAACCCAGGCCCTGCTGTGGGCAGGCCGAAGCTCTATCCACTGAGTCAAACCGTCTAGGGAAGGATATGACATTTCTTAGCCCTCCAGCAGCGGACCTTCATTTTTTTATCCAGAAGTGTGGTGGAAAAACCCTAGATCACCTTTTTGGATTCTTATTACCCAAGTTACTGAGAATATTACCAGTGGCATACAGGAAGCTTAGCCAATGTGCAGTCAGAAAAGGTGTTTCCTCTATAGTTCACACCAATCACCGGCTGTGCCCTGCCCAGGCCTAAAGCCTCTGGCCAAAGCTTTAGGCCTGGGAAGGGGACCTCCAGCTCCCTGTGATTGCAGACACCACCCATTGGGCAGAGAACCCCAGCTCCCTGCAATCCACCACAGGAGCAGACACCCTCGCAGGAGCCAACCGCCAGTTGCCTGCGATCCATCGCAGGCTCCCCACTGGTGCCCAAGACCGGGAAAGCTTCCGGCAGCATGGTTTCCTGGTGGGCGTGGCTGGTGGGCGTGGCTGGTGGGTGTAGTGAAGGTACAGTCAATTTGCATATTACTCTATTATTAGGTAGGATAGTTTATCTCCAAAGATTCTGGGACTAAGAGATTTCAGTCTAATAAAGAAAAATAATCATGGCCCTAGCCAATTTGTCACAGTGGATAGAGCATCAGTCTTTGGACTGAGAGGGTCTGGGGTTCAATTGCGGTCAAGAGCACAGGCCCGGGTTGCAGTCTTGATCCCCAGTAGGGGACAGGAGGCAGACAATCAGTGATTCTCTCTCATCATTGTTATTTCTATCTCTCTCTCCCTCTCCCTTCCTCTCTGAAATCAATAAAATGTATTTAAAAAAAGAAAAGAAAAGTAATAATTATGGGGTGGCCAGTCACAATCATGTTGACTAGAAAGGATTTTGGCTAAATCTTTATAACGTAAAGAAAAACAAAACAAAACAAACAAAAAAGCCCACAACTATTTGTATACTTCTGAATATGTGTTAGTATTTTAGAATGTATAAGAAACATGCCTGTACTCAAGACCAATTAATGGATTTAAGCTTACTGTGATAAGATTTGAAAAATTAGTAAAAACCATAGCTACAAAGTGCTAATGACAATAAAATACTGTGTTTTCCCAAGTTAATAGAAAACAAAAAGGAAATGTATAATTTTTTATCATTTTGCCAGTACTAAAATTTAGTTGTAGTTCAAAGTACTCAAAATTAAAATCATCAGTCTCTTTTTAGTCTTCACTTCATTTTCCTCAGAGGAATTCAGCTAGTTAAGCACATCAAAGCAGTAGTCTTTG
The DNA here is from genome assembly GCF_951640355.1 of Cnephaeus nilssonii. NCBI lineage: Eukaryota > Metazoa > Chordata > Mammalia > Chiroptera > Vespertilionidae > Cnephaeus > Cnephaeus nilssonii. Next base: position 63,662,267 of record NC_137076.1, on the reverse strand, counting down.
TTCTTCAATCAGAATTAATCATTATACATGCTGCAGAGGTGTTAAGTGGCCAATTGTAAAGCTATATATAGCCCTCACTTTCTTTTTTCTGCTTCATTTTATTCTTCCACAACTTTTAATTAGTCCCTTTAGTTTTTGGGTTTCTGTTTCTCTCCACTTTTACCTATTGTGTCACTTGATACACTTTATATGTATTCTCTATTTTTAGATAGAAAGCATGAAATCCAGGTAATGAGAGAGAGGATAATGTCATAATTGATTTTCAAACACTTTCTGTGAATTAATAGATGCAATTTTATCTGGTTAACAAATCATTTTCTAAATCTTAGTTTGTACAGTATTTATTATGTAAGGCTCATATGTGTGATTGTTTTCTAAAAGAATACTTAAGTTTAAATAGTAACATGTAAAATACACACTACATTTGTTAGGGGTGTCTATAAAATTATTGTAATACTAGAGGCCCAGTGCATGAAATTCGTGCATGGGTGCGGTCCCTAGGCCTGGCCAGCAATCCAAGAGCAAGCATCTGGCATGAAAGGGCATGTCCCAGCTGACCTCTGGGCTCTGGGCAGCACCTGGGTCCCCTGGTCCCCCATGCACCCCCCTCTGCCACAATGACGGCGCCTGAGTTGCCATGCTGAGATGCAGTAAGCGCGGTCGGACGCTGTGAGCTGGAGCGCAGCATGGGCCTCTGGGCCATCCAGCGGTGCCGCACAGAAGCCAGGCAGGCAGGATGCTCTCTTCTAGCCAGCCTCTCAGACCGGCTCCTGCACAAACCCATGGGGAGCCCGACTGGCCCCTGTGGTCCCGGTGGCTGTGGCCTGGCTCACCCAGAAGAGGCCGCGCTGGTATGGAGCAGCCTCCTTGTGGGCATCCGGCACCTGAGCACAGGGGGGCTTCCCTGGCACATGAGCTCTGGCATCCCGGGGGAGGGTAGCTGAGGGAGTGAGAGCGAGCTCTACGGACACCCCACATTCTCACTGCATCTCCTTCCCTGCCACCCCTGCCCCCATGTAGCCAGCGAGAGGTCACAGCCCTCTGCCTGGGCTCCCTGGGAGGTTGCTTGCAGACACCCACCCACAGTTCCCTATCCCAGCATGGAGCCCAGCCCTGATAGGGCGATCAGGGCCTGCTGGCTGCTAGAAACCGTCTGCGGGGCGATTGGTTGGGGCCAGACCCCCTGCCCAGCTCTCTTAGCACCTGGGAGCCCAGAGGCAGCCCCGCCCCCTGCCACCTCTGCTATTTGTCATCTGCGGGGCAATCAGCAGGGCGATCGGGACCCCACTCACACCTGCCTTGGCCTGGTGCCACCCGATCACCTGCTCCACCATCCCGCCATGGTCCTGCTCTTATCAGGGCCCATCGGGGCTGGCAGTGCCTCCACTGCCACCCGCTGCCAGCACCGCATCACCGACGCCTGCCATGTTCCACGTAGTGCACCTCCTAGCAAGCAGTCGAACTCCCAGTCCAACAATTTGCATATTAGGCTTTTATAATATAGGTTTAAATAGGCATTACCTGAAAATAACATTTACTCAAAACTTTACATAATTATAATAAATAAAACTCATAATAAACTAAGAGTAAGAAATATTTTGTGATTTATCTGAGCTGTATAAAAAAGATCAAAAAGTTTGTCTGAAATCTGAAATTACATTTTTATATCAATCAATCTTAGTCTATGAATTGATATAGACTCATCTATATGTAAAATGAACAGTTTGCACAGAACATGTGTCTGAAATTTTTAAAAATGTAAATATATTTGAATTTTAATAAAACATTAATGAATTTTAAATTTTAATAAATATACAGTTTCTATTTTCCAGATGACTTTTCCTTTTACTGTTTTTAAAAAAATCATGTTACAAATAAATCAACAGGAAATATTTAATTTAATTTATAAATATTTTAATATACAAATATGTAATTTAATTTTTATTTAATCTATAATTGTTTAAATTATATATATGATGTAGAAAATGTATAACATAATAGAGATTAGGTTTGGGGTGCTCAGTAGCTCTTTCATTTATCTAAAATACAGCTAACATAAGGCTGATCTGTATAATAGAATTTTGGCTCATATAATAGTATAACTACACAGAATATAACTTAGAACTCTCATTCTTCCAATTGGTTATCCCTTGTCAGATAAATTTTCTCATAGGACATCCATCCTTAAGTTTTAGCATTCTTCCAAAAGAGATATTCTTAGTCTTCATACCCTCTCTTTCTGCCCTCGCCCTGTGGGCCAGACTCTGGCCCTCCAATTTTTTATTAATCTATACAAGAGCAGTTTATCATTTCCAACTATTTCCCTTCCTAACCTAGAGCTAAGATTGACTGTTCTCTACTAAATTAACATTTTTGAAGTAGCAAAGTACATTATGTTCAATATTCTATATAAAAATTTATACATGATTCCCTTTATATTTATATTACATATTTACTAGAGGCCCGGTGCACGAAATTCATGCACAGGGAGGTGTCCCTCAGCCCAGCCTGTACCCTCTCCAATATGGGACCCCTCAAGGAATGTCCAACTGCCCGTTTAGGTCTGATTCTACTGGGATCGACCTAAATGGACAGTCGGGCATCCCTCTTACAATCCAGGACTGCTGGCTCCCAACTGCTCACCTGCCTGCCATCCTGATTGCCGCTAACCGCTTCTGCCTACCAGCCTGATTACCCCCTAACCACTCCCCTGCCAGCCTGATTGCCCCTAACTGTGCTCCCCTGAAGGCCTGATTGCCCCTAACTGCCCTCCCCTGCAGGCCTGGTCACCCCTAACTGCCCTCCCCTGCAGGCCTGGTCACCCCTAACTGCCCTCCCCTGAAGACCTGGTCACCTCTAACTGCCTTCCACTGCAGTCTTGATCACCCCAAACTGCCCTACCTTGCAGGCCTGGTCCCTCCCAACTGCCCTCCTTGCTGGCCTGATCGCCCACAACTGCCCTCCCTTGAAGGCCTGGTCCCTCACAACTGCCCTCCCCTGCTGGCCATCTTGTGGTGGCCATCTTGTGTCCACATGGGGGCAGCCATCCTGTGTGTTGGAGTGATGGTCAATCTGCATATTACTCTTTTATTAGATAGGATAGAGGCCTGGTGCACGGGTGGGGGCCGGCTGGTTTGCCCTGCAGGATGTCCCAGATCAGAGTGGGGGTTCACTTGGGGCATGGTGTGGCCTGGGCGAGGGGCTGTGGTGGTTTGCAGGCAGACCATGCTCCCCAGCGACCCAAGCGGAGGCCCTAGTATCTGGAATTTATCTTCTACAATTGAAACTTTGTATCTTGGAGCAGAGCCAAGCCTTCTGTTTGCTCCGTGGCTGGTGCCATTTCTGTTGAAATTTATTTACCTTCTATAATTGAAACTTTGTAGCATTGAGTGGAGGCCTGGACTGGCCAGGGTGTGTGGAAAGCTTGGCTTCCTCCATCACTGGGGAAACACAAGCCTCCCTCCTGCTCTCTGTGGCTGCAGCCATCTTGATTGGGTTAATTTGCATACTTGCTCCTGATGGGCTGGTGGGCATGGCTTGTGGGTGTAGCGGAGTGATGGCTAATTTGCATATTACCCTTTTATTAGATAGGATCATATCCTATCTGATAAAAGGGTAATATGCAAATTAGCCATCACTCCTTCACAAAGATGGTGGCACCCATAGTAGCCGGGGTGTGGGACACTGGCGTCGTTGCAGGCTGGGCTGAGGGACCCCCCCCCCCATGCATGAGTTTCATGCACCGGGCCTCTAGTATATATATAGATATAGATACTAATAAAAGGGTAATATGCTAATTAGACCAGGAGACCTTCAGGACTTCCTTCCAGACAAAGCCATGGTAGCGGGGCTGAGGCAGAGGCAGTTAGGGGCTATCAGGTCAGCGGAGTGGGGGGGGGGGCAGTTGGAGGTGAGCAGGTCAGCAGGGGCGGCAGTTGGGGGCGAGCAGGCCAGGAGGCAGTGTGGTTATGGGCAATCAGGCAGGCAGGCAGGTGAGCATTTAGGAGCCAGCAGTCCCGGATTGCAAAAGGGATTTCTGACTGCCAGTTTAGGCCCAATCCCACAGGTTCGGGCCTCAACTGGCAGTCAGACATCCCCCAAGGGGTCCCAGATTGGAGAGGGTGCAGGCCAGGCTGAGGAACACCACCCCCTCATGCACGAATTTCATCCACCGGGCCACATACTAGTGGCCTGGTGTGTGTATATATATATATATATATATATATATATATATATATATATATATATATATGTATATATATTCATTTATATAAAAGCTTTAAAGCCAGGTGTTTAAAAACAATAGTTGGAACATTAGTATATCTAATACTATAAAATGTTGTTTATAAAAAAAAAAATGAACCACATTTATAATGCCCACAGGTAGTACTCAGCAGGATTGACTAAGGCATAATTTATTTATTACCTGTAAAGAAGCTAAGGACTTTTGGCAAACTGGAAAACTGAATATCAAATCTCTAAAATGAACCAAATTATATTGTGTTTCTTGCTGTAAAATTATCTTCATTTATTTAAGTTTATAACTTGAGCTGAGATTAACACTGAAAAATTTTAAAGAATATATATATATATATATATTATAGATAATAATATAAAACAAATTATATATATATGTATATATATATATATATAAAACTCTGCATGTCTGTATATATTCACTTACATGCACATAAAACTAGTTATCTGAACTAGTTTATTATAACATAGGTAAACATGGCAAAGAGCACTTAGAGGACTTAATGAGAGTAAATCAAATTAATTATAACTGTATATGTGGCATCAAATCCCCCCAAACTGCCTCCTGGCATTGCTGAGACCTTGGCACATGTGAGTTTGGGTCACACTATTCAAAATCAAGGAGCTGACAGCACAGATTTTCTTCCCGGGGTTTTGCTCATTAGCCAACCCAGAATACTTAGTACATCAGGTCACTCTGCTTGAACTCCCAAACAGTACATGACTTTGGGATATGATCCCATGATAACTCATTGAAAGTATCTAAATCCATGTACCTAGTATAACAGGACACAGGTGACAAATTAGAGGATTTTTTCTTGCCTCTGTCACATATTTTTGACAGCTTTACAAGCTGCTAACAGTAGCCTTTGGACTCCATCTTCACTTATTATTTGTCACACTACCATGAACTATGTTTCTTTGGGTTTTTAAAGATCCTCATAGACATTATTATAACAATTTTTGAATAGGTTTAATGATTGAAAATATTTACAGACTAAATTAGAGAAGTGAAAAAACATTAACATTCATTAGAAGATACAGCAACATTTTTAAAGCAACCAATATTTGTTACATATTTATTTGCAATATTGATTTATGATTTATGTCTCCCTATTATTGTAAGATTTTAATTAATGTACTGTTTTTCATATGTCTAGTGCTCCTTATCAGGAGCTATTTAAAAGAGTACATTGTTTCTAAACTCTATTATAAAGAGGGAGAAATAAAAATATTCTGCACTCTCAGAAAATACATATATAGGAAAAGACATAACTTAAGCCAAAAATGTATGGGATGTTATAAAGATCTAAACTATTTAAAATCAACAGAAAATTTCCTCACCCTTTGTCATTACTGACAAACAATGTTTTCCTGATTAAATGAGGTAATCACAAGAGACCTAATTCAATTTTCTGTTACTATAATAATGAAATACATGTGTGTCAATCTACCCCTTTCATTCTTTGTCCAATCACAATAAAATAAGTATTACTTCACATGTCAGAGTAATTTCTCTATTTGTGTTTTGGGACCCATTCTTTCCCCCATCTCTGGCATACCATGGACAAAACTTTCTCATATATAATAAATTCTTTCCCTTTAGGGATTCCCAACCTTTAACAAAGAAATGTAGATCAATCCATTAAACAACAAAACAAATTCTTTACCACTAAATATCTCTTCACGCTCACAATCATAATTATCGAGAGGGTTGTTTATACATCTTGTCTAATTGTCTTACTGCACAACTCAATGTATTCTGAGATGTGCCCCCAATTTTACTTCAATTATTTTTGCATGAATCAAAAATGACTTCAGTATTACCAGTCAAGTGTAAACCTTTCAGTCACCTTCTCAGTTTTCCCATTAGCAGCATTGGAGATTCTCTTAACCAGTGCTTCCTGCTCTGATATCTTGACTCCCATCACAGCACACTCTCCTTATTCATAATTAAATATTCAAATGTACATTGGAAGTCCCCATTTGGACAGTTCTCAGGAAAGTTAAAAAAAAATGCCACCCTGCATTTTGCATTCCCAACCCACCAGCTCCTTTGTGTGCGTTTTTAGTTTACTATCTCCTCAATTGTCCATGACATCTTATTGTTGATCCCAATTTATTTCTCCAACCCATGTTAAATAATCCATCAAAATTTTTCTATTTTCTAAACATGTTTCAAATCCTGCACTTATATGTGTTATCTCAGTTGCCATATTAATTAAGATCACATATTTTATGATCTAGCCTAATCTTCTTAAATAAATTCCTATAACAGAGATTCTCCACACCAATCTAGTTTTCTCACTGCACACCAAGTAATCTTTCTAAAGTTAAAGTCATGTGATTCCACTATTTAGTGGCTTCCCCTTTTCTTTAGCTACAACTATAACTTTGAAACCCTCCACTGAATTTCCCAAATACCTAGACTTGTTGATGTCATACAGGTTTTCAAATGTTCCTCTTTAAATTTAAAATACATCAGTAGCCATTCTTCAAGTAACCCTCCTTCTACTAATTCACAATTGCTCATGAGCACAACTTGAAAGCTTAAATCCTTCCAACTTCCAGTTCCATGGCAAATGCCAATTCCTTTTCAGGGTAAATTGTTACATTTACTATAGTATTTTAATTATTGATAAGTTGAAAATTATGCTACTGCTTTTACTAGCTTCCTATATTCTTATTTTTTTTATGTGTCACTGAAAAAGTTTTAAATGTTGTGTCTTAACCCCACTTTTTTCAAAAGCTCTGTGGTTTTTACTGTATAATTTTGTATATTGTTGTGATTTTCAGAAATGCGTAGGTTGCATCATAAGAACTGACTACACTAATTATTCTTTGGTCATTTTGACATATGAGAAAATAAAGATGGCTTGCAGAGTTCAATTATCTTTTCAATACCACATAGAATTAAGAGTTGGGGTACGACCAGGGTTGTGTGGCTCAGTGGTTGAGTGTTGACCTGTGAACCAGGAGGGCACATGCCTGAGTTGCTGGCTCCATTCTCAGTGTGGGGCGTGCAGGAGGCAGCCGATCAATGATTCTCTCTCATCATTGATGTTTCCATCTGTCTCTCTCCTTCTCCCTTCCTCTCTGAAATCAATAAAAATATTTTTTTAAAAAAGAGCTGGGTTATGAATGCAAGTAGACTATCTCAAAAGTATGTTTCTCTAAGAAATTACATAAAATTCATATATTTTCACCATCTTATTCTTAATATGTATAAAGGTGAAGTATTTTAATTGAATTAATGAACACAGAAACACAGGCATTTAAATACAAACTAAAAATAGAAGCATAGGTAGGAATTTTTAAATATATCTCGTTAACTTTCCTTTTATAAGTCATTTGGTAACATATTCAGAATTTTGTGAATTAAGAATTTGAACCACCATCTATCATTAAGTGAGAAATAAATTTATAGAATGTTGTACATACTGTGATACTATGGTGATTTTATACGAACAACACACACCAGTATGTAAAAGAAATACAACTTTCACTATCATTTTTATTCTTGTCAACTATGTGTTCCTCACATTATGAAACATTGTGAAAAAACACAATATTAACTCTTGTCTATTCTATTTCAATCTACTTCATTGAAACTTCAAAGATACTAAAGGCTATTTAAAATGAGGTATTTTAGCTTATTTGCTTTAAGTATTTCACTTGTTAAAATATATTTTTACCTCAAAGGGAATGAATATAATGTTCAAGAGAATAAATGTCTCATAAATGAATTATAAAGGAGTTATATTTTCCATGGTGATGATATTCAGACATCCTAAGTGTGAGATATTTTTTATAATTATTTAATCCTAAAATGCATATTGTTGAATTTTCAAAAGAAAATATTAAATTCTCTCAATATTTAAGTTTTTAAAACAAGAATGTAATTGAATATAAAGATTAAATGTATTTAAAATAATTTTCTATAGTACTATCTTATTAAAAATCAGTTATTTATTAAGAATTTTTTATAGCTCAATGTTAGAGAGGATTATGTTCATCAATACTTTTAATTACATTTTGATAAAGCTGCTAGATAGTCTATATTTTAAAGTACACTTATATAGAAGAATGATATATACAAGACAGAGAATAATTTTGTTACTAAAAGAAAATATTCTTCATAATCCCTGACTGGTATATAGCTAATAGAGTGTGCAGTACTTCTGACTGATCCTTTTGTAGCACTGAAATGATTTGCCAAATAAGATTTTTTTCCATATCTGGGTAAAATTTTAAAATTTTGCAATAGGACATTGCAGATATACAGAGGGCAAGTGAGAATAGACTTAATGAAGCAATATTATATCATGTTATGTAATTTCATTTAATTAAAAAATTTAAATTTTGAAAAATTTCCATAGCTCAAATACTGAACAAAATCACAATGAAATACCAGCTCACACCTGTGAATTGCTATTATCAATAAGACAAGAAAGAACAAGTGTTGAAGAGGATGTGGACAAAAAGGAACCCTCATGCACTTCTGGTAAGAGTAAAAATTGGTACAGTCATTATGGAAAACAGTAAGGGAGTTCCTCAAAAAAGTAAGAATAGAGTTACAAAATTGAGAACATTTATTTGTAAAGATATATGTACCCCTACATTTATTGGAACATTATACATGATAGCCAAGACATAGAAACAAACTAAATGTCCTTCAATGGATGATTGAATATAGAAGATGGGGTACATATATACAATTGAATACTACTCAGCTATAAGAAAGAGTGAAATACAGTCATTTGCAACAAATGGATCCTGAGAATATCATGCTAAATGAAATAAGTCAGATGGGAAAGAACAAGAACCACATGATTTCACTCAAATGTGGGCTATAAAACAGAAAGCAATAAATAAACAAAAACAGAACAAAACAAGCTCATGATCACAGACAATAGAAGGGTAGTTACCAGAGGGATAGGGGTATGGGAGAGAATGAAGAGGGTAAAGGGGCTCAAACATATGGAGACTAGACTGTGTGGTGAGCACACAATGCAATATGCAGAGGATGTATTAGAGAATTGTACACTTTAAACTTAATGTAATATTATTAACCAATGTCACCCCAATACATCTATATATATAAAAGCCTAAGCAACCAAATGACCGGTTGACCAGTTGCTATGGTGCACACTGACCACCAGGTGGCAGATGCTCAACACAAGCGCTGAGCTGACTGTGGAGTGCTGCTCAGCTGACTGAGGGGCACCAGACACCGGGCTCACAGCTGGCAAGTGCAGCTGTGGCAGCGTGAGCCTCTCCCACCTCCACGGCAATGCTACCAAGTGGTGGGCGGCAGCAGGCGCAGCGGGGCCAGGATGAGCAGGAGTGGCGCAGTGCACAGCCCAGGCTCGGGCTCCTCCCCAGCCATCTGCAGCTTCGTGCACTACTACATCCCCCAAGGGGTCCCGGATTGTGAGAGGGCGCAGGCCAGGCTGAGGGACCCCACCAGAGCACGAATCTATGTACTGGGCCTCTAGTTTAATATAATAAATCCTGAAATACAAACTTCCCATGACAGCCATTCACATTTTCTTACGTTACCCATAATCTTTATGCTCATTTTGCTCCTGTGGATATTACCTTTTTTTGCATATAGAAAAGAACTCCACCTTTCCTTCACACAACCCACTGTCATCTAAACAAACTATCTCAGCCATCAAAGCTGGGTTTACATTAAAAAAAATTACCACCATCCCAATAAACTTCCGAGTATATTTTAAAAATAGCCCTGACCCGTGAGGCTCGGCTCAGTGGGTTGTAGCGTCACCCTGTCACCAAAAGGTTGAGGTTCTATTCACAGTGAGGTCACTCACATACCTAGGTGGGAGGCAGCCGGTTCTCTCTCTCTCTCTCTCTCTCTCTCTCAATAAAAACAAAAGAAATGTTTTAAAAAGCATGGAGGAAGGGAGAAATTGTTGTAAGCATATGTAGAAAATATAATTATTTTTAAGGATTGAGGACAGAGAGAATCACAGACACAAATAACCTGCCCAAGATAACAAAATTTAGTAAGTGGTAGAACTAAATATGTTTCATATAGATAAAGATTACTTCTTTACAATTTTATGTTATTTTCTACATTAATATTGATAATAATAATAATGTTTACATGAATCCTAGTGCAAATGATTTTCATAGGGTGCAGCAGGACTGGACAAGTATAGTTAGTTATAAAACCACTTTTCCTTACAGCCTCACTTCACCATCAGCATAATGGAAGTTTATTATAATACAATTATTCAATACTGTACTATTACAGTGTTTGGTGCTACTGTGACATAAAAACACGACTTAGAAAGATTAGCATCAAATGAATGGGTAGGAGCAGGAATGCACTGACTTATTTGAAAATAGGTGAGCCATGGACCTCAGTCAGCTGTCTTAAGAGAATAAGTGTTAGTTCATCAGGTGAGTCATTTCAATGGAAGTCAGTTAAGGGCTTTTACTGTATTTGTAAGAAGTCACATCATTAATTCAAATGCTTAGAAATGTTTCTAAATTCACATATATAAATTATGTTCTGAAGGATTATTTCATTAATTTTTTAATATTTTATATTATTTAAAACAAATGTGTATGTTATATTTACTTTTCATATAACATATGTATTTCTGAACAAATAGTCCACAATTACTGTTTCAAGATTTTTTCTTTAGTAAAGGGTCAACCTTTCCGTTGATGGATAGATGGTGTCCTAGCTCTTCTGTGGGTTGACTGAAAAATGGTGTCATTCTTATCTGCGCATAAAACAGAGATTATGACCCAACTGTCATGTAAGGAGAGGGATCATCTGTCTTTCCGTTTTTGAGTCAAGGGATTTTGGCAGGAACATAATATTCCCTTCAAAATCGGTTTGTTCCCTTGACTATTTTTATAGACTCCATTTATCTGATTCTGCCCCTTCCACACAGTGTTTGGGCCTCTAGACTGATTAGATCCTAATTCTTTTGGCATGCTGTCAACATGTCCCACTCCAAATAACTATTAAGTCTTTGCTTTTGCTACTCCTCTGCAAGTTTGCTTCCCTTTCTGTGCATCATGTCTCTGCTTTGTGATTTTTACCTATTTTGCCTCAAGCAATGTCTTAACAATGTGTTACCACCTCTTTCTATGAATTTGTTTCTTATCTACCCAAGTAATTTACTTACATTCCCATCCTTGTTTCCCTGTCCTACCTCAATTTATAACCCAATATATTAACATTCTCTGTAAACCTTCTATTTTGATTCAGTTCACTATGAATACTCAAAAAGATTAGACATTTTATTCTATCTTAATTATGCAAACAGTACATTTTAAGATAAAAATCTTTACATATAAATACACATTTAAAATAAGCCAATCTCTAAATATTAAGGGGGATTTAAAAAATATATTTTTGTTGATTTTAGAGGGAGGAAGGGCGAGGGAGAAAGAAACATCTTTGAGAGATAAACATCTATCAGCTGCCTCCTGCAGGCCCCTGCTGGGGAAGGAGCCTGCAACCTGAGCTTGTACCCTGACTGGGAATCCAACCAGATGCCTCCTGGTGTATGGGTCTAAGCTCAGCGCCTGAGTTATACCAGTCAGGCTTAAGCGGAATTGTTTTTACCAACTTGGAAGAAAAATCAAATGGTAATGTAAGCTAAATCATGCATTCTGAGTTTGGGTTATTTTTTTGCATAGGAATGAAGTACTACTGCTCTTGGTTGACTATTTTCCTTGGTAGAGGCAGTTCTATTGGTTTCCACTTGACCTTTCTCACAATAATAGCCTCTCACTCCACAGGTCAGGGTAGCAGTATGGGGATTCTGAGAGCTGTTAAGTATTTCTGTTCCAGGTATTCATTCTGGCACTGGAGAAATAACCAAAGGATGGGTTCAGGAACACACTGGACACACTTTGAGATGGACCTGAGCTGAAACGCCATTGATCACCTGATATTCATAGGTTCCTACTGTTTCTGAAGGGCCACAGTGACATTGTGGGTCTCCTGGAGTTAATGCTAGTTGAGAGCCAGTGTCAAGGAGTCCATGAAATTTTCAATTATTTTGTTTTCTTCAATGTACAGTTACCCTAGGAAAAGTCCATAGGTCCTATTGGGAAAGGTTGCGGAAAGATTAATCGTCTACATTTTTTGTAGTGCATTTCAACCGGTACTAGGTTTATAAATTCAATCAAGTCTGGGAATTGATTAGGATACTAAGACTCTGCTTGTATGCTTTGAGTTAATCTTTTATTCACTTGACCTAGAATTTTTCTGCTTATAATGATCAAGTAAGAACTTGGGCATCCTATCTGTTTCACTCCAGGAACACCATAATTAACTCCCCAATGCCATAGGGTCTATACAAGTCAGACTATTTTGATTGCTGCTTTGACTATGCTGTCAAAATAGAGCAACTGAACTACCCTTGCCACTCAATCTTAACTTGGCTCATGCCACCCTGGGATTCAATTACTCCCATGGCATTTAGGTTTTCCAACTGAGTGACTGCAATTCAAACTGTAACACTAGGTCTATAGAGAAGAATAATCAAGGATCTCTTCAAGGTTGCTGGAGTTCCCCTCACAAATTTATGGCTCAAAAACCTGGTGATAGGTGTCTTCTGGACTCTTCCAGTGTGTGAGTGGGTCTTAAACAACTAATCAACTCCAACATTCCAGTCTCCCTAAGTCTTTGGACCCCTTTCTCCTCATTAATACAAGGAAGGTCAAGTATTCTAGTTTATTCAAGGTGGGCCATCTTTTAATCCAAGTTTCAACCAACCAACCAAACAAAGAAACAAACAAACAAACTGTTGGGGCCTTTTTGAGCTCCCCAAGTTGCAGCATTAAATGTGAAATCTCTGCTTAGTGAGCCCATTTATCAATACATTCGGACTTTAACAACTTTATGTTCCTCCCATCATTATCTCCCACCTTTAATATACATTTACACACATGTTCTCTGGATTTCTGTTTGTATAAATTTTAAAGCTCAAGTAGTGTAGTCCACCCCCTTATGGACCACAGTTTGTACCTTCCTTTTAGGGGCCTGTTAGGACTTGAGTCTAGTTACAGGGCTGCAATAAAAAAGGGTGGTGGGGATGGGTCCCAAGAAGAATCAGCTTTATCCTGCATGGAAGCTGCCTTAAGGGAGGCAATTACCTGAGATTTCTCAGTCAATGCAGAGTTAATTTCCATTAGATGGAGGTAGAAAGGATTATGCCACTGAAGGTAGAGAGGCTGATAACTTTGGGGTTGAGGAGATGTCCTGGGAGTGGGGAGACCTTTTCTGTTGGCAAGTAAGACTTATCAGAAATTAGGAACTCCATGTCTCCAACTTTACCAGAATCTTTCCAAATATCTCCATCACAATTTTAAGATCCTATTTTTTTCCCGATCAATGCTCTTACTTTAACAGTTGATATCCTGTGAGCCTGAGAATTCAACATGCATTATAATTCAGCCAATCACAAGATAAAGTTCTACATTTTATTTTATTTTTTGAGCAATTTTAGTCCTGTGAGTACAGATGATAAGGCTCTCCTTTAGGGCACGCCTGGAAACTCTTAGGTCATTTATGAGGTGCTGGGGGTATAGATTTGAATCCCTGAGCTCATCCTTTTCTTTTGCCACTTTGTCCAGTGACATGAGAAGCAACTAACCACTCATTATATTCTTAGTTTCTAAAAGCATTCGTGTCATATACAGTGTCACTTAGCTTCTTGCCTCTTCTAAGTGGTATATTAAGAATATCTAATTTTGAGTATCTCTTTGGATAGTTCATCTTAAGAACTATCATATCAGTGAAATAGATTTATTAGCATATTTAAATCTAATCATATTAGAGAGCTAATTCTCAGCACCCCAGAATCAATTCAGAGAACTCATTTTTAAAATTCTGTTCCTCTGGAACCACACTCATTAATAAAGTCTCCCTAGAGGATGGTCCCCTCCCATCTAAAATACCCTTGGTGCTGCTCCTTTGAAATTCAACTCTACCCCTGATCCAAGACCCCAGCAATCACAAATCTGTTCTCAATTCCCATTGTTCTGCATTTTCCAGAATGTCATAAATGAAATCTTGCAGTATGCAACCTCTGAGTCTGACATATTTCATTTAGCATAATGCTTTGAGATTATCCATCATTTTTTGTTTCTATAAATAGTTTGTTCCTTTTCAATAGTGTTTTCCTTTCAAATAAAAGCCATTTGGCAAAGTAGCCTCAGAAATGCAATTTGCAGCTTCCTATCTCTGCCTCGAATTAATAATCAGCACACAAACCAAGATCAGGTAGCTGTGAGATAACAGATACGTATTCAATAGAAATGAAATAATTTAAATAGACAAGTATAAGATATTGCAATTATAGCTCATTTTTTCTACATGTAGACAAATTATATTTAGTCTAATCATTAGTAAGATGATATAATTCAGTATTTTGCTTCATCAGCAAAAAATAGCTAATTGCTTTAGACTGTATTATTTCTAACAAGGTGGCTGATGAACTTCTCTTTAATTCTCTTTACTGCAATTGAAGAAGGATATTTACAGGAGATGACCCAGGAACACAAAGGGGTCCAAAACACGCTAAATAAAATAAAACTCTCTGAAACATTTCCAACCCAACAATAACAGCTGGAAGATCTGAGAAAAGAATTTGCACATTTATAGGATGACTTGGAAAACTCTTTTTCTCTGTGAATCTATGGTTCTAAATTAAATTTTAGGGTCAAATTATTTTGAACATTCAATGTTTCTTAAATGCCATTTACTCAGTTCACATTTTGTTAAGCACAGGTTATTATGTGCCTGTTTAACAATAGTAAAAAGAATATTGCTTTTCAAGAAAAATTGACTTTCAAGTTGGACACAACTGGAGCTATATTCTGACTCTGTGGGACCCTAGACAACTTCCATCAACTCATGCATAATGTAGAAATGCAGCAAGTTTTTCCCAAATACAAAAAGTGAGAATAAAATTTTCTCATAAAATAAGTAATAGCTTCAGTATGAGGTTAATGAAATGACAGTATGATCTTGCAAAACTAATTTTTTTTTTCCAGAGGTCCTGTCACTCAAGTCCATTCCAAGTCTACCTGGTGTTGGCTACATATCCTGGTGATGTTGGCTTATTTCTTTCATTTTTAATATTCCAGGTATAGTACTGTGATATGCTTTGATTGCAATTTCCATGACAGTGACAGTAATTCCAGGAATCTCTCAGGTGATTTGTAACTATTTGTGACTATTTAAATAGACAAGTATAAGATGATGTTGCAATTATAGCACATTTTTCTACATGTAGACCAATTATATATAGTCCAATCAGTTCTTCACATAACAGTTGGAGTTGTTTTTATTTCAACTTTAGTAGTTTTATGATATTGCCCAACAGGAACTCATACAGTCATTTCTCTTTATACTTAGAATAAAACCCCGTATTACATGGCTTCTTGAACTTCATCTCCAACCTCATCTCATTCACACGAAGTCCAGCAATATGAGCTTAGACTTGACTTAATCATATATTTATCTCTCCAGGACTTCTAAAATGCTGGCCTCTCTGTCTGGAAAGCTCCCAATCCCAGCTTCTCTCTTCAGAGTCACTTTGTCATCATTTTCATGTCACTATAGACGTTGCTTTTTCAGAAATAGCTTTCCTGTTCACCCAATGTAAATGTCTTATATCCAAATATCTCCTTTTATTTATTGTTAAGATTTACCCTAATTTATAACTCTTTATGTTTACGCTTACTTTAATTCTCTCTCTCTCTTTCTCTCTCTCTCTCTCTCTCTCTCTCTCTCTCTCTCTCTCTCTCTCTCTCGACTGTAACACACTTTAGGGTAGAGTCCATATCTGTTTTCTGCATCCAGAACCTAGCTCCACAGTTAATAAATATTAAATGAACATTTAATGAATTTTCATAAATAGTAAATGAATAGCAATGAAATACTGCAGTTAGCATGAGGGATGGGCTTTGGGAGAAGAATGTGAGTTTGGTACTGAATAATTGGATTATGAGATGTTTACCCAATAACTTTGTCATCATTCTAATTGGCCACACCATGACGTGAGCATTTAATGCAGGTAAATTGAAAGTTCTACATAGAAGTTTCTATTTTATCTTTACTAAAATTCTATTGAGTAAATAGATTTAGAGGTTAAGTAACATCAGGGTTTCTTAATGATAAATTTTATGTTTGAAAATGCCATATTTTGTTCCTTTAATTCAATCATACAATTGGGTAAGATGTTAAATAAAATAAAAAAATCCTTCAGAGGTGAAGACATTATTCCATTTCTTCGGGTATGTACATTAGGCAGATAACATCACTTCATTATTTTTTTAAATATATTTTATTGATTTTTTTAACAGAGAGGAAGGGAGAGGGATAGAGAGTTAGAAACATCAATGAGAGAGAAACATTGATCAGCTGCCTCCTGCACACCCCCCACTGGGTATGTGCCCACAACCAAGGTACATGCCCTTGACCAGAATCAAACCTGGGAACCTTCAGTCCACAGGCTGATGCTCTATCCACTGAGCCAAACCAGTTAGGGCATCACTCCATTATTTAATTGCCTGAATGGTCTCCCATTGCTGGTTTCCTCCCAGTCACCATTGGTTTTGATATTTGAGCTATTCCCCTTCCTTTGTATTGAATTTTGTATTCCCCACTTTCCTTGGGTTCTATCTTCATTCCCTCTGCTTCATAGCTGCTAAATAATTTTTATCATTCTCATCTGCTGGATTAATCTCCCTTGTTTTCAATGGCTACTTTAATTTTTTCCCCTCTATGTCATCTAGAAGTTCCATTAGATGTTGGAATGGATGATATCTTATTTATTCCGTTAGATATCTTGGATTTAAATTCCGCATTATGATTTTAAGCATGCAGATTTCTTTATTTGCTTCAAGTACACTGGGTCTATACACAAACTAATCAGTAGAGTTCCACAGAGTATGAATGATTCTTCTCTTTTTAATTCACCTATTATGCTCTCTGTGTTCTCTCTAATGACCCAGTATCCTATGTAATAATAAACCTACTGTACTATTTTTTAAAGTTGAAGACATCAGTTATGGTCTAAAATTAATAATAAAAATAATGCTATAGAATTCATATCATCATATATAGATGATAAGTTTTATGTTTAAAATTACTTAAATTTTAAACATAAATTTAATTATTCTGAGTACTCACTCAATTATTATTCAACCTTTCAAATTAGGTCACACTAAAAGTAAGAAAAATAGATTCCTCTTCCCAAACTCAACTGTTTAACACTCCTGATTTTCTATCCACAAAGTAGTTACCTAAGTGCCACCAATGTCTAACTTACTCTAATACTCTCCAAATCTCAGTTAAATTAGTTAAATATGACATAAATAATTGGATTTAAAATATGAAACAAATAAACAAACCACTTTTTTTTTCTGACACAAAAATGATAGGCCTACATAGAGTTTTCTGTATTGATACATTATATTTTGGGGATAGCGATGGTAAAAGCATTGATATGCAAATGTACTGCAAAGGTTTCATGAATTTTTCACACGGCAGATATGAAATAGTTGAATGTCAGAGTCATGGGCTGCTGCAGCCAGCAGGGATGTTTGATAATGTGTTATGTGACATGTGAAGTAACATAAAATCAATGACTTCTGTGTGGTTAGGAGGTTTTTTTCAGGCGATACTCAGCCTCAATTTATTCTTTTCCTGCCAAAAGGTGAAGCTGAATATGAACTCATTAAACTGCCACTTAAACTGAGAAGAGAACCAGTATAAAGGATTTAGCAGACAGATTGAGAATGTTGAGGCAAAAAGCAACTACAGTGGGCATTTTTTAGAGTGTACCTGAAGAACAGCTGCTGCCTTATGTCCTAGAATTAATTGCCCAGATTTGTTTATTATCTACTAAAAACAGCAGTAGCTAGAGAAATGCAGAGAGACAAAATATCTCAGAAAATGCAATGAATGAAATTTGTGGACTAATGAGGGTTAAATAAATGACACACAAAGAAACTTTTAAAACAATTTATGATATTCAACACC
This sequence comes from Cnephaeus nilssonii, assembly GCF_951640355.1. NCBI lineage: Eukaryota > Metazoa > Chordata > Mammalia > Chiroptera > Vespertilionidae > Cnephaeus > Cnephaeus nilssonii. Next base: position 63,643,963 of record NC_137076.1, on the reverse strand, counting down.
TATTTATAATGTTTATCTCTGTATAGAAGAATATATAAATGCATTTCTTTTTTCTTTTTCTTTTTGCTCTTATGAATTTTCCAATCTTATAAAAATAAATATGAATTATTTTGCAGAGAAATATTTTTATTTAGTATATTTTAATTATTTTTACTTGCTTGATTTAATCATTTTAAAAAGAAAATCAGGAGATAATTAAGGATTGAAGGAATGAGGAAAGGATAACACTCTAAAGGACCAGAAAGGATGGAGTTTATGAAATTATACTTGACAAAGTTTGGTCTAGAATCTTGGTAATGGAAATTTGGGTATTAATGTCAGAATTACACTGAATATCACTGCTAGTTTTCTGAGTACAATATGCATAAATTTAACTAGTTTTATATACTGTATTTTTCACTGTGATTTAATTCAACTTCAACTTTTTTTTAGGTTAATAAAAAGTATTCAAGTGGAAGCCCCCTTTGTGTAATGTTACACCTAGATATCTGAACAGAAATTATTCCACATAATAATTACAGTTTGGGGTAGGTTTCTCTAGAGGTGAACTTGCTCCAACAATATTCATTCAGCCTTTCTTCTGCCTGGGGATGTCACTCTGTGTTACACTTAGCATGATGGCCAAGGCATCAGCCATTGTCAGGAATCCCCTCACTTAATGCTAAATGTAAATGCTACCTCCTTTAGAACTTTCCCCTTTAGAACTCTCCCAACCCTTTTCTGAATGGCTGTTACTGGACAGCAGATATTTTCCATGTTAGTACTAGAGCCTTCTTGAATGATTTAGTTTCTTTCATAAAGGGCTATAATATCTGTGAGAATTGAAAATGAGCAGAATCAATGGAGTCCTGAAATGTTTTCTATTATAGCATGCTAATAATAATTATATGGTCTATAACATTGATTTAATTTCCACAACATTCTGTGCATCCTATGCAAATTCTTTAGATAATGCTAAATGTAGAATAAATCATTAGCTACCTAAAGCACATTTTGCATTTTACCTATTTCTATATTAATGATATTAATGAGGAGGTGGTAGCTTTTTAAATCTTTTAAAATTCTGATAGGTAATACTATATGCTTTTATATTCATACTTTCTATACAATATCTGGATTTGAAAAATAATAAATCTGGAAGCACTCTTGACCAACTCTATCACAAGGAAGAAAGATTTGCAGCAAAGAGCCAATATGGCCCATTTTATAGCATATCATCTGGATGCCTGAACTATAGTGAACTCTGGGGAATAATTACATTTCCATACCTTCTGTGGAGTGAACATTAAAGAAGACAGTGCTATTTGTGGACCAGTTAGAAAGACCTGAGCGCACAGCACTTTCCTTTGTAATTCTATGGGTTTTCAATGAGTTGTAATTTGAAATTCATGAATAGAAAGTTTCTTTCTGTATCAAACACATGTAATGGATATACACAATGTTAATAACAGTAGAAAGAATGGGATTTAATAGTAAATCAAAGTCAAAATATATTCTAGAACTCATAGTATTAGTCTTTGTAGCTTCCTATTTCATTTTTTGCTGTTTATATCGAAAGTCTGATGCTAAATTATGTTAATTCTCAGAGGATATAAATACACTAAGAAAGTCTCCGGAACACTTTCCAAACAACAGTAACTCTTTCAAGCTATTTAGTCAGCTTTCATTGCAGTGCCTGTTAAAAGGAAGTCTATGGCTTGAGAAAAATGAAACATCACTAATAACTTAAAAGAAAACAGAATGCTGAAAAGGTGGTTGAAGATGAGGTGGGAAATGGCTAGATAAATAAAACTAGGCTACTCAAGTGGAAACTAAAAATTCTAAAGGCATGTGTTATTTGACAACAGATCCATAGTTTCCTCTTCTAAAAGGGTCTTAACTAAAGTGTGCATATTGAGCACCAGGTAACAGTGCTTCGGAATTCCCCAACCTATTTTCCTTTTTCAGCAGTTTTCCTTATGCAGTCTCTCTACCTGTTGTAACCCAAGTGTCTTCTAAGACCCTGTGTTCAAAACAGATTCCTTATTCCCTCATTCAATATGAGGTGTACCTAATCATATTGTCATACAAAAAAATTATACACGAGTTATATCATTTATCACAGGCCATTATCTATGTATAGTAAGTCTAATGTCCTCCAAGAGACTTCAATGCTGACCAAAATAATCTCTGAAGGTTGAAGGAAGGAAATTCTTGGGATGAGCCTTCAAAAAAATGCTGAGAAGTGTGTTCTTTACAGAAAAGTAACTTGAACTTATCTATAACTAAGCTAATTCCCTATTGAGAATTAGCTTGGGTGGGGATAAGAGGGAAGTCTTTCATAAACTGACAAAATATGTGGTTATTTTGGAAAAATTTCAGTATTCTACCCCGTCTAGAGGGAAAACGCCAGTTCTTCTTACTATGTCTTTCTTTCCTGTGTTTCTCCATCACTATTCACACAGAAAACTACATTTCTGATACTTCTGCCCACCAACTATGTGGAGGTTTTCCCCACATCTTTATGACACCAGCTGACACTATGTACCTGGACGTGGTATGGTATCAGATACCACAGATGAAGGGTTCAGTCCACAAGACTTGCCCCACTTTAGATGTTAATAGCAAGTGCACAGTAGGTCCACATGTTATCCACAACTTCTTTCCAACTTGGCTACAAATAAGAGGTTCCCATGACCTTCTCCCCTTGAGTTTGATGCTCTTTAGTATGCATAGCCATGGGTTTTAAAGGAGACTGGTACGCACTCAGCCATCAAGTTCTATTTCCATTAAGAGTCACAAACAGACAAAAATATATAGGACATTCTAGCAGAGGAGGTAAAGAAAAATTATTTTGGGGGATTTTTGGAAATGTTTTTTGGTTTGAGAGAAAACACACACAGGAAGTGTTGGGCTCTTCTCCTGATAGCTATTGTGTCTGGATGGGCAAAACAGAATTGATGCCAGGTACTTTGTGATCATGTGGGGTGTGATGGGTTGAACTGTGTCCTCCAAAAAATATGTTGAAGCCTCAACTGCCCCATGCCTGTGAATATCATCTTATTTGGATACAGAGCCTATGTTGATAAACCAAGTTAAGATGAGGTCATACTGAATGTGGACCTTAATCCAATATGATTACTATCTTTAATTTTTTAAAAAATATTTTTATTGCTTTCAGAGAGGAAGGGAGAGGGAGAGAGAGATAGAAACATCAATGATGAGAGAGAATCACTGATAGGCTGCCTCCTGCACACCCCATGCAGGATTGAGCTCGCAACTCAGGCATGTGCCCTGACTGAATCGAACCGTGAGCTCCTGGTTCATAGGCCGATGCTCAACCATTGAGCCATGCTGGCTAGGCATGATTAATATCATATAGGAATAGAAGAAGAGACAGAGATACAGGGAGGATGCTATGTGATGACAGAGGCAAAGACTGGGGGAGATCTAGCTGCATGGATTAGTCGTCACCATTGGAAGCTAGGAAGAAACAAGGGATGTTTCTATCCAGAGTCTCAGAGGGAGAACAGCCCAACTGACACCTTGATTTTGGCCTCTGGAGCTGTGAGAGAATAGGTTTATGTTGTTTAGAACCTCTTATTTTTTGATAATTTATTACTTCAGCCTAAAGAAACTAATACAAAAGGTATGAACCTAAGGAGAAAGATGGCAGCTATAATGGTAAAATGGAAAAAGTAGGAGAAATGTGGATTTATTTATATTGACATCAGGCCATTCAAATAATTAATCCTAGAAACATCATAAGGCCTTATTATGTGGAATAACATAGCTTTTAATATTTATTTTATTTAATTTTATATAATTTTTAGCATATACAATCTTTCATAGTAGTGCACAAGAAGGTATTTTTAAATGTTTTCCCATCTTTATAAAATAATCATAATTATATGAAATCATTGAGTATAGGTTATTTTTTAAATAATTGAAAAATGCACCAAATGCTAGATGGTTAGAAATATCTAGTATATACGGTCTTCATTTTTCATGTTGCTCTTATGCCTGCATTTCAGTTACCATAGTTTAAACAAAACAGCACCTCAACTGTTCAAATTTTAGTTACCATGCTATATTAACTAACAGTAATTGCATAAAGTACAAACTTTGCTATAAGCACTTCAGTCCACATAGCTCTATTTGCTGACAGGTATGCCCTGACATCAGAGACTGACCACACCAGTTATTTCAGTCTATTGGTGATTGGTCACTGCATAGTTTTTAGTTCATACACAGATAGTAAAATGTATGTAGTCATGTTGCCTTTTTGCCTTCCAGTGATTAACCTACATTTCATTTACAGATATGCAAAATGCAAAGAGATAATGGGTCACTAAAAATAAACACGCAGTAAAGAAACAAAAATTGATAACACTGGAGGTAAAATAAATGGAATGTGAACAGAATTATAGAAGAAATCACGACCTCTGAGAATGTGATACGGCTGCAGTTGATGCACTGGATGTGCAGCCTTAGGATCTTAGTGAACATAACCTTGTTGAGAAAACTAATTGTGATGAAAATAATGATTATGACCTCTTGGAGTTACTTCATAGCATGGAAACACAGAGGATAAAATGTTGGAAACGGATACAATCGTAGAAGTATGACAATTTGCTATGACATAGAAAAGATTCCCACTCAATGTTACATGCTGAGAAGAAAAATATAAATGCTCTGTTGAAACTACTCTTGATAATTTTAACAAAAAAATGAAATAAGTTAAATTTAAAAAATACATTTTTTATTTATTTCAGAGAGGAAGAGAGAAGGAGAGAGATAGAAACATGAATGATCAGCTGCCTCCTGCACACCCCACACTGGTGATCAAGCCCTCAACCTGGGCATGTGCCCTGATTCATAGGTTGATGCTCAACCACTGAGCAATAATGGCCTGGCTTAATAACTTGAATTTTAATTCTTAATGTTTCTAATGTTTTAAATTAGAGTTCACTAAACAAATATTAGTTTCACCATTTTTTTTTTCATTTCTCTATATACATATAACTGACAGCCAAAGAGTTTTTAACATTTTAATTAATTTTTAAAAGTCACAGAACAATTTTAATTTCCCCGTTTATCATTAAGATCACTTTGTACTGTTTCAGCTTGTATGGGTATTTTTATAGATTTTAATTACCATGCAAAGTGGGACTCTGTACTTTCATACACACACACAAAAAAAAAAATTCATTGGCTTGACTAGTTTCAACTGCTGATTAGAGCAATTTAGAACATGTCTATAATAAGAAATCTCAGATTTGGAGTATTTTTCTTGTAATTCTATGCTAATAAGGTGAAGCAATGGCCTTAGCAGCTGGCAACTGAGGCCTTGATATTCCCAAATGAACATAAATGGTCTTCAGAGACCAAAAGAAATGACCAGGCCAGACAGTCTATGATTGTGGTTAAAGGAAACAAAGAGAAGGGCACTCTTCAACCACAACAATAATCATATTCTTTTTCCAAGGTGACATACTGCTTCTTTACCAGAGAAAAATGTGTTGTGAGCTTTTGTCCTTCCCCAACCCAAAATGTCATGATCTCAACTTCCAAATTGTTTGTTTTTTGGCCACATCCAGTCCAGAACTGGACACTGCTTCCTTAAACCATCCTTAGACATTGTATCAGAATCATCTCGCTACTTTTACCAAGATTCTCCTCCATTATTCCTCTGATGTGCATTCCCCTTGACGACAGCCACGCTCAATGAAGCTTCACAATGTTTGACCATAGGTGAGTTAGTTCTCAGTGGCCTTTGGTGACTAGGCATCAACAACAAATTACATTGAGAGAAAAAACACACAAAACCTTATAATATCAAAACTGAAATAAAACTGCTTCACTTTAGCACAATTGCTGTACACTTCAGTAATAGATGCTAAACATTGTAATTTTATTTTAATAGTGGATTTCTCCTGCTTTGGGGAGGAATGCACTTAAATAGGGCTTTGTGATTTATGTAATAAGGCAACTAGAGTAAATTTTAGAAAGTTATCTCATTTAGTAAATAGAAGAAGTACTAAAATGCATGATATTTAATCTAATATGTATATTTTAGGCCTTTTAAAATTAGATCTTAAGAAACAGAGAGGGGAACTATTATTTATTCATATGCATAAGAAAATATGTTTATCACATAATGCATAAAATGATAATGATAGATTACTATTACTATTTCATTTTGTTTTGAATGTGGCATATTCTTAATATTACTTGTATTGAATTTTGCATATTTATAACTTATAGTCTAAGCCCGTGGTTGGCAAACTGCGGCTTGCGAGCCACATGTGGCTCTTTGGCCCCTTGAGTGTGGCTCTTCCACAAAATACCACGGCCTGGGTGAGTCTATTTTGAAGAAGTGGCGTTAGAAGAAGTTTAAGTTTAAAAAATTTGGCTCTCAAAAGAAATTTCAGTCATTATACTGTTGATATTTGGCTCTGTTGACTAATGAGTTTGCTGACCACTGGTCTAAGCTTTATTGCTTATATAAGTGACACAAAGATATGATTTTAATTAATGATTTTTAATTTAAAAAATTAAATTCTAGCAGTTACAGTTTTGTCATGGATACATATAACTAATTTGGTGGTCTACATATAAATGTAGTAAATATTTAATTTCTGAATAAAATGTTAAAAATATTGGTCAATATTTGTAATTTAGAATGAATAAGTGTATTCTAAACAATTTAATAATAAATCTCCCTCTCTCATGTAGAGAGAATATTGTCTCAGTAAAAAGACAATCTTATGGAGCACTGCAATTTTTAATTAGAGAACAAATTTCATGCATAACAAATAAAAATTCTAAACAAATCAAATTTTAAAATTAAGAACATACACATTTTGGTGCCAAAAACAAGAAAGGTTTCCCCAAAACATGACTTTTCTACAAAGCTAACAGCAGAAAAGTCAAAGAATAATCTTACTGTATTTTCCGGCGTATAAGACGACTGGGCATATAAGATTTTCCTGGGTTAAAAAGTTGTCTTATATGCCGGAAAATACGGTACCTGACACTTTATTTATGAGAGAGACTTGGGTGAAAAGCCTATTTACTATTACCGTATTTTCCGGCGTATAAGACAACTTTTTAACCCAGGAAAACCTTACACGCCCAGTCGTCTTATATGCCGGAAAACACGGTACTTTCCAGAATGTGTTTCTCTTACTAAGCACATAAAAGTGATTATATGTTCACTATTTACTAACATATTCAGCTAAACTTGCTGGGAAGCCTTGAGCATTCCTTGTGTTATTTATCAATGATTATTCTTTAACATATTACTTCTTCTGGTGCCATTTATATTTATCTGTTTGCTCATTTGTACAGTTTTCCATTTATTAAAAAAACTAGAGGCCTGTTGCATGAAATTCCTGCAGGGGAGGGAGTGTTCCTCAGCCCAGCCTGCACCCTCTCCAATCTGGGACCCCTTGAGGGATGTCCAACTGCCCATTTAAACGGGCAGTTGGACATCCCTCTCACAATCCAGGACTGCTGGCTCCCAACCGCTTGCCTGCCTCTGCCTGATTGCCCTTAACCGCTTCTGCCTGCTATCCTGATCACCCCCTAACCACTCCCCTGCCAGCCTGATCAATGCCTAATTGCTCCGCGGCCAGCCCGATTGCCCCTAACTTCCCTCCCCTGCAGGCCTGGTCCCCCCAACTGCCCTCCCCTGCAGGCCTGGTCCCCCTCAACTGCCCTTACTTGCAGGCCTTGGTACCCCCCAACTGCCCTCCCTTGTTGGCCTGGTCTCCCCCAACTGCCCTCCTCTGCCAGCCTGGTCACCCCCAACTGCCCACAACTGCCCTCCCCTGCCAGCCATCTTGTGGCGGCCATCTTGTGTCCACATGGGGGCAGCCATCTTGTGTCTTGGAGTGATGGTCAATTTGCATATTACTCTTTTATTAGATAGGATGCAAGTGGCTGATGACACCATAAAACATTGTTCACTGATTGTAACTAATGAATAAAAAAGCTCACTGAAAATGTGAGCAAGGTTATCGCTTTCTGCAAGATTCATAAATGTAAATACTTGAGAAGAAAATTGGCAATGTAGCTGCTAAGTGAAGCATGTTTCTGTAGGCTTTCTTTGTGTGCCATTCTGTAGTTTCTCAATCTCAATTAAGATCCAGCCCTATTGAAATCCATTATAGTTATCTTTGTTCCTAAAAGCTAATTTTGAAATGAATTTTTTTTTATGATAAAAGCATTGTCTCACTGGGTAACACTACTTGAATCAAGGTGTTTCTGAAAGTATTTTTGTTAACTTATGAAATTTATAGAAAAAGGAAGTGAGATGCCAGAGAAGTCAGAAGGTGAAGGATGCAGGAAGGTTACGATGGAGCATTAATGATCACACTTACAAAAATTCAGGGCATTGACAATTAAGAGCACCAATTGTCTACCTTTTGAAGCTGTCTTACCTTGAACAAATATCCTTTTTTATATAAAAAATAAAATAAAATAATATATATAACACATTTTATATGGATATTTAGATGATTAAATAAGATAATGCATGTAATATAGTTTCTGACTTGCATTTTTACTCTCCAATATTTTGACTTATCTCCATGGAACATCTAAAGACTTTGACCTAAGTAATATGGTGAGAGTAAACTGCAAATTTAACCAATTGTCTGATAATTAGATAGATAAAAGGTATGATAATAAAATTCAATAATGAAGCTAGTCAAATGAATTGATAATGAAGAGATGTCTTTCAATACTTCTCAGCCTATGAAAGCTTATGAGAAAATGTCACCAGAAAGATCACCATAGAAAACTCACCTGGGGCTAGGGCCTGATGTTGTCTCATTCCATACCTATTTGTGCACAGTGTTGCTCACTTTGAATACACATCAAGACACCAAATTACCACTGAATGAATAGAAAGGATCTTTCACATTGGAACCTTCTTCTTTCTCTTATTGCAGAAAAAAGAATAGATTCAAAACTATTGCTCTAACTTCTTTTTCTCGGTTCCTAATGCTAACACTTCAAAAAGAGGTAAAGTTTTCATCAGAACTCCATAGTGGGCCTGGCCAGTTTGGCTCAGTGGATACAGCAACCCTGCGGACTGAAGGGTTCCAGGTTCGATTCTGGTCAAGGGCACATGCCTGGGTTGTGGGCTCGGTCCCCAGTGGGGGTGTGCAGGAGGCAGCCAATCAATGGTTTGCCCTCATATTTGATCTCTCTCTCTCTCTCTCTCTCTCTCTCTCTCTCTCCTTTTCTCTCTCAAATAAAAAAAAAATATTAAAAACAAAACACAACAAAGAAATCTCCATAGTGTGTCTATATTTCTATTTTAGATTCATCTGGGGATTTTTGCTCAAACTGTGTGACAAGAAATGTTTCGCTGTCCCATATGAGAGGCAGAATTGAAAAACATCTTACAGTTTCTGATGATTAAAGCCTTTGATTAGGAACAAATGTGCTGGTTGGTTTTAAAGCACCAATAAAGTTGAGTTTATACATTTGAAATTAACATTTGTCTCTAATCCTGCTGATCTTTTGACCTTGTTTGTGCTAAATATGGGTCTATCTTTAACTTAATGCATAATTTTATACTCTGTGGACTTAAATGCCAAATAACTTCAAAAGCTAAAATTAATTACAAAAATCAAAAGAAGACACACATCAAAGATTCATATTTAAACTCGATATCTACATGGAATTTTATACCCATTTAAAACTGTTAGCTTATTTCTTATTTAGCCTCCCTTAACAACTAGAAACTTGATATACTGCAAGAGTGCACTTGAGAGAGAATATGGTGTATACACTATTAAATCCTCCCTATCCTAAATACTTTAAAATAAAAATGTGTTAGGAACTTTATTATAGCCAATTTTTACTCCTAGAGTGTACAATTGGTTCTTATGAAGTACAATATAATATCTAAATATTTTAAATTGTGGCTCTTATTTAATATTCAGAAAAAGAACATTAAACCTGCTCAGTAGTAAGATATACTGCTAATATAAATAAATGGAGACATGTCAAACAATTATGTTGAGAAAATGTAATGGCACAAATAATATATAGTACTCAGAATATTATTCATAATATATCATATGAATATACATGAACACAAAATATATATGAAGTTGTTAGAATAGGCCATTCTAATATGGGCAGTATATCATTATTGCAGTTTTGATTTGCACTTCCCTAATAGCTAGAGAAGTTGAGCATCTTTTTACATATCGGTTGGCGATTTAATCCAGATTCTTAAAAGGGACTAAACATAAAAGACCATTAAAGTTTTTTACTGATGAGTTACACCAGAGGGAGAAAGTATAGGGTTCCTGACTCTCTCTTTTTTACAAAATATAGAAGAGTCTAATAAATATCTCACCTTTGGGTAATTGAGTATTGAGTATACATTTTAAAAATATGCTTCTATGGTAGGAACTTTTGGTCAAGATATAGATAGAATTAGTTATATTATTAAACATGTACATATCCACATGTGTTGTGGTTCTTAGAGATTTTATGTAACTGCCAACTATTTTTATTCAGATTTTGAAATTGTATTTGTTTTTATTGTAAGCATTTCCACATATTAAGTCATAGTTTCTAATGAAAGTTAAATAAGTTAAAATTTATATATGGAAATGAGTAAAAATTAATTTGATGAATTAGATTAATATTCTTCTTTAACAAGAAGATAAGGATTAATTCCTAACACCTTGCCATTGATTGAACAATGGTAAAAATAGATAAAAATGTCAATAGCTACAATGCTTATGGCAAATTTGATTGTTGCTAGTAAATATACTCTATAATATCAGTCAAAATAAAGCCACCAAAAGTTATTAATTTTTAAAGACATTATTTCAGTAATTTATTTTATAATACCAATCAAACAATTAATTAAATACATTTGATTCTTACTATTTATATAGATTTATGAAAACATAGATATCAATATGATTATTTCTCTCTTAGAAATCATTTGCTTATTTTTAATCTTTAAATTATTTAATGTATTGAGAATATTTATTTTTTAAACATGTAAATTCAAGGTGGTTACTGCACACCTGGTTTACATAGGTTTTCTAAATGAAACAAACTAACAGAATAAGATTATATATACCCCTAACTATGCAACAATTTTGTATTCATTTTGAATGATTTAAAATTGAATATTTTAAAATATCCCACAGTAGTATCAAATAAAAGATAAAGGTTTATATTTTTGTAACTACTAAAAGTTATCTTAAATTGGACCCATTATTAAATTACAATTACTTTAAATTTTTTGATGAATTTATCATTAAACTACGTATTGTAGTTATTAACCAGAATTTTAGATATCCATGAAAATTGTTTATTTTTTTCTTGTACTTAACAAAATTCTTTGCCCACAATTATTAAACCAGATCCCATAGGTAAACACTGACTTAGTGTTTATAATTCCTATTAGGATTTTGTTCATCTCATCTTGGCCTATTTCTAAACATCCATAAACCCTGATTATACTCTAATTAACAATTTGGGAACATAACACACAAATACAAAACGAGTAAATGACTTTAACATTTTAATATATTCATTTAGTTCTTTTGCATGGTTATATCAATAAAGTTAAAAATTCTAAAAATTGTAACAGACAGGATTTATTTCTCCATCTCTATGGATTAATTAAATTATAACTTTCTGTAAAATGACTGAAATGTTTCCAGGGAAATATTTTTACTTTTGGTGTAAGTTTTATTAAACTACCAGTGAAAGTAATGCTTATTAAAATTTTATGAGACAAAAGATTAATCTGCATTGTTTTGATTCATAAATTTCAAATAGTTGTCATCAAAAAACTGTTATGACAAACTTGTTCCCAGATGTTTTTATCTCCAGACTAGTTTTGTTTCCAGTAGATAACGGCCTTTCTCTTCAAGTGCCCTATCAAACATCTCTGTTTTTCTTTTATTATTATATAAACACAATGTTTATTTTTTTGTATTTTAAAAATTTATGACATAAGCTTGGAATACATTTTGATGAAAAAAATGATGTGGATTTAACAATATATTTATGCCTTTCTTCTATCAAACAAAACATGAGATTTATGGTAACTTTATTTCTTAGCTATCATAAATCAAAGAGTGTGTGATGTCTCTTTGAGATAAACATATGATATAAAAATAGACTGTATTTTTATATTTCCTTTGTTTCATTATTATATTTCTGTCCTCTACTTAAAGAAAAATATTTGAAAGATTAAAAGATTAGGGGGAAAAGCAATATTGGACTTTAAAACAGAATCATTTGGTATTTTACTTTGAGTTAAAATGTCTTGAAAGATAATTTCACTAGTAGCTCAGAATTTTGTTGGGCCATTTTGGAACCTTCTCTAGCTGACTGTAGCATAGACTTTGTTGCTTGCGTTCCTATATTTGTATACCATGACCTCTTGTAATATGCTAATATTGTCTTACTAGAGGCCCGGTGCACAAAATTCGTGCACGGGGGGGGGGGGGTTGTCCCTCAGCCCGGCCTGCACCCTCTCCAATCTGGGACCCCTTGAAGGATGTCCTACTGCCGGTTTACAGGGATTGGGCCTAAACCGGCAGTTGGACATTTCTCTTGCAATCCGGGACTGCTGGCTCCTAACCGCTCACCTGCCTGCCTGCCTGCATGATTGCCCCTAACCACTCTGCCTGCCGGCATGCTCACCCCCAACTGCCCCCTGCCACCAGCCTGCTCACCCCCAAATGCCCCCCCACCAGCCTGATCACTCCCAACTGCCCCCGTGCCAGTGTACTCGCTCCCAACTGCCTCGCCTGCCGGCCTGCTCGCCCCCACTTTCCCTCCCCACTGGCCTGCTCACCCCCAACTGCCCCCCTGCTGGCCTGCTCACTCCAAACTTCCCCTCCCCCTGCTATCCTGATCACCCCCATCTGAACCCCACTGACGGCCTGCTTGCCCCCAACTGGCCCCCCTGCTGGTCTGCTCACCCCCAACTGCCGTCCCATCCTGGCCTGATCACCCAAAATTGCCCTCCCCTCTTGGCCTCTAACCGCCTCTACCTCGGCCTGGCCACCATGGCTTTGTCCAGAAGAATGTCTGGAAGATCTCCCAGTATAATTAGCATATTACCCTTTTATTAGTATAGATAGAGGCCTGGTGCATGGGTGGGGGCTGGCTGGTTTGCCCTGAAGGGTGTCCCGGATCAGGGTGGGGGTTCCCTTGGGGCATGGGGCAGCCTGGGCAAGGGTCTTGTTGTGGTTTGCAGGGCGGCCATGCCCCCATGGGGTGAGGGTCCCTGCTGGGGGGGGGGGGCGTGGACAGCCTGGGTGAAGGGCAGAGGGCTGTTTTTAGGCTGGTCAAGCCCCCCAGCAGGGACCCTCACCTCATGGGGGTGTGGCCAGCCTGTGAGGTGCTGATGGCTGTTTGCAGGCTGGCCACAGCCCCTTCAGGGTGGGGAGGTCTCGCTGTGGTGCCTGGCCAGCCTGGGTGAGGGGCTGATGGCTGTTTGCAGGCTGGCCAAGCCTCCCAGCGGGGACCCTCACCCCATGGGGGTGTGGCCAGCCTGGGTAAGGGTTTTTTTTTTGCTTTTGCTTTTTTTTTTTTCAGCGCCTCCTTGAGTGGAGACCAGGGCCAGCTGGAAGCAGGTATCTGGGATTTATTTATCTTCTATAATTGAAACTTTGTAGCCTTGAGTGGAGGCCAGGGCCTGCCAGGGCGGCGGGAAGCTTGACTTCTTCCATCGCTGTGGGCAACCCAAGCTTCCTGCTCGCTCCAGTTCCGTGGCCGCCACCATCTTTGCTGGGTTAAATTTGGATACTCGCTCCTGATAGGTTGGTGGGTGTAGTGGAGTTATGGTTAATTTGCATGTTTCTCTTTTATTAGTGTATACTAGAGGCCCAGTGCATGATTGAATCATGCACATGTAGGGTCCCCTACACGCTTTCGCTTTCGATCACGGGGAGCTGGGTGCCTGTCCGCTGGTGCACCAGGCGCCGGAGGCTTCTGAAAGGCCTGGTGCCTGAGTGGAAAGGCATCCAGCTCCCACGCTTTTGCTTTCGATCGCTGGTGCACCAGGCCTTTCAGAAGCCTCAGGCGTGGCGGAGGCTTCTGAAAGGCCTGCTGCCTGAGTGGACAGGCACCCAGCTCCCACGCTTTCCTTTCGATCGCTGGTGCACCAGGCCTGAGTGGACAGGCACCCAGCTCCCACGCTTTTGCTTTCGATTGTGGGGGAGCTGAGTGCCTGTCCGCTCAGGCACTCAGCTCCCCCGCTTTTGATGGTCCGCACGGCGGGATGTCAACTCGCTGCCCCAGAGGCAGCTTCTGTGCCGCAGCACAGCCATGGCGCAGACGCTGAGCTCGTGCTGCTGCTGGCGACGCAAGCTCAGCGTCCCGCCGGCCCAATCAGCTACCCCGGCCACCCCGAGTCCCGCCCCCCCACGCCTCCTGGCCAATCATGGGCATAGCGAAGGTACGGTCAATTTGCATATTTGTCTATTATTAGGTAGGATATTCTTTTCTTAACCAAATTTTTATTAGCTTGTATGTATACAGTAGCTCTGTCAAGAATAGAAGAGAAAATCAATAGTATTACTTGATACTTATGGGTATCTGAACACACAGATGCAGCGCAATCTCAGGGGGAGAGAGAGACAGAGGGAGACAGAAGGCACAGTGAGGAAGGAAGGAGGAGTAAGAAAGAGATGAAGAGGGAGAGTGAGGGAGGGAGGGGAAGGGATGGAGAGAGAAAGGTTCAAAGTATACAAAATATGCATTGCTAGATTTGAGAAGACACCTCGATTGTATTTTTATTTTTGCCATGATTAAGCTAACACTGTGCATCATATAATGGAATTGCTACATTATATGTGGATTTTTAAATGTTTAATTACACAAAAAGTATAAAATTAAGTATTACTTTAAAATTGCTTTAAAAGAAAACTGTATTTTTAAATGTGGATTTCATTTGTTAGAAACTATTTTTCTAGAGTTATCTTATAATACAATTCAAATCAGAGAACAGTTAGCATTGCCCATAGGAATGAAAATCAACTCACTAATTATTTAGCAGATTTGAATGAATCAGTATCCAAAAGGATTACTGCCCAAAAGCCTGCCCTGGGGTTGAAACAGGTGTTGTTTCATCAGAATTCAGTATTGCTGCTATTTCAAGAAGGAATTAAAAAAGACAACTCTGGGAAAAGAAAATCCCATTTATGTGACATGAAAAGCATGTCTCCTAAAGTAGATTGTATGTTTTTTCTCTCTCAGTCATTTCCTGGCCTTGCTTCTGTTTCAAATAGATCCCTTACCAGTTCCTAAGCAGCTGGCATAATTTTTTCTTCTGAAAATGGCAATACCACCTTGTTGCAAATCTCAGGCACACAGGTTTGAAGGGCTCCAAGATACAGCTAGATGGAAGCCTAATGTCAGGTAGAATCACCCATAAAGGTTTAAGTATGAGGTCAAAAACTGCCCACTAATCTTCTTTGCGAAGGTTTGCTACTCATGGCTATATTTAAGAACGTTTCTCCTTAGAGTCAGTCACCATTATGTTCCCTGCAACTGTTTGGGAGATTGCTTTGGTTGGAATTAGAGAGGTCTGATGACTGCAGTGCTCCCTGTTTCTGTGTGTAACACCTGCAAGGTCTTCAGTCCTTACTATCTTTCCAACAGTTTCAATAACTTCGAGTGCTTTGCTTAGTGAGCAGGAGTAAGAAAAAAAGTCTACTGTCCATGATGTTTTTTGTTTTTTTTTTAAATATATTTTATTGATTTTTCACAGAGAGGAAAAGAGAGGGATAGAGAGTTAGAAACATCGATGAGAGAGAAACATCGATCAGCCGCCTCCTGCACACCCCCCACTGGGGATGTGCCCGCAACCAAGGTACATGCCTTTGACCGGAATTGAACCTAGGACCCTTGAGTCCGCAGGCCAACGCTCTATCCACTGAGCCAAACCGGTTTCGGCTCCATGATGTTAACTGTTACAAATTGTCAGTCAAGCTTGACTGTAGATGCTTTGTTTATTAAATTTATAGGGTGATATTAATAAAATCACAAAGGTTTCAAGTTACAATTCTATGACACATCATCTGTATATTGCATTGTGTGTCCACCATCCAAAGTCAAATCTTTTGTCACCATATATTTGACCCCCTTTACCCTTTATTACCTCCTCCAACTCCCATCCCTCTGGTAACCACCATACTGTTGTCTGTGTCTGTGAGTCTTTGTTTGTTTTTCCTGT
The DNA here is from genome assembly GCF_951640355.1 of Cnephaeus nilssonii. NCBI lineage: Eukaryota > Metazoa > Chordata > Mammalia > Chiroptera > Vespertilionidae > Cnephaeus > Cnephaeus nilssonii. The sequence continues at coordinate 63,627,738 of NC_137076.1, read as the reverse complement.
TTGTTCATTTGCTGCTTTCAGTTTTATATCCCATCCTATATAATAAAAGGGTAATATGCAAATCGACCCTAATGGCAGAATGACCAGAACAATTGGTCACTATGATGCACACTGACCACCAGGGGGCAGACGCTCAATGCTGGAGCTGCCCCCTGGTGGTCAGTGCACTCCCACCAGGGAGCTTTGCTCAGCCACAAGCTAGGCTGATGGCTGCGAGTGCAGTGGTGGTGGCAGGAGCCTCTTCTGCCTCCTCAGCAGTGCTAAGGATACCTGACTGATGGCTTAGGCCCACTCCCCACAGAAAGTGGGCCTAAGCTGTCAGTCGGACATCCCCCGAGGGATCCCGGACTATGAGAGGGTGCAGGCCAGGCTGAGGGACCCCCCCCTCCACAAGGGCACAAATTTTCGTGCACCGGGCCTCTAGTATATGAATAAAATCATATGGTTCTTAATTTTTTCTGTCTTATTTTGCTTAGCATAATATTCTCAAGATCCATTCATGTTGCTGCAAATGGCAGCATTTCATCTCTCCTTATGGCCAATTGGTTTCCATTGATGTATGTACCACATCTTTATGCATTCATCTATTGAAGGGCATTTCTGTTGTTTCCATGTATCAGCCACCGCGAATGATGCTGTGGATATTTTTTCTTGCAATTTTCTGTGGACATGAGGCCAAAGAAACTTGGCTTTATAAAGCAAAAAAAAAAAAAAAAAAATGTCTAGTCTTGAGGGCACTCTCTTATTTGCACTACAGATGTAACATGTCAAGGAGAGCTAGTTCCATTGCTTTTGTGTAAATAGCCATATACTTGCAAACTAGCCCATAGTCACTTTCCTAATTGTCAACTTGTATGTGGGAACTTTTTTTGCCTTTTAGCACATGAATTGGGGCACACATGCCCTGCATTTCAGAGGAACTGGTTTATATGAAGGTTAACATAAAGTTACATCAGGGGGTTCCATTGTGCAGAATGCAGAATAATGAATCTGGGATCTGTCCGAGACAGAACTTTGCATCTCCTAGAATCAGATTTTTCCTGATGCTTGTAAATAATTCTGACGAAATGGAAGGTGTGCCCACCATTTCCTGCTTGTCACATCCAATATTACCGTCTCCAGTCAGCATTTCATCATAAAGGTGATCCTATCTACGAGTGTCCCTGCTTCTGGACTATTCAAGAATTTTGCCTAATTCCAGACAGGAAAAGTGTCATTGCACTTCGGCAGCAGATATTTCTTACTACAAAAAAACAATTTTTGATATAATCAGTCTTAGATGTACCCTAATGTGTGGAAGTAACTGATGAGCTAAAATCTTAACGTTTTCAGAAAACGTTCCATTTAGGGATTGGTTGGGATGTGTGAGGAAGCAGCGCCTATGGGTGATCTTAGCTCTTAGATTGTTCACCATATGGATGTATTTGGAGGAATTAGATATTAAAAAAGAATACAAGCAGCAATGACAGATTTTGAGAAAAGAGGCATATCCTACCCTTATATTCATCACACCAAGGAATTGAATATACATTAGTTTTTCATGTAATTTATGAAGTACATTTTTTTCAGTAAAAAGCTAGTATTTTTTCTTATAAGCAGGAATAATATTGGGGGTAAAAATCCACAATCAAATTGTCCAATAAAAACTTTGTGAACTTGTCTCATTCCAAAATGCACAAGAATAGTCAGACCTCAAAATTCTAACAGCTCATTTTTTTTTTTTTAAGTTACTGGCACATTTTAACTAATTTATTACAATAGTTTGCAGTTTACTGCTTCCATAGAGTCTTCACATACTTTTATCTAGTCTTCATCTGACCTTTAGAATAGCTGAGTTAGGTTAAAGCAATTAATGTCAGCACTTCTGTCACCATGTAGTTGACATGAGCAATTGGGGAATGCTTAGCATGTGTGCTAGGTAGACCCCATTGCCCAAAAAAAGGCAGGTGTTAAGATATAAATTAAATACTTTTATGACTCCTACATCTTGTGACTTTTTAGTGAAACACTGTGTGGAAAATTAAAAGGCAAATTTTGGTCTCATCTTTATAATTTGCATAGAATATTCTACTGAAATTAGAATTCTGGGCTAACTGTAGTTGAATTTTTTTCCTAAACACGTGTGTGCAAATCATATTTTCATATGTGCCTCAGCCTGTTTCTAAAATAAAACTAACTTGAGTTACTTTGAAATTGGGAGTATATTGTTAGAGACTGAAAGGAAAAAAATTAAAAACCAAAGGAACAATTTAAGGTTTGGCAAATAGTCTAGAATACTGTGGCAGAGAACAATAAACAAGCATTTCATCTGAGGTTTTGTGAAACATTATACTGTCTAAAGTGATGCTATTTATTAAAACCTTGGTCCTAGAGGAAAATAAATCTGTCATTGATACCTCCCACAATGTCCCTTTCTTTTGCTCTTCCACAAATATTTACTGTGTGTAATGTTACAAGTAGATGAAACTATACAACATATACCATATGCATTTTAACAACAAATTATTTTAATAAAATTTTAAGAGGAAAATTTTCATAAGCATTGCCTTTGATTTTGCTGTAAAAACTCCTAGGGCATATATTATTACATGGATATGTGTATTTTAGGAGAACCTCTAAGCAAATTTATTTTAGAATTAAAACCACAAAGTTTTCATTAAACAAACATAGCAAATAATTTATAGTGATTTGGGGAGGGCTACATACCAATTTTTCTTTATGGTTTTCTCAGTGAAAGGGAGTTGAAATGCACCTTGGCCCGAACCCACCTTCATAATGACAATATAAATAATGTCTTTTGAATCATAATCAAATACAGTCAGACTTTATTTGATAACCCAAAGAACTAATTATATGCCATGCTAGATAAGTCAGTGTAAATAAAACCGAAGCTAGAAACAACCGGGTGGATGTCTAGGGATTCTGAGGTTTTCTTTATTTGTGAATAAAGTCAACTTAACATGGACACTAACTTTTACAAAGGATATATCTTATAAAGTATATTTATGAGATACGTTATGTACAAAAGATTCCTTTACTTTTTAGAAATAATTCACTCAGTGATTATACTGCAATACAAATCCATGATATAGAAATTAAGAAAACAAAGAAAAATCTTTAATATTAATAGTCATCAGTGTCCAAAGAAAAATAGCTACTGTAAGCATTATGTGTTTCATCCTGGGTTACTTCTGTCTTACGAAAGAAACATTTATTATTTTATTTCTCACAAATTATATAAATATTTTCTTGACTAACTTATTTGCTTAAACATTGTTGCCACCTGAAATCTGTACCTAGAGTCTTTAAAGTCTCATTTGGTACATTTATGTTTTGAATTGATAAACATTTAAGTGGATTTTTTTTAATTGAAAAAAAGTAAGATGAACAGGTTTAATTACTCCCTATTCCTAAAAAAATAATTTTTTAAAAAAATCTTGTTTTTAGATTAAATTCGTTTCTTTGAGTTTCAGATTTTCATTTTCTGATTCTAGTCTACGGGCCCAGAATGGAAGCCAAATGTCTAGAGATGCCATGAGTTTATGAGTGAAGTTGGCATGGGCACAGGAAATACAAGCTTGGGTTTAAAGTGAGGACATGATAGTTAAGGGAGAAACTGTGATAAAAGCCAGAGTCCATGCTTCACCCAGAGGGACAGGGAGGACCTTTCATTTCTTTCTGCATAGGAATGCAAGCCCAGTGTTGCCTCATCTATTTTTTTAAGCAGAACAGAATAATAGATTTTAAGAAAAATTCCTTCAAGAAAACATTATCAGTTAAATTAATTTTAAAAACACATATTGTGGAACAAAACTTCTCAATTTCAAAATGATACTTAATATGAGGAGCAGATATAACCCATAGATTAAGAATTTCCAATTTTTTATGTATGCGTGTCATCTTCATCTGTGTTTTTAATGAGGAAAATAATTGGCATAATTTACACATTTCTATTTCAATTGATACTTTACAGATCAGGACAAATCCTACTTATTAGTCCCTGTGGCACTACCACCTCTACAGGGCTAAACTTAGTTAACCTGTTTTGTTTTTGTTACGGGTATAGAGTCTGCCAGTTACTATCTTATCTGAAATATAGGTAAATCATCTACTAGCTCTGTGCCTTCCTGAAGATGTTACAACTTGTCTAAATCAGTTTTAACATGTGGTTGGAAATCATAATTGTATCCACCTCTTGAATTTTTATAATGATAAAATAAACACAACACACACACACACACACACACACACACACACACACACATCACACACACACACCACAGAGCCTGACAAGTAGAGTCAGAAATTTCACTATCACTTTGTTTCTCCTTCTCTCCACCTCCTCTTTAGAAATATCAATCCAGTTATTCAAACCAGAAATATGAGTGGGGACTGTCATTCTTTTTATTCATTCTTTTCACATCAGAAATGTCTCCAGTTTCATTTTTGTCCACCTCTTAAATACAGTCAGCTTTATCACTTCCATGGGAATCTTGCATAATAATTTTCATTCAGTGATGCTGTCCTACTGAACTTTTAAAACACCAATAAAATCAGGTCATGCTTTAGTTGAAAAGTTTAAATTGCATTGTAACTCTTTAAAAATAAAGTCCAGAATCCTTGCTTGTTTTTGGTGACCAGATCGGATAATAGAAGCTGTGCTGTCACTTTATTGGAAAAACTGATCTTGGTTGCTTTAATGGATGTTCAGAACTTGTACTGATGCCATGGGGGAAAGTTCTCTGTCCAGAAAAGTTTAAGGATTACCGGTTTTCTCTCTCTGTGTGTCTGTCTCCATTTCTATCAATTTCTGCACTTCTTCCTTTCAATATCCTTTTCTTACTTTCTTAATCTCACTATGCCTATTTCCCACACCTGTAAAATGGGAATAATAATTGTATCAACTTCAGTGGATCAGCATAATTATATATGATATTAAGTCTGTAAATTGACCTGCCAAGTGTCTGGTATGTATTAATAACTCAATATATGTTTACTATTAATTATAATATAATTACATATAGAAACTATTAAAAATATATTAGGATTAACAACCTGTAGCTAGAAGCACATCACTGAACATTTAACTTCTTTCCTCTTAGGTTTAATAAGCATGGCCTTTTCAAATTAGAAAAAAATCAAGTAAGAAAAAAATTACACATTTTATTGTCAATAACTGACACTGTGGTCTAACACAGAAAGGTGCACCATGTGGTTTTAAGGATGTAGTTTTCATTTTATAGTGCATTAATTATGACATAGCAAAGAAATCTAAGGTTGCAAAATATGATTCTGATTACAAAACAGTTGTAAGTACTACCATTTACTAGATCACTAATTTAGTGTAAACATCTTGATCATTTTAGTGGTGACACAAGATAAAAAAGAAAATAATATTTTACCCTGAAATCAATCTATACATACTTCCAAAGAAACATATATTTATATATTTATGAACATTTTGATAAGAATGAATAAAGTAAATTTAGATGTATTATCTAAATTGGTTGAAAACTATTATATAGGCAATATTCATAACACTACTTACTGCTTTACTCAACTATAGGATTTACCTATATAAATTATTTTGGTTAATTATTTATAAAATATAACCTCAAAATAAAATAGAGTGTTGTTGTGTATTTACTGTGTGTTTGGACTTGTGCTTTGTCCTATAAGAATTTGCAATCAACTTGGGGACAAGTCATATATTTATGGAGATACTTAGATAATTACATAAGCAATACTTATTTAGGTTCAAAATTGAAGGGAACAATAAATATGCACAAAAACTCATTTTTCTGTGCCGTGGTTAGGTAATAATGATAAACACAGTTCTCAACTGCCTGACCAACAGGAAATTTTTCACAATTATGGCATTTCATTAGCTATGAAATAAATATAAAGCAAGAAGATAGATATTTAAATCATAGGAATTCTTTCCTTCAAAAATTATGTAGTTACATTTATCTTATAAGTCTAGGAGTTAGGCAAAGCTGCTGATTTCATTTTCATATTTTAAATCTAGAGAAACTTTATTCAAAGAAGGTAAAGGAACTGGCAAAATCTCTTGAACACCTGTGATCTACAGATTTAAGAAGAAGCTTATTCTTTGCATAGTAAATTTTAATGTATTAAGAAGAAGATAAATGCAAATGGATCGAATTCACTTTAGAGACCTAAACAGCTGCTTTTGTTTGATGGAACAAAAGGTATAAAAGGAACTTATTTTAAAACCAGGTTTTGATTGACTTATTAAATTATTTCCTCCTACTACTTTTAACTCTTGCTTTTCTACTGTCTTTTTGGCTTAATACATTTTATATAATAACATTCATTCATACTTCCATTTAAGTAGCAAACTGTCATGGATTACAGATTAACAATCTAGCAGCCCTTGAGTTAGATATGGAATCTTTCATGGGGTATTCCCAGGTCAAGTGCACATACCTGGGTTGCAGATTCATTTCCACCCCAGTCTGGGCATGTGTGGGAGGCTACCAATCACTGTATCTCTTTCACATTGATGTTTCTCTCTCTCTCTCTCTCTCTCTCTCTCTCTCTCTCTCTCTCTCTCTCTATCTCTCTCTCTCTCTCTCCCTCTCTCCCTCCCTCTTCTTGTTTTCCCTCTTTATCCCTCCCTCTCCACCCTTGCCTCCACTCTCTCTAAAAAGAAAAAAAAATCAATGGAAAAAATATCCTCAGGTGAGGATTAAAAAAAATTCAGCTATTAAGTCATGCTCCCAATTAATTTTTTGGTAAATGCTCACTGTCTAAAGGTTAGAATACAAAAGACATCCAGTATCATTTCCGATCATTTCCCCCTTGATGTCTCTGTCTGGCTGACTCTGCTCTTCTTTCAGTTCCCTGCTATGTTAAAGTCTCTCTCACGAACGCTTAAACAGTTTTTACTGGGATTTTATCAAATAAGGGGTATTTATCAAAAACATTTGAGACAATGGTAGTGCCTAATGAACACTCATCTTCTTCTCTATACCATCAACTCTATGAGACCATGTCTGCTTCATTGATTACCCTTGCATCTAGAAAACTTTGACATGAAGCCAGTACTCAGTGTTTTAATTAAATTAATTAAATGACTGATAAATGAATTGGACGAACAGTCAGAAATATGGTCTCTAAACCTGAAAAGTAAGGACAATAAATATGTTGCTATATCTGGCATTCCTTTACAGAAATAACCCACTACGAGGCATCTACTTCTACTTTAGCCTCCTGTCTTGATATTCCTTGCTACCATTTTTTTTAAGTTCCTTCACAAAGTCACAGTGATTTGCTTAGTTTAACATTAGCTCTCTTCAAGCCACATTATAATGTAGTGGTGAGGAGCTTAAGCTTTGGCATCAAAATGTCTGAGTCCAAACACAGGCTCTGGTGTTTACTGTTTGAATTCTGTTGGGAAAAGTAGTCACTGGGCACCATGATAACAAAACCACGTTCCCCATAGATGCAATGACCTTCCCCTTCTTCTTCTTGGCACAGTCTCTGTTTTCACTATTATCCTGGCGTGCCATGCAGTTTAGTACTAACCAAATGTTTCTCAATTTTATGAATTATTTTTATTAATAGTGGCATGTAAAAAGCCAGAGTGGATTTGGTAAATCTCACTTATCCCAGTTTCCACTATAGTCTTTTAATTATGCAAGAAGCATATGTGTATAGTTTCATGTTAACTGGTATTTACATCTGGAGGATGTTTAATGATAAAACATCTCCCACTATTTTCAGATCAAGAGAACTAATACCATCTTCAAGAACCGTGGGCTCAGTGCTTACCAAGAACCATGTTTAATCGAATTCTAGATACTAACCCCTTACCTATCTTGAGTGATGATGGGGAATATTTCCTGCTGTTGCCCCTAGGAATCCCAGCCCCTTGTACTATGTATCCTGCTGCACAGCCACCAAACTATGGACTCAGAGGGGAAAATGAGATATTACAAGTTTAAAATTCGTAAAATACATACAGAATATAGAGGCTAACCAGTCTGTCTCCAGTGGAAACTTAAATGCTCCTACTACAGCATTTGGTCATTTATTGTATGGTTTAAATCTACTATTTTTTCACTTATTTGATAAGCGATACATTTTCATTGTTCAATAAATCATTTCAGAAACAATGAGCTCTAAAAAGGAACGAAATGGAAGTTCATGCTTAATAACAATAAATTACCACACTTCTCTTCTTAAGGAAGTTTATGACGAACGTATCATTTCTACAAAATGTTTGAATATACTTGCCATCTATTATGAGAGCTGTAGTGACATCACTGGATACATCAGTGATGGTGAGGAGAAATAAATCTGCCAAAGCAGCAGCTACCTTTTAATATTGTGCTTAAAATGACGACAAAACACACTTAGAATCAGGATGGGTATTTACACATCATTCTGTGAGATATAACTTGGCATTTAAATCTAAAAACCTTTCCTTCAAATTTAATGTTACTCATTTTAACTCCACATTTTCTTGTGCAGGTAAGTACAGGTAAGAGGTTAACATTAATGTGTTGGTTTCCTTAGCAGAAGAAAAAATGATAAAGAGTTAATTATGACAGTTTTATATCAGCCACATCAGATCTTTTAAACACAAAGTACATTTCAATTATTAGACTACACTTCATGCAACTGGAGGATTCGAGTTGTAAGGAAGAGTTTTACTCCATTTTTAATATCTGATCACTAACAGCTTTCAAGTTTTATCCTTCCCCCTTGCTTTCTTTCTCCACACTTGGTCAAAGGGATAAAATAGCCCCCACACTCTCTCCCTTGGCATCAGACCATAACAATGCACATCCCTGTCAGTGCTCAGCCACAGTCCCCACCTTATGCCAGCTCCACCTCCTCACCACAATAATAATCAGAGCCACTCCACCATTCCCTTTGCTCAAGCGATTCTGGAACCTGGTTAGGGTTCTGCCCTCCTCTCTTCCGAGAGCCTCATCTGTGCAGTAAATCTTCACCCTCTTGACTTTGTGCATTGTCATCAGTCATTATCCAAACTAAATCTGAGGTTAGTTTGTCAAAGGGATATATTCTGAAGCTATTATAAATTTACTCAAAAGGTTAACAGAGGGCTGAAAGTTTTGTTGACTCTGTTAATACAAATACAAAGTTAGGGGGAGAATTGTTTTGATAAAAGATATATTTCTGCAAAACTAGAAGCCTATGGTGTGCATTAGGGTTCTCCAGAGAAAGAAAACCAGTAGGAGATATACATAGATGATAGATAGATAGATAGGTAGATAGATAGATAGATAGATAGATAGATAGATAGATGATAGATAGATAGATAGATAGATAGATAGATAGATAGATAGATAGATTATTATAAGAAATTGGCTCACAAGATTCGGAGACTGAGTCCATATATGCTGGTCTTTATGTTCTATTCAGGCCTTCAATTGATCACCTGAGGCCCACCCAACATTATAGAGAATCTACTTTATCTAAAATTCACCTACTTAAATATTAATCTCATTCAAAAACACTTTCCAAGTTCACACAAAAAGTTAACCATCACAGAGGAGGTATATAATTGGCATGTGTTTGTAGTGCATATGTAATTTATAATTGTTCCTCTCAAAGCTATGATATGCTACCAACTGTCATGTATATAAATTGTATATGTGTGTGTAATATAGTAACTGAATGCAAAATTTGAGAAGCAGTTTGTTGGAAAACTCATACTTTAGTCTAGAGCATACTATTTCTCTCTATTTTTGGTAATCAACATAATTTTAGAAATATTTGAATTTTCAAAGATTTCTTAGAAATCTCCCTTTGTATTCCAATAAGATTGATATTTTAAATAAATGAATGTATTAAATTTTGTTTGTATTTATTCAAAAACAACTAGAAATTTTTAGTAAAAGTATTTTAGAAATAGAATGGCAAAGAAAAAAAAGCTTTTAACGATTTTAGTAAACCACAAGTTTTTAAAGTAAAGGTTACAAAAGGAAGACCTCTTTCATGACCCCACAGCTGAACCTAGCACTCGTCACTTTGTTCCATGACATTCTTCATGCTTGCTCAATACCACACTGCAGGAGCTGAAAAATTAGATGGTGAGTACTCAAATGCTGGTATGAAGATGCAATTTGAAATCATGTAATTGTCATTTGAAATATCAAATTGTAGTAAGCATCTTCAAATGGAGTTTCTATTTGTAATTAGATATATCCTATACTGAAAGGGAACCAAATTACAAAGGCAAAAATCCAGCAGCATAAAAACTTGGTCAACCATTCATGAGTTTTGTCTTGCAAAATATTTGGCAATTAGTTACTCAGAATGGTGACATTAAACCAATACTTGTGAAAATATCTTACAGATAAATCAATTGAAGATGTTAATAATCTCATATTTATTAACCACTCTAGTTCTTTTTCATCACACTCCCCCTAGTGTCTGATATCATTGTATTAGCTGTTCACATTTTGTGTATTAAGGGAGAGTTGAGTATATGTTTCTGGTAGGGAATTTGGGGAATATATTTCTATCATTCACAGATTGCTTATGGCATCATCCTAATACCCACACACTTAGGTACTGTGCACAGTAAGAGCAGGTTAGCATTCCAACAAACTTTGGCCATGCCAGCCACATGTACCCTGTCCCCTCACCCACTCTAAACAAACAAAGCTAGAGGAAAGTCTGATTGATTTTTCTGCTATCTTGCCATATAAGGTCACAAAAGTTTATGTAGACAAAAATGTTAGGTTATTCCTGGATGTTTCAAAAATTTGTGGTAGTTGTCTGCTTTTTAAATTTTAAACATTGTTTATTTTCACATTTCAATTAAAAAGGTACTTTCATACTTGATTTTAATGTGTATTCTGAAGCTATCCCTGAAGGTTGGATAAACTTCAGGTTTGATAAACACAGATTTTGTTCCTAATGCTAATCCCAAATCTTCCTCACCACCCTTCAAAAAGCTTGTCAGAAATCCTTATTTCCCCATTTGTGGAATAGGATAATGAAATTCCCATCCTGAAGAACACCTCTGGTTTTCTTAACATTTCAAATAAGGCTTAAGCTCACTTAATTCTAATTGGAAGCTAATATACCCATAAGAATTTACATAGCCTACTAGAAATATATTCTAATCTAAATGTCTACATCATTTCAAGCAAGGAGTAGGAAACAATTTACTCTTATTTGCCTAGGTTTCTTTCTTAATAATTCATTATCCAGATCAAGGCACTAGTATCCACAAGTAATATAAATATTATTTGTTTATGTATTATACCAATTAAAATTTAAAAGAAAAATAAATATTACCTTTAAAATACACATTCCAGCCCTAACTGGTTTGGCTCAGTGGATAAAGTGTTGACCTGCGGACTGAAGGGTCCTGGGTTCAATTCCTGTCAAGGGCACATGCCCGGGTTGCGGACTTGATCCCCAGTAAGGGGCGTGCAGGAGGCAGCCAATCAATGATTCTCTCTCATCATTGATGTTTCTATCTCTCTCTCCCTCTCCCTTCCTCTTTGAAATCTATAAAAATATATTTAATATATATGTATACATATATATTCAAAAATAATAAAAATAAAATACACATTCCATAATGCATTAAATTTAATCAAACTGAATTCACTAATTTCATGATTTGATTGTTTTTCAACTTATTCAGGATGAAAGAATAATCTCGTAATATATTTTCTTTATGTAGTTAGCCACAATCTCTAAAAAGAACAATTAAAAATTCATTATTGCTGTATTTCTCCTTAAAAATAAGTTCTCAAAAGTGCTAGAAATGAACATATAAATTTGAAAATCTCTTAAAAATAAGTCTTTCCCTTTCTTTATGAATTTCTGTGTCAAATAGACTATGCCTTTCCATTTCCCCCCTGAAATCTGATTTAAATTTCCAGAGAGAACATCCTTGTGGCTTTTCACACTGACTGCGGGCTTTTCCCCAAGGCGGGGTCTTTCTCTACAGGGAAATCTCAGAATTTTTTTTTTTTTCCTAATGAGAAACTCTGTGAATTGACTTTCCTCTGTGAGAGGAAAAGTGATATGGTAGACTCCAGGAAAATACGAGTTCTATCTTTTTTTCTTTTTCTTTAAATGAAATCTATTCCTTCCAGAAAGTTTCAAAAAGGAAGTATTGCTATTAATCAATAAATAGCACAAAATGAAAGAAATTCCATAATAAAAGGAGTTTGGACAATAAGGTTATGAATGAGTATTTTGACCTGTAAATTACCAGTCTGACATAATCTATAAACTAGATAGTTACAGATTATATGTAGTTTTGTATATATAGATTCAGCCTCAATTTAAATATGGACTTCCCGATGAATTTGCAAACCTAGAAGCTACAATGTAACCAGGAATTTATATAGTTCTTACCAAAAATGTATGCTAAGATGTATTTTAATAGATGACTAAACTATTTTAGCCACTAAACTTTATTGTGGGCCCAATGTTCCATATAAAATTTAAACAGGCTGAAAAAAATTTGTCTGATGCGGTATTCTAAAAAACTATGAATGAATCAATATCGATGCCATAATTTAAACTTAACTTGATTTTTAATTTTTTCTTATTTACATATTTTATATATTTGACATGCATTAATTTTAAAAATATATTAAGCTGCTTTACATATCTTTTAAATTTTTTAAATATTAAATGCAGCAAAAAGAAAATACATGTACTATATATATATATATATATATATATATATATATATATATATATATACTTTTCATCCAAGAAGAAAATTGACATTGAGAGTAGAAATATCCTGTCCAAAGTTACTCCAACATACAATATCAAAAGGCTATAAATTGTTATCTGCCATTTCCCCTTGTCATAATCTTCAGGTATATTAATAATAGTTGCTGTATATTTCTTCACAATTTTTCCATGTTCATGGAGTTATAAAACACTAAGTTTTGGGTATGTAGAATGTTTTGTTTGTGCATTACCAATGAGAGAGAGAGAGAGTAGGCAAGATAATCATATTTTAAAAATATTTTTATTGATTTTGAGAGAGGGAAAAACATCTATGATGCTGTTCCCTGCACGCCCCCTACCGGGCATGAACTGCACAACCCATGAATTGAACTGGCAACCTTTCAGTGCATGGGATGATGCCCAACCAACTGAACCACATAGCCCAGGGCAATAAAATCAATTTAATAGAATAGCCTTAATAGTATTACTTAATATTATCAGTAGCCTCAATGATAGATTGTAATATATTTTACAGAAACAAAACTGATATTTAAATGACTAAAATCTTTTTTGAAATGTTTACAATAATAACTCACCCCAATAAAAATATGTCAGAAAATCAAATAGAAAAACAGAGAAAGACAAATGGGGGAATTTACAGGAAATTAATATTGCATAAGCACTTTCTTTAGAATAATTTCTTTAAATACATATATCCATAAGTATTAGTATAGTTGCCATTAAAATGCTTTGCTTCTGTAAATGTGAAACCAAACCTTTATCAGGGTGAAACTGGATGTATCAAAATATCTAGAATACATATGCAGAATTTTCTATGAAGGTAGGCTTACCTTTTTTTTTCTTTAGGCTAAGGTAGTTTTATATCATTTCAAAGATTTATTTGCTTTCCAGTATTTCCCTTTCCTTAGTAATAAATCAAATTACACTATCTTACAAACTTGCATAAAATATTCCAAGTGTTAGATTATGTATTCCTATAATTCTCTTTTTTTGAGAGAAGGAATTTATATGAAATTGAGGACATGCCTATTGTGCAACATTTTGTAACCCACTTTAAGTGAGTTTTAGCAAGAAAAGAATACTATCAGAGAAACACCTGAGCGTGACACAGCTTGGCCTCTGGAATGTTTTCTTGGACATAAGACATACTCTATAGGTTATTTTTCAGACTTTCTTTGATCCAGAAAGAACAGACTTCACTAATTCTTGAACAGAGCCTACAAATTCCTACCTCTAGCCAATTTCCTTCATCTAAATGCTCTTTCCCTGCAGCTACTCCCTTAAAAAACGACCCCCCCCCCCTTTTTTTAGGTTTAGCTCAAGTTTCTCTTTCTCCAAGAAAACAAAACTAAGTGAAAAATAAACAACAACAAAAGTTTGTCTGTATTATGCTATACGAGGATATGGTTTATCCATTTTTGATGTATTTTAGCAACTTGATAAACTCGGCTGTATCTCAGACATCTTACCTTCAGTTGTTACAGAGATTCGGAACAATCAAACAATGCTGGAGGAGAGTTTGGAGAGATTCATTTTATTCACCGCGGTGGGCTTAGAGAAAAATGAATTCAAATTCTAAGCAAAGCTACAAGCAGAACTTCCCTTTTTATTAAAGAGCCAGCCCTATGTGCACTTAGTGGTTATCTCGCTGCTGGCCTTGAAAACAACACAGTTCTATCCAATTAAAAAGTACACCTGGCATGGCATTGAGATTATGGGCATATCTAGTGTCTGGCCTACAAGGTCAGGCAGCTAAGTTTATCTTTCTCATTATTCAAGCAGGCTAGAAAGCAAAGTTATTTTTTTAGAATAAGAGTCTGTCTAAAACAACAGCAGAGAATTCCAAACAGTAGTTTTACAAAATAGGGGTTTTCTTCTCACAATAAGTTATCGAAAATAATGTCTTATGGAAAAAAGTCAAATGGGAAGGAAGTGATTGCAGATAAACGGTGCTAACTGCTGTGTTGACAATGGGATGCGGGATGAAGTGCCTTGTCTTGCTCTCGGCAGAGAAAGAAAAGTTTCTCCATACGACAGGGACAGGCTTCAGAGTACATTACTGCTTGTTCTGGAGGGTAGATGTATATTCATTGCATTTAATTTTAGCATTTGCTTTTCTCCTATATTCATTGGATGCTCTTAGAAATGGATGGCAAGGTTATTAATAGTAATGGCTGTGCCTTCCTTGTGTAGAGTGTTTTATGATTTCCTAAGTGCTTTCTGCATATAATTTTAATCCTTACAACAATATTGTGAATTTGGGAAAGAAGCAGTTTGGGGTCCATTTTTATCAGCCATACTAAGAAACAATTTTAGCCTCAAGTTCAATATTACCATTCATTCAAATAAGTCCAAATTATTGAAAAGACTGCTTTATCTTTTCATTTTAAAATATACTTTCTATGGTTTTAGTTATAAATCAAAATATGTTATTTTTTAAAATGCTCCATAAACATGTGCTGAGAATCCTCTGTTCATTTTTTAGCACAAGAGTAACAAAAAGGTCTAGAGACAAATTAGAGTTCCAAAAAGTATAAATGCAATGGATAAATTAATGCCGGCATTGATAGATGAGGAGGAAACCAAAGGGATTTCATTGTGCAGCTTGACTGAACAACTTGGTTTGCAACAATATATGTAAGATGGGAATTGTTGTTTGGAACATATTAGGGAATTAACAAGAATAATGAAATTGATTCCTCATCCTCAGGATTGTTGGCCATTTAATTTTAAATCTGCAGAGGTAGGCCTCAGATATTACTGTGCATATCAGCTCTAGCTCATAAAGGAACATGAGAAAAACAAGCATATTGATACTGTAAAATATTGTTCCGTTTACCTTTCCAGGAATACTGTTTAGGATACAATGGTTGCATGAGGTCCAAATGTGTGTTCACATTCAGATGGGCAATTCATTCTTGAAACAACATAGGTCACTTTCAAATGGAAATTTATGAAGGGAAATTACTTTCTTCTAAAGAACAAGCAAGTGTGTTGCTGTATTTTATTGGAGCTTAAAAAGTAATGAAGTTAAGGGAAAATTGTAGATAAATTCATGATATATGATGGTAACTTGCATGGAATTTTGTGTTTTTTAATCTATAATGCTAATGCTCAAAAAGGAAATATGAAATTATTTTTCCATTTTCTTTATCCCAAGGCATTTTATGGTATCATAATACCGTCTCTATTGTGCTCTCCAAAACTTACTAGATATGAGAACTGTTGTGTGCCTTTAATTTAAGTCCAGATTATTTCCCTTGGGAAATTTTAGAAATGCTGGGTGGGATATTTGAAAAGGATGAGAAAAAAATTAGATGAAACAAAACTTATAAAAGAGAAAAACAGATAACTTCCTATATCTTAGCTTTTTTGATCCTTAAAATTTAAAATAACCTTGTTTGTACTCACTCTCAGAACCAAATAATAGAGACTTTTGACCTCAGATTAATTAGAAAGTTGAGAATTTAAAGAATATCTCTATAAGAAACTTTGTTTCCACTTTTAATTTTATTGAAACATTCAAGGGCACAGTTTCTGATTTAATAGTAGGGGGCTCAAAATTTTTGTTATCTTTTATTAGATTCTGTAGGAAATAAATTAATCAGCATTAATCATAAACTCTTCTGGGTAAGAGATTTGTATATAAAATAAAGGTGATTTCCCCCCTACAACATCATCTCAATTTTAAAGTATTAAAAAAATTATAACTCTTCAAAGCATGTGGATTTTTCCCTTACCTTCCAATGAATTATTTTTTACTCCTATACTAAGTAAAATATGCCATTGATTATCTTTACTTTTTTACTCCTATTATTGAAGGTATCATCCAGTATAGTGAGTGATTCATGAGTTGTAGCTCTGGTGCCATGTTTTGTTGGTTTGTTTGTTTGTATGTTTGCATTTGGCATTCAGAGGTCCATACATATCCCTAAGCCAAAGTGGCCGCCTTCTCCAGAAAATGCCCTCCTACATTTCACGTTCTGGTAAGCATCTCTTATACCAGAGGAGGAGAAAAAAAGCCCCCTAAGTTCATTCTCTAACCTTCCTTCGATGATGTTCAATGACAATAATTCTCAATGAGACAGAAATTATCATCAAAATTGTTACTGCTACAGTCACAGGTACTGCCAAGATGTGTTTGTTGTTACATCCATTTCCTGGAACTTCTTTTGTGAGTTCACATGACTCCTGCTCTTTCTGCTCAGCCTGAGCTTCCGTCCTCTCATTGATACAGTTCTCATTTTCCCAATGATCTGTATCCCACTCTGGCTTAGAACCTTCATCAAGAGGCCTGCTCGCTCAGGAAGGCTGACAAGCTGCCACCACTTTTGTCTGAGGATGCCCTCTCTGGCTCAATAGTCAGCTTAGTGCTGGTGTTCTTGCGGCCTTGTAATACCATTATGAACATCCTTCTGCATTCCCTATAGATAGTTGTCCATCTGTATTAGGAAATTAAAATGCCTGTTCTGCCACAAATACCGGAGAAATAGCAGGCCTGGAAATGAATCCTTATGCAATTGCCTAAAATGATTGCCACTGAGAATTAGCTTCTCAGCTCAAAGGTGTGAGTTCCATGTATCTTTATCAATGTAAGAAATACAGCTTCCTTGGACATTTCAGTTGGTTAAGGTGCCATTGCAGGTGTTGGGCTCTGACACAGGCACTCTGTGAAACCTCTGCTTTGGGCCCAGACCAGTACA
Source organism: Cnephaeus nilssonii (assembly GCF_951640355.1). Lineage (NCBI taxonomy): Eukaryota > Metazoa > Chordata > Mammalia > Chiroptera > Vespertilionidae > Cnephaeus > Cnephaeus nilssonii. Next base: position 63,610,303 of record NC_137076.1, on the reverse strand, counting down.
TGACAGCATCTCATTATTGCAGGTACAGAGCTCACATAGGTTCCTGGTGGCACTCTGTTCAGTCCTCGGAGGAACTGTCTCACGTGACTCTGGCTACTGAGTGATGGTAACCTCCAGATCCAAAGGTTGAAGTGTGACTTCAGTCATGGTTGGCTGCTGAGCCAGCACAGGCTCTGGATGTAAAAGTGTCCCCTCAGGGTGCTATGGAAAAGCAATAGTGTGCTGCGAGGCTGTAGGAGAGGCAGCACTCATACTAGGTTGTCAAGTTCTGGTGAGTTCTGGATGGGGACATGTTACATCAGGATGCTTTGGCGGAGCTGTAGCCTGTTGCAGGGCTGTAGGATTTTCAGCCTTTATGGTTGGTTATGGAGTTGTGGAAGGCTCCGTGTAATAAGGTTGAACTATGACTTACGGCAAGGTCAGCTGCTGAGCCTGAACTGGCTCTGGATGTGGAAATATCAACTCAGGGTGCTTTGGAAGACCTCTAGTCTGCTAGGGGCTTGTAGCATATTCCATCTCCACAGCAGGTTCTGGAGTTACGGTGAGTTCCAGGCCCAAAGGCTGCTCTTCAGTCATGTTTGGGTAGTGAGCTTGAACAGGCTCTGGATGTGCAAGTGTTACCTCTGGGCGCTCTGGAGGAGCTGCAGTCTGCTGCAGGGCTGTAGGATGTGCAGCCTCCAGAGTAGGTTCTGTAGTTATGGTGAGCCCCTGGTCCAAATGTTGAATTTGTTCACATCACGATGGAAGGGAAGTTATATTTCAACCTCCTTTGCTGGCTCTGGAGGCTGAGCTGGTGTCTTCTGAAGGGATGGAGATGATTTTATCTCCTCAGGGGGTTGTGAAGGGAATTCCCCGCTGGGTTTAGTATTTGACCTGTTCAGTGGGCTTTGGTGGATGAGCTAAGATTTCTGCTTAGTTACAGATAGTTCAATCTTTTGGGGGGCTCTAGAGTCATAACCACCCTCCAGATCCACATCTCTAACATTGATATTAGCCAACACTGGATGCTGAGCTTCATCCAAACCTATAGGTGAGACTGTCACCTCATGCTGTAATAGAGAATTTTCCAGGCTGAGAGGGAGACTTCTGCTGGACTGGACAATGTTCTTCACTGGCAGGAGGCACTTGAGGTGGAGCTGAGCTCTTCTTCCACATTAAAGATGATGCAGCATTTTCGGGGCGTGGGGGTAGGTGCTGCTCTGGAACTTCTTCCTGGACTGACAAAGGTTTCAACATCTCAGAGGACACTGTGGCCTGAGCTGAGGCTTCTTACGGGGTGGAGCATATTTAACTGCCGCAGGAGTTTGTGGAAGCTGCGATAAAGCCTCCTCCTGGGTTGAAGTTGGTTCTCCCTCCTCAAGGGCTTCTGATTGCTGACCTGGAGCCTCCTGCTTGTTTGTAGAAGGTTTAACTTCTCCAGGATGCTCTGGAAATGCAGCGGAGGTCTCCTGCGGGGTTAAAGAATAAGGCTCTCTGGAGGCTGAGCTGAGGCTTGATTTGGGCTGCACAAGTGGGGGGCTCCTGACTGCAGCAGCCCAGGGATTGTGGAATGGGGAGTGGTGCACAGCTTCACAAGGAAGCCTCAGGGCTTGGCATCCCAGGAAGTTCAGAAATGCTAGTCCAGTTCTGGCAATCTGAACTCTCCTCGGAGCCGAAATCTGAGAGGCATTTTTCCTTCCTTTGGCCATACTGCTTCCAAGGAAAGTAGCTGACCCACAAAATGAACACCAGCTATGGCAACAGGGAAGGGGAAATATTGCCATTTTCTCAGAATTCTCAGTATCCATGTCTGATTCTTTCTTTTTAAGAAAAACAAAAGCTTTATATTCACCATGCTGATTTGAAACATGTTTGGAATATCCACGGTTTATCTTTAGAATATTTATTAAATGTCACATCATTCTTAAAAATATCCAAATTATTTATTTACTTATTTATACCACTAAAACATCTTACCTTATAATAGAGAAACATGCAAATTGACCGCACCTCTGCTATGCCCACGATTGGGCCAGCAGGAGGCTGGGGGCGGGACTCCGGGTGGCATATCCGCCATTGAGAAGATCAAGATGGCGGTGCCCAGTGGCCGGGCCCAGCCGCCGCTCCCTGGGGTGCCTGGGGCGATCGGCACCCCGGGGGGGCGTGGCTGGGCCCATCGGCACCCCGGGGGGCATGGCCGGACCCATGCCGCCGCTCCCGGGGGTGCCTGGGACCATCGGCACCCCGGGGGGCGTGGCTGGGCCCATGCCGCCGCTCCCCAGGGTGCCTGGGGCGATCGGCCACCTAGGGGGGCGTGTCCGGGCCCCTCCCGGCCCTCCTGCCCCTCCCGGGGGTCCTGGGGTTGATCGGCCACCTGGGGGGGCATGGCCGGGCCCCTCCCGCCCCTCCCGGGGGTCCGGGGGTCGATCGGCCACTTGGGGGGGCGTGGCCGGGCCCCTCCCGCCCCTCCCGAGGGTCCCGGGGGTCCCAGGGGCCGAGGCTTTCCGGGCCTTGGGCACCAGCGGGGAGCCTGCACCGATCGCAGGAAACCACTGGGGGGCGGCTCCTGTGATCGGTAGCAGGGACGCTGGGTGCGGCGAGCCCAAGGCCGGGAAAGCCTGGGGCGGAGGCTTTCCCGGCCTTGGGCACCAGTGGGCAGCCTGCACGGATCACAGGAAACCACTGGGGGTCGGCTCCTGCGATCCTTAGCAAGGATGTTGGGTGCCGCCGAGACCAAGGCCACCGCCAGGGGCCAAGCCCCGACCCTGAAAAAGGCAGAAGGCGGTGGCCACAGCCAAGGCCTGGGTCCCTGGTGCCGGCAGAAAACTGGTGCAGGCAGCCAGGTGAATGAAGGTCTATTGCACGAATCTTCATGCAAACGGGCTACTAGTGCTATTATAAAGACCTTAAATCAAAATATGAATGTATTGCTTTCCTATGTACTAGAGGCAAACTGGAGCAAAAAATTTTTGCTTAGTTCTAGCTGATATGAAATCAGCAATCTTTCTATTTTAACTCTTTCCATCAGTTGATAAATGTGTTGTAAGTGCTTTTCTTTACATACATTTAAGACTGCCTGGAAGTACTGAATATCATGGTGTGAAGAGCTTTTACTCTTAGGTAAGAAGAAATTGATTTTCACTTGTCCCAAATATTCCATGAATTGTTAACACTTCATGAAGCAAAAGATGAAGCAGTAATTTAGAAATTTTGTCAGAATTTCAAAACAAAGTGCATTAAATTGTTATATTAATGTAATGTAATATTAAGGTTAGAAAATTATAACTTATATACAGTTTAACAGATCATGTTCTTAAATAACAAGTCAAATGAACTAAAATTTGCACACAGATGTTGGATAATATTTATTACTGGAGGCCTGGTGCATGAAGTTTGTGCATGGGGGTGGGGGTGGTGTTCCTCAGCCCGGCCTGCACCGTCTCACAATCCGGGACCACTGGCTCTTAACCACTCCCCTGCCTGCCTGCCTCATTGCCCCTAACTGCTCACCTGCCTGCCTCATTGCCCCCAACCACTCGCCTGCCTGATCACCCCTAACTGCGTGCCTGCCTGCCTGATAGCCCCTAATCACCCCCTGCTGTGGCGGCTTCGTCCAGAAGGTCATTCAACCGTCTGGTCTAATTAGCATATTATGCTTTTATTCTTATCCTAATATATAAAGACCCAGGTCTGTAACATCTATAAAACCCAAGGCTCAACCAGACACAAGGCTGCATGCACAGCATGCTGAGAGGGCTGAACTGCCGACCTCTGAGAGAGAGAGAGGCAGGGACTTGCATCACTGGGGACTTGCATGAGGCTGCCTCATGGCACCCCGCATCCCTCCCTGACAGACCACTGAGACTCCAAGCCAGCAAGGGCCTCCTCCAGGCCGCTGCCCCAGGTCCCTTGCCCTAGGCCCGAGAGTGCAGTGCCAGGGCCAGCGTGGCCTGGGGGGCCGTGTTTACACCGCCAAGTTCTCCGCTTGCACCCTGGCCCATGCATCCTTCCTCCCTCCTCTTGGTGGTTGGCTCCTGCCTACATGCATGCCGGGCAGGCCCGACTGCACCGGGGAGTGAGCCATGGCAATCAGGTGGCCACTTCCTGGGATGGGATGGCCGGGCCACAGCAATTCACAAGGGTGACGAGGCCCACAGGGCATGTGCAGCCCTCTGGCGGAGCGGGTGGCCAGCCAAGCCAAGTCTGGCTTTGGTGGGGCCAGCGGGAGCTCGAGGCCATCCCAGCCCTCACAGGTCCTGGGCCGGACAGTGGCTCAGCAGCGAGCGATGTCTCCATACACGGCGCCCGGGGGGCAGCCACAAGCTGCTGTGACCCCGTCCCATGCTTCAGGGAGGGGATGATGCTCGTGGCCACCGGCACCCTAGGCCACACCACCTGCACCACCACCTGCTGGGCTGGCAGTGTCCAGAGCATCATGGGCGAGCTGCTCCTGCCCCTGGTGGTGGAACGGGGAGGAGGGTGCTGAGTGCAGGGAGGGGACCTCAGGTGGGGTCCTCCCGCCACGGGGGAAGGGGCCCGGCCTGGGCCCGGTGGTGAGCTTAGGAAGTCTGGCTGAGCAGGCGCTGGTTCATACCAACTGTTACTCTGCCATCTTCCTCCAGCCCTCTAAGCTAGCCTCCCTGCCCCACCTGCCTGGGGGAATGGGCTCTGGGCGACCTCCCCAAGCCAGACTGTGGACCCGGAGACCTCAAGGAAGAGTGCCCAGTGGGGCCCAGGTGGGGGCCGGTGCAGAACTCCCAGGGCAGAGCTGCTTCGGTGTCTCGGTGAAGTTTGCAACAGACGCAAGGAGGAAACCAAGAGGGAAAAGGCCGGGAGCCGTGAATTCCCAGCACTTTAGCCACTTGAAAACAGCGCTGCTTGGAATGTGAGGCGGCTTTACCTTTAGCTGAGAAGGCAGGGGGCTGAACCCCACCATTGCTGGGCTCCTGTTGGTTCGAGGCCTGAGCATCCACCACAACAAGGAATAAAAAGGGGGGGAGGGGCCCAGAGGAAGGGCAGACAATTGAAGGAAACTGTGTCTAGACTTTCCCCAGCCCTCTCCCTCTTTCTGCTGCCTACAAAAGCCTCAGGCCCAGCCACAGTTCTGTCTCCACATTTTAGTCCCCTATTCTCCAACCACAAAGGAGTCTGTGTTGCCTTCAGAAAGTATCTATATACCTGATTGTCCGGTTGTCTCCTGCAGAGGAAGGCCAGACTTGGCTTAGGCCCAATCCCCTTGGGAAGTGGGCCTAAGCCATCAGTAGGACATCCCTTGAGGGCTCCCGGACTGTGAGAGGGGGTAGGCCGGGCTGAGGGACAACCCCCACCCCCAGTGCAGGAATTTTTGTGCACCGGGCCTCTAGTAGATATATAATACACACCCATATATGTTTTCTGTTTATGTATTTTCATTAGTGTTATTTTTACAAATGGCATTGAAATATTTCCAAGCTTTTATAATAAACATTATTCAAAAGGTGTTAGAGGTTGTCACCTCTGTTAACTCAGTAGCATTATGTTTAAGAAAGTTTGAAATTTCCTATAGAACCAATGGGAAGTTAGATTGCAGATTCCTAATTCCTTAAATGGCTGGCATGAAACGTATTCATGTTGAAATATACTAATGTATCATCTTCACAAGGCTAATATTGTTCATGAATGGGTTACTTGAATCAAACAGCCTGCTGGGCTGGGGATTTAAACAATATTCTATCAGCAGATCACCTGGTCCCTCTACTCATCTATTTTTAGTGCTCATATATCCCATATGGTATTATGTGTGAGAAAATACAAATCCAGAAGAGTTATGTTACTTACCTGAAGTTATGAAATCAGTAGCAGAGTCATTTTTATCAGTAGTATAAGCATTTTTATTTGATTTTTAGAGAGGGAGGAAGTGAGAGAGAGAAATATCAATGTGAGAGATATTGGCCAGGACAGTAGTATACACATTTTAAGTATTATTATTGCTTTTAAGTTGCTGTGCCTGCAACCCCAGTTTCAGTTAGGGAAAGCAATGCTCTGCACATGCTGTGTGCCCATGAGCACGTGTGTGTGTGTGTGTGTGTGTGTGTGCGTGTGTGTGTATATACAGTGAAGAGGCTGTCTAGGCACAAGAATGACATGGGCAAAACTTGGGAAAGTGGTTTTTGGTTCTATTCTGGCCTTAAACATTCTGCTTTACCAAATGTTCACCAATTTAAATGTTAATCTAATCCCCAAAAACTCTCATGTAAAGAAGTAGAATTATGTTTGACCAAACGCCTGTGCACATCATTCATTGCCTGGCCAAGTGACACATAAAAATAGCCTTTACAATTGGAAATGATGCTCTTATTGCTATACAACATACTTATTCAAGAGAATGCCAAGTAGAAAAAGAATGTGTTGACAATATTTAAATAACAAATTATATTTTTATATCCAAACACTTTTATATGTGGGTACAAGCCTTTAATAAATTCACTGTGGTTTCATTTATAGTTATGCCATGATTTTATGTGTTTGAAAAGAACAATTTTACCACAGGTTTATAATCATTATAGCCTTTGGCTTTTTTTCAGGTTTTGGGGGTAAAATCTACTACCTATGCATAACATTGACAATAAGAATATAAGGTATTACTACATGATGGCACTCATGTGCTGCAGATATTGGATAGATACTCACTAAAAATGCTGTCTTATTGACTAAGTTTTAATTTCATTCTTTGCATTAGATTGAGTAATGTGATTAGTTCTTGCCACAGAACATGTGTAGAAGTGCAGTATATTATTCCTGGGTTCAGGTATTTAGGAAGGGTATTATTTCTCCACCTTCTCTTCCCATCAACAGAAAACTTAAAAGTTACATTTACAGATGTTACAGATAACACAAGGTAGAAGGAGCTAGGGTTTCTGAATAAATATGTGAAGCAAAAACCTTTTCTCAGTCACCTCCCGTCCCCAAATCACTACATTATAATGTGAATGAGCCATAATATTTATGATATTAAATCATTTATCATTTTCCATATTTTTATGGTAGCTAGCCTATCCTGACTAATTAACATATCATGCAAGCATTTTCACACTGCCTGACATCAAGTAACCACTTAATGAATGGCAGCTGTGATAAAAACTTTTTATGTCAAATGATAAAATATACTCTCTGTATTAAATATCCCTGCTGATAAAAAGACGCTTCTTAACAGATAGGCTACTTTGATTTTTACAAAGTAACTACAGTTCAAGTAAATATAATTTTATGCAACAGAATTTTGATATAGCATAAGATGTATCCAAATTACTTACATAATATTTTTTAAAGTATGGTTTTTATTGGTTTTTAGAGAGAGAGGAAGGGAGAGGGAGAGAGGGGTAGAAACATCAATGATGAGAGAGAATCTTTGAGCAGCTGCCTCCTGCATGCCTCCTACTGGGGATTGAGCCAGCATCCCAGGAATCAAACTGGCCACCTCTTGGTTCCTGGGTTGACGATCAACCACAGAGCCACACTTGCCGGGCCTTATATAATAAAGATTCACCCAATATGAATATTTTAGGCATTTCCCTCATCTCCATTATTGTGAATTTAAAAGAAAGCCATGTCTTTTCTAATGGTAGTTAGCTTAATCTATTTCTGTAGTCATTATGCTGTATTCCACAATTCAGAGCTGGCATTATTAGTTTGTTTTTTTTCTGAATTATTTCTATATGCTGGATGTCATTCTGTGACTGATGCCATTCATTGTCTACCACAGAGTAGCCCTAACTTTCTTTGTTGAGTGAATAGATCATGGTATGGAGTTGATCCTTGAACAATGCAGGGGTTAGAGGCACTGACCCCCATGCAGTAGAAAATCTGCATATAACCTTTGAATCCCTCAAAACTTAACTATTAATAGCTTACTATTGACTGAAAGCCTTGCTGATAACATAAATAACTGATTAACATGTTTTTGTATGTTATATGCATTATATACTATATTCGTATAATAATAAGCTAGAGAAAATAAAATGTTAAGAAAAATCATAAGGAAGAGAAAATGCACTATCGTATTTGTTGAAAGCCTGACTAGCATGGCTCAGTGGTTGAGTGTTGACCTATGAACCAGGAGGTCATAGTTTGATTTCTGATCAGGGCACATGCCCAGGTTTCAGTCTCCATCCCAGGTGCAGGACATGCAGGAGGCAGCCAATCAATGATTCTCTCTCAATCACTGATGTTTATCTCTCTTTCTCTCCCTCTCCCTTCCTCTCTGAAATCAATAAAAATATATTTTAAAAAATCCGTATAAGCGATCCCTTGACGTTCAAACCCATGCTGTTCAAGAGTCAACAGTATTTTTCTTTTTCACATATAGATATATGACAACCCACTGTCCTCCAAATGGGTAATTTATATATCATTATCTAAAGTATTATTTAATTTTTTATTTAGTTATTTTTCTTTTGATTTGAAAATTGTGAATAATGTTGACTATTCTACAATCTGGCTTACTGCAAGATTAAAAGAGATGGTTAGGAAAGCTTAGATCAATAAAAAGTAAATATTTTCCAGCTCACAGCACATCAAAAAGTAGAAATTGCCCAGCTGAGCCATGAATGCAATGCCTAGTCAGGATCCATTTCCATTCTATCAACTCATTTTGGAGACTTCAGAGTCTACCCTCATGTAGATAGTCATTGGTTTTCTTTTTTAATAATTATTTATTAAGGAGATTGTAGGGAAATTAGAAATCACTAATAATTGGAAGCAAATGTGACCTACTTAATAAAAAAATAGATAAATTAAAGAAAAGGTAAATAAGAATAAGACTTGTGGGGTCAGATATCCTAGAACTGAGAGAGGATAATAATTCTAAATATGCTGTAATTTTTAAGGTAACTATATACACATTTCTATCTGAAAGTTTTAAGAATATGTGATTTTGCTTGAGCTCTCTAATTATTGACAGGGTCTAAGTAGGCTAGAGTAATTCATCTTTTCAATGACATTGACAAAAAATATCTTTATCACTGAAATATTCATCAACCTGAAATATAGCATACTTTTAGTATGATAAAGGGTTTGAACATCTGAATAGATGGCTGATTGTAATAAGAACAACTAATGTAGCTTCCAGTTAAAGAATTTAAGAGCATATTTTACGAATACCAGGAGACAACCTTTAAAAATACATGTGGGCCTGGCTGGCGTGGTTCAGTGGTTGAGCATTGACCTATGAACCAGGAGATCACAGTTCCATTCCAGGTCAGGGCACATGCCCGGGTTGCAGGCTAGATCTTCAGTGTGGGGCATGCAGGGGGCAGCCGATCGTTGATGTTTCTATCTCTCTCTCCCTCTCCCTTCCTCTCTGAAATTAATAAAAATATTAAAAAAAATATTTGCAGAATCAGCCAGTCAGAGAAAGACAGATACTATATGATCTCACTAATATGTAGTACCCAATGAACAAAATAAAAAGAAACTGAGTACAAAATAGAACCAGAGATTTTGGATCCATGGAACAGACTGACAAATGTTGGGGGGCGGGGTGGAGGATGAGGTGGACTGGATACAAGAAGGTGAAGAGATTTGCCAAAAAATGTATCTGCATAGCCCATGGACACAGACAACAGTGTGGTGAAGGACAGGGGAAGAGGGGGTGGAAACTGGGCAGAGGTGAGCAAGGTGGGGGGAGGGAATGGGGGACATCTGTAATAGTGTCAACAATAAAATTTTAAAAATGCTATTTACTTCAGTAGAATAAATCTTACTACAGGTACAGGGTGTATCTCCCATTGTGAAACATAGTTTAAAGTTAATTTATACTGTATGAGTCCATAAAAGTAAATTAAAAGGTTGATAGTAATCTAGGAATTGATTATCAAACATGATAAATGATCTATCTACCTCAGATTGAAGAGCAAAATTTATTTGTATATAAGAAATTTTATATGCCTTTTTTGTTACTATGAAAAAAAATCATAAGCTAATGAAATGACAAGTCCCTTTTCTAGGATTTGGCACAGGAAAATAAAACACAAAACAGATAAGTACTAGAATTAGAATGACTTCAGAAATTGTGATCTCATCATCATATAAAATCTTAAGTAGTAATAATTAGTTTTCATATGCATATTTAATAAGAATATATTTACACATTTTAAGAGCCAAAATACAAAAATACATTTAAGCTATTTAATCACTTGATTAAGAGGATGTAGATATCATTCAGTAAAATATCAGGACAAGGACTATGTATTAATATTCTTTGGTTTACAGAGTCATTCGCATAATGACTATTAAATGGGCTCTCTGTGCCCATCATGGTAACAGTCAAGAAAGCAATCATTATTCTGAATAAACCTGTGCTAGTCTTGAGAACTCAGCCAACAGAAAAGTTAAACCTAATGATTTTGAAGAGTGTAAATGCTTCCTTAGTGGATAATAGACTTCCACCTGCAAGGCTATTTAAAATTAAATTTAGAAAAGTTTAAGTGAATCCTATCCATAGCATTGACATTTTAAAAATAATTACTACATAACATAATTGTAATGTTAAAATTTAGCCTATTAAAGAATCTTGTAATTTTAATTCTAAATAACTAATTAATTTTAATTCAAAATAAATATTTTCACACCTGATTTAGACCTGAATTCTAAGTTGAAAACTCACTAAATTTTATACCATATTAAAACATACTAGAGGATTTCAGATCATACACAGGGTATCCCCAAAAAATGTATATACACTTTAACAGCTAATAGCTCAGTTTTGAAAATGAAATGTATTTTAATAAACACTGCCTTTAAAATTATTCAAAGTGTGTGTATACATTTTTGGGGACACCCTATATATTGAGGTTGTTGAAGAGCATACACAATTTGTTGTGGGCAACTAGCTTGTGAGTAGATAATGAAATTCAAATTTATAACATCTGAAAGCATTTCTTGTTGCCAGTTTATATGAATTCTTATTGAGCTTATTTGTATTTACCAATAATTTAATTTGGCTCATGGTTAACTGAAGGAATATTGACAGTTTGATGTACAATATTATAGTCTTCATATCAAATAGGGTGGGAGTACTTCTGGCCTAAATACAGTGGTACAAAAGCAGCATTTCTCTCTATTTCATATTAACAAAACAAAACAAAAAAGAGAAACATTTCAGAAACAGCTGAAATGCAGACCCTTCCCCAATAAAAAATATTGTGGCAGCCAAAAGTAGTGAAGATAGATCATGGAGCATGCAGGGAAAAAATTGAGTTAAGACACAGACCAAAACTTATACATATAATTCAAATATGGAAGAGCCATTATCATTTTAATTAAAAATAAGTGGCATACCATAGATTGAAAAACCCTAAATTCCATGTTTGCAACAACAGGAAGGTTGCTAGGCCAATGAAAGGCAAGGGCTTCCCTGGATCCCAAAGAAGATGCAAGAGGCACGGGAGACAGGCTGAGTATCCCTGAGCTGCATATTCTCCCTTCCCCCATCTCTCTTCCTCACCTCTTTGTTTTCCTGGGGGGCTGATATTTTTGTTTTTATCCACAGAACACTTTTGCCTTCTGTGATAAGGTTTGGCTAATGAGAAGAAATAGTGGGGCCTCTAATGGAAGGAGAGAAAGGTTGGGCATTTCACATTCCAGCCCTTTGCCTAACAGAAACTTTAATCTACCAAAGATTGCAGTTTTTGTCAGAAAGCCCACTTCCACAAGTCTCCCCAGTACTTTAGGTACAAAGGTGCTTCTTGGTAGCCCTGGGTTGCCTCAGCTACTATTTTCAATTCCCCTAAAAAATGCCACATCCTTGTAAATATTCCCTTCATACCTATTTGAGTATTCCATCTTTTCCAATTCAATATCCAATGATTCGGTAATTTATACCAGAAGTAGTTTAGACATAAACTCTAGTAATGAGCTTTTGGAATTGAGATGATCAAATATTTGAGGAGTATTGGGTCTTTAAAGAATAGGATTGAGACACTGGCATGGATCCAGATGGGACAGAGAATACTCAATTATCCCAGACATGTCCTGTCTCCCATTTGATTTTTTTCCCTGCATAAATACATTCTAATGACGTTAACTAGAGCAGTTGTGTCATAAAGGGATGTCAGTTGCCTTTAGTATCTACCAATCTCTCAGCTACTGTAAAAATTAAATATCAGCACAGCCCAGAGAGAAGGCGTCTATACTTTGAGAGAGTTGCAGAACCTCACCAATTTGTGACAGCAAGAGACTGAGGACCATGTAGGAGAGTGATGTTAAGATTATTAGACTAACAAAGAGGAAGCAAAGCCTTCTCTTAATGATATGGGGTTTAATATGTTGACTTAAGAAATTGTGAGTGACATTAATAGTCTCTAGGCTGGTTAATTGAAGATGGATTTAACAACGAGGGTCCAATTTATGCTCAGGAATCCCCTATTCAACTGTATTTCACAGTAGGATGTGAAATATGTTTCCTTCAGCATGGAAAAATGAAGAAACTAAGAAATGCATTAAGGAAATGGAACAGGAAAGTGCACCATCATCTCTGGAAATCTCTGGGTTTATTTTTTGTTCCTTCTAGGCAAGAGAGGATTTTAGGAGATGTTGCAATGGAATTGGACTCCCCGTTTTCAGTGGAAATAATGAGCATTCTGAGTGGTAGGAGCCAGTTGGTAGCACTTAACCTTCACAGAGCCCAGCAGAATAAATGGCGGGTGAAATTACCATAACTAGGCCAGAGGGACAGACTAGTTATCAGAGTGTTTTGATCAGCAGAGAATTGTGGAGAAGGCTAATTGATTACAGGGTCTTTAGAACTGGAACAGATGGGGAGCCTACAAAGGTGCTGTTTGGAATATATAATTAGAAACATTCTTGGTCTGGTGGTAAGAATCCTAGATCAAGTCAACACACCCATATGCGCACACACATACACATCTTCAATAAATTCGGAATACATGAATATATTCTCAGTAGTAAAAAGAGAAAAATTATTTTTTCACCCCAAAGTCACTTTTTTTAATGAGCAAACACAAGCATTAAGCATTATCCACACTACAAGATAGTGTGGATAATGCTTAGATCAAGAATTTAGCCTACCAGACAATTAAGTGATATTATTCTGAAACAACTAGCCAATGCATTTAGAACAGATAAATGAGAACTATGAAATAGGGATAGTGAGAAGATTCTTTTAATTCTTCAAAATGATTATATTATACTTAGAAAATTGAGATGGTATAAATTTCTGTTACAAAATTTAAAAATTTACAAACTGTTAAGACAAAAAGTAATATATCCACTAACTTCATATGCACAGCAGTTGTATTTCAAAAGCAGCATAAATATATTTCAAAAAATAGATTCAAAGTGAGCATCAACCTACCTAAAGACATTCTTAAGATGCATTCAAGGTAAACTTGAATAAGTAACAAAGGCATTTGATAGACATTCAAAATATAAAATATTTTATTTTTCCTTAAATAATTCACACATAAATTGGTAAAATAATTAGAAAGGCAATTTTGAAATAATTTTCAAAACTGTCAAATACACACATTCATTGATCCTGAAATTCCTCTTCTCTGAATTAATTCTATAGGTTTGTGTCCAAGAATTGGAGAAGGAATGAAGAAGCTTAACTGAGCTTTTTTTTTAATAATCCCAAAATATTGAACCTAACTTTAATACCTGTCAGTAGGGGAGACACACTGATCATATATTAATGTGTATATTGGCTTTAAAAGTAGATTAGAAATAATAAGAAAACACTTTACATTGAATGAATAAAGTCAGGTTTATTTTTGAATTAAAAATTATTTGTTTCAACATGAAAACATTAACAAATTTAAAAAATTATATAGGTACTACTTCCCTCCTTCCACTATATTATTACCTTAAAAATCTTCTACATCCAAAGAGTATTTCTTAGGAAACAATGTTTTATAAAACAAAAAGTCAAAAATGTTATTATTTTTAAAAGTTAATTTTAGAGAGAATTAAGTAAAATTAACATGAAACATCACCTTAGGGATTTTAAGGGGTAGTAATCCAGGGGTTATGCTATATTGTTAATGGGAGTATAAATTGATACAACCTCCCTGAAAGCAACTTGAACTATCGATCCTACTTTTAAATATACATATATTTTGAATCAAGGATACCATTCATGTGCCAAAAGTGTATTTTCACCAAGAGATTATTAGTAAACTAGAGGCCCGGTGCATGAAATTCATGCACTGAGGGGGGATATCCCTCAGCCCAGCCTGCACCCTCTCCATTTGGGACATCCCTCTCACAATCTGAGACTGCTGGTTCCTAACCACTTGAATGCCTGCCTGCCTGATTGCCCCTAACCACTTCTGCCTGCCAGGCCTGTTCGCCCCCAATTGCCCTCCCCTGCTGGCCTGATCACCCACAACTGCCCTCCCCTGCTGGCCATCTTGTGGTGGCCATCTTGTGGCAGCCATCTTGTGATGACATAGGAACATCCATCTTGTGGCCGCCATCTTGTGATGACGTGAGGGTGTCACGCAAGGGTGTGAGGGCCACGTAGGCTTTTATTAGTATAGATGTAAAAATTGAATAATAAAAATGCATATTTATAAAACCTAGTCAAATAAATATACCAAAAACATATAAAGGAATATTATAACTTACCACATTTTCCAACTATATTACTAAATATATATTAGAAGCATTTTGTTTAAAACAAAATTTTAAATATTTACAAATTTATTTATTCAAAGAAATACTGTTTGAAATCTATTTAAATATAAAACTTAAACTAGTCTTTAATACCCAATTAGTAGTCTTAAAAGTATGGCCATATTATACATGACTCTCTTTTGATACATGTTTTAAAAAGTATGAGAAAATATAAAGTAAACTCATAAAGTTTCCAAACTTTAATGCTTTAGATTTAGGTGTCACAACTTTATGAAACTGTAGGTGAAACTTGACAAAATTTATATTGAAAGATAGGAAGTTGGAAGTGTGAGATACTAAGTATATTAGTATGTTATTATTTAAGAATCTAGATTCTGATTTGTGTTTGAATATAAAATAAAAGTTATGTCAATTACTGTATTAATTTTTGAAACAAAGTCTTAACTAATTTGAATTTTTCAGGCAAAAGCTTTCTTTGAATTTAATTATCTGAATTTTATCTATGTTTTAACTTAAAAAGTCAACAAGATTTTTGGAAGTGTCCCTATATAAACATTGATAATACCTTTAACATTACATATTGCTCATATCTACATAATAGGATAACCCAAGTTTGCAGAGGATCAGAAAGCTGCACAAGGAAAGCATATTATAATAGTATAATTCAGCCTTATGAAAAATTTAGTTTCACATATCTCAAGACAGTGAGTAATGTGGCACCAAGATATTAGTTAAATTGACCAATTAGTGTTCATCAAAACTGCTACATTGGTATGCCCCACTGTCTATTTCTTTCTCATTGAGAATACTTTGAATAATAGAAAAAGTGCATATAATGTCTACCTCACTTTTAACTAAGATATGAGAATAAAGAAAAGTAAAATTTTGCACTGCTAGTGGGAATGCAGACTGGTGCAGCCACTGTGGAGAAGAGTATGGAGTTTCCTCAAAAAACTAAAAATGGAACTTCCATTTGACCCAGTAATTCCACTTCTAGGAATATATCCCAAGAAACTAGAAACACCAATCAGAAAGGATATATGCACCCCTATGTTCATAGCAGCACAATTCATCATAGCTAAGATTTGGAAACAGCCTAAATGCCCATCAGCAGATGAGTGGATTAGAAAACTATGGTACATCTACACAATGGACTACTATGCTGCTATAAAAAAGAAGGAATTCTTACCATTTGCAGCAGCATGGATGGACCTGGAGAGCATTATGTTAAGTGAAATAAGCCAGGCAATAAAAGAAAAATACCACATGATCTCACTCATTTATGGAAAATAAAGAACATTATAACCTGATGAACAAAAAGATAGATACAGAGGCAGTAAAGCACCGAACAGACTGTCAAATTACAGTGGGAAGGCTGGGGAGTGTTGGGGAGGCGGGGAAGGAGATCAACCAAAGGACTTGTATGCATACATATAAGCACAACCAATGGATGCAAGACACTGGGGCGGGGGGGGGGGGGGAGGGGGGATGAGAGCATGCAATAGGGGAGGCTGGGGAAAGGTCAATGGGGAAAAAAAAAGGAGATATATGTACTAATATATGTAATACTTTAAACAATAAAAAAATAAATAAAAATGTAATAAGCATTAAAAAACAAAAAGAAAAGTAAAAATTTAACTTTCTTTTTCCTTTCTACATTGCCTTCCCTAGTGTTCTTTGATAAGACAGACACATAGCTCTCTATACTTCTTAGAATTACTGTTGGAAAGTCCATATGAATAAACATAGACTCATCACAATTTATGATATATTTTCCATAAAATGTTATGATTCAAACCAGTACTACTAAGCAACAGCAAGAAATGAAGAATACATTAAGATTTTGAAACACCATGCCATTTAGAAATCTATCTCATCCTATCTAATAAAGAGGGAATATGTTAATTGACCATCATGCCCTCAAAGATAGCGGCGCCCACAGCCACAAGATGGTGGCACCCAGTCCCCTCAGCCCCACCGGGATGGCAGGCACGTGGCACGGCCGGCACGTGGCACGGCCGGGCCCGCCTCCAGATGGGTCTACCTGCTCTGCATGCCTGCTTCCAGAGTCCCCCAGTCCCCTCAGGCCCCCAGCCACCCAGGGCAGGTCTGAGGCACAGGCAAGCATCAGATGGCAGCTGCCCAGCCTCCCAGGGCTGCCCGAGGCTCAGGTAACCAGGGATGGCTGAGGCTTGTGCTGCCGACAGTGGCATCAGCAGAGGTGTGATGGGAGCATCGCCTTCCTCTGGTAGAGCTGGGTTGCCTCCCACACCTGAGGGCTCCTGGACTGTGAGAGGGGGCAGGCCGGGCTGAGGGACCCCCCTCCAGTGCATGAATTTTCATGCACCTGCCCTCTAGTAAAATATAACACCCAATAGACAAACATATAAATTAATTTAGACAAGTGGACATTTTTTAAGTGGCATAGATTATCCTATTTTGGTGGCAAACATTAACTAGACAAAAGATTGCAGAGAATGTGTATTTCAAACAAATTATTATTCTTCCTCATGGAATTGGATATATTCAATTTCTAGCTTTAGCACAATCACAGCATTCTAACCAGACAGCCTTTTAAATGAATGGCTCACATGTGTAATAATATTTCTATCTTCTCTCTGGTATGTACATGTGACAAATGCAAACTTTCATCAGTCATTTGAATTCCTTTGGCCAAAAAAAAAAAATAGTAATAACGTTATTTGGACCTTGAAATATTGTTTTCAGTTAAATTTGACATTATGTTGCCTTTTGAATACAAGGATTTATTTTAACATATAAGTGATATTTTCATTTTCAGGCTGAAAGTGGCTTTTAGAGTGCTACTACTGAGGGGAGGCAGGCTAATGATACCCAGAACCCTTTCACTGGCCTCTGACTGAAACAGAGACATCAGGACTGATGTGTCATTCTGGGGCAGACAGACCTTACCAGCCATCTAAACACAGCCACAGGCTCTCCTTAATGTCAAGGCCTAGTTTAATAACTGGTGCTTATTTAATCAAGACAAATGCAGCTCTCTACATGATTGGCAGCTTCAAGTCGGCCAGATCTGCCAGCTGTTATCTTTCAAGTGAGAGTGCAAGCTAATAGCTTAACACTGTGCGGCTAAGCAGAGCATGAAGGCCATAAATATACATCTTTCTATGGATACAATATATCAGTTTCTTCCAATCTTATATAAGAAAACGATTTTACATTATTCATCTCTTTTTATTCGTTTGAAAAATGCGGTTAGCTAGTGGGATTTAATATTTCTAAAACTCCAGGCATGTGTATACCAGTAACTTGAGTTTTGAATGCAACTTAACCTTTTTCCTTTCTAGCAGATATGTTTGGTGCAATTGGAAAAATAAATAAGGAAGAATAAAAGTCACGGCCTCTTGTCCTGTTTTTCACGTTTAAGTTCTATTTTATCTATACTGCGTAAATAATTCATGGCATTTTTTAGATCAAGGTGGCTATTGCACATAATAATCCAATATTTCTATAGATATTAATATGATAACTTGATTTTAATAACAGTTTCCTTGAGATATTGTTTATTAGAAACTGATTTCATTAGACGAGTTTTCATATCAACAAAAGACAACTTACAGATGTTTAGTGTTTTTAATTACAGCAACTGTTTATTAAACTCTTATTATATCCCAAGCAGTATCCTGTACACTTCATAAATACATATTTTAAAAATATGTATATTGCATATTCTCAAAGCAGTTCCTTAACATGTGCAATATTTTTTAAATTTTTTTCTTTATTGATTAAGATATTACATATGTATCCTTATCCCCACATTACCTCCCCCCCCCCCATTCATGCCCTCACCCCTCTGGTGTCTGTGTCCATTGGTTAGGCCCATGGTCGGCAAACTGTGGCTTGCGAGCCACATGTGGCTCTTTGGCCCCTTGAGTGTGGCTCTTCCACAAAATACCATGGCCTAGGTGAGTCTATTTTGAAGAAGTGGTATTAGAAGAAGTTTAAGTTTAAAAAATTTGGGACTCAAAAGAAATTTCAATTGTAGTACTGTTGATATTTGGCTCTGTTGACTAATGAGTTTGCCGACCACTGAGTTAGGCTTATATGCATGCATACAAGTCCTTTGGTTGATCTCTCTTCCTTACCCCCACCCTCCCTTACCTTCCCTCTGAGGTTTGATGGTCTGATCAATGCTTCTCTGTCTCTGGATCTGTTTTTGTTCATCAGTTTATGTTGTTCATTATATTCCACAAATGAGTAAGATCAAGTGATATTTATCTTTCTCTGACTGGCTTATTTCTCTTAGCATAATGCTCTCCAGTTCCATCCATGTTATTGCAAATGGTAAGAATTCCTTCTTTTTTACCAGAGTATAGTATTTCATTGTGTAGATGTACCACAGTTTTTTAACCCACTCATCTTCTGATGGACACTTAGGCTGTTTCCAAATCTTAGCTATGGTGAATTGTGCTGCTATGAACATAGGGGTGCATGTATCCTTTCTGATTGGTGTTTCTAGTTTCTTGGGATATTTTCCTAGAAGTGGGATCACTGGGTCAAATGATAGTTCCATTTTTAGTTTTTTGAGGAATCTCCATACTGTTTCCACAGTGGCTGCACCAGTCTGCATTCCCACCAGCAGTGAAGGAGGGTTCCTTTATCTCTGCATCCTCACCAGCACTTTTCTTTAGTTGATTTGTTGATGATAGCCATTCTGACCAGTATGAGATGGTACCGCATTGTCATTTTGATTTGCATCTCTCGGATGACTAGTGACTTTGAGCATGTTTTCATAAGTCTCTTGGCCTTCCTTATGTCTTATTTTGAAAAGTATCTATTTAGGTCCGTTGCCCATTTTTTGATTGGATTGTTTATCTTTCTTTTGTTAAGTTGTATGAGTTCCCTGTAAATATTGAAGATTAAACCCTTATCTGTGATAACATTGGCAAATACGATCTCCCATGCAGTGGGCTTTCTTGTTGTTTTGTTGGTTTCTTTTGCTGTGAGAAAACTTTTTATTTTGATGTAGTCCCATTGTTTATTTTCTCTTTAGTTTCCATTGCCCTGGGAGCTGTATCAGTGAAGAAATTGTTTTGGCATATGCCTGAGATTTTGCTGCCTGTGGATTCCTCTAAAATTTTTATGGTTTCCTGTCTTATGTTTAACTCTTTTATCCATTTTGAGTTTATTTTCGTGTATGGTATAAGTTGGTGGTATAGTTTCATTTTTTTGCATGTATCTGTCCAATTTTCCCAACACCATTTTTTGAAGATACTGTCTTGACTCCACTGTATGTTCTTGCCTCCTTTGTCAAATATTAATTAAGCATAGTTGTTTGGGTCGATTTCTGGGTTCTCTATTCTGTTCCATTGGTCTATATATCTGTTCTTCTGCCTGTACCAGGTGGTTTTGAGAACAATGGCTGTGTAATAAAGCTTGAAATCTGGTATTGAGATCCCTCCTACTTTGTTCTTCTTTCTTGGGATTGCTGTAGCTATTTGGGGTATTTTTTTATTCCAGATGAATTTTTGGAATTCATTCTAGGTCTGTGAAATATGCCATTGGTATTTTAATGGTGAGTGAATTGAATCTATAGATTGCTTTGGGTAGTATGGACATTTTAATGATGTTGATTCTACCAATCCATGAACATGGTATGTTCTTCCATCTGTTTACATTTTCCTCTATCTCTTTTTTCAATGTCCTGTAGTTTTCTGCGTACAGGCCTTTTATGTCCTTAGTTAAGTTTATTCCTAGGTATCTTAATTCTTTTGGTGTGATGGTAAATGGGATTTTTTTTTAGTCTCTCTTTCTAAGTTCACTGTTGGTGCATAGAAATGCCATAGATTTCTTGGTGTTAATTTTGTATCCTGCTACATTGCAGAATTCATTAAGTCTAATAATTTTTGATGGGGTGTTTAGGGTTTTTTATGTACATTATTATGTCATCTGCAAATAATGACAGTTTTACGTCTTATTTTCCAATTTGGATACCTTTTATTTCTTCTTCTTGTCTGATCACAATGGCTAGTACTTCCAGTACTATGTTGAACAGGAGTGGTGAAAGTTGGTATCCCTGTCTTGTTCCTGTTATTAGGTGAAATGGTCTTAGTTTTTGCCCTTTGAGTATGATGTTGGCTGTAGGTTTGTCACATAAGGCTTTTATTATGTTGAGGTATGATCTCTCTATTCCCATATGCACAATATTTTCTTATGGGTAAATTAATATGCAAAATGTCACAGAAGAGTTTTATAGTTGACATCAATTACTGTTTCTTTTTAATCATAATTCTTTTCTCCCTATCTACACTAATAAAATAGAAAGATGCAAGTTGACCATACCTTTGTGATGTCCACCAGCCAGCCAATCAGGAGTGAGTATGCAAATTAACCCAGCAATGACGGTGGGTTAATTTGCAGACACAAGCTCTGAGCGGTTGGGGGCAGGACACTTGTGTGGTCACCATGGCGATGACTCAGGCGTTCCACACCGCCCCAGTCGCTCCAGGCCTCTGGGCAGTGTGGGAAGGCAGAAATGAAGCTCCAGGCCGGAGCGAAGGCCGAAAGGTGGCTCTAGGCCAGAGCAAAGGTGGTGCCGGGAGCCAGGGGAAGGAAGGCCCATTCTTGCACAAATCTTTGTGCATCGGGCCTCTAGTGTAATAATATAAATTAGAGAACGCATCTATTACATAACCTTTTTAACAGTTTTTATCTGTCAAAGAAAGTGAGTTTACTTTAATATACATTAAACAAATTTTTATGCTAATATATAATTACTAGAGGCCTGGTGCATGAAATTTGTGCACGGGGGTATGTGTCCCTTAGCCCAGCCAGCACCCTCTCCAATCTGGGACCCCTTGAGGGATGTCCGACTGCCCGTTTAGGCCCGATCCTGGTAGGATCGGGCCTAAACGGGCAATCAGACATCCCCCTCATAATCCAGGACTGCTGGCTCCCAACTGCTTGCCTGCCTGCCTTCCTGATTGCCCCTAACCACTTCTGCCTGCCAGCCTGATCACCCCCTAACCACTCCCCTTGCCAGCCTGATTGATGCCTAACTGCTCTCCTGCCAGCCTAATTGCCCCAACTGCCCTCCCTTGCAGGCATAGTCCCTCCCAACTGTCCTCCCCAGCTGGCCATTTTGTGGTAGCCATCTTGTGTCCACATGGGGGCAGGATCTTTGACCACATAGGGTCAGCCATCTTGTGTGTTGGAGTGATGGTCAATTTGCACATTACTCTTTTATTAGATAGGATAGAGGCCTGGTACATGGATGGGGGCCGGCTGGTTTGCCCTGAAGGATGTCCCAGATCAGGGTGAGAGTTTCCTTGGGGTGTGGGGTGGCCTGGGCGAGGGGCCTGTGGTGGTTGGTAGGCTGGCCTTGCCCCGGCGACCCAAGCAGAGGCCCTGGTATCTGGATTTATTTATCTTCTATAATTGAAACTTTGTAGCCTTGAGTGGAGGCCTGGGCCAGCCAGGGTGTGCAGGAAGCTTGGCTTCCTCCATTGCTGGGGAAACCCACGCCTCCTGTTTGCTCCATGGCTGCAGCCATCTTGGTTGGGTTAATTTGCATATTTGCTCCTGATTGGCTGGTGGGTGTGGCTCCTCATTGGCTGGTAGGTGTGGTATAGCGGAGGTATGGTCAATTTGCATATTACTCTTTTATTAGATAGGATGATATTCAATGAGTGATTAATAGAGATGTTCATTAAACTCTGCTGATAAACTTTATAACATCATTCTCCATGTGCACAGATAAGTGTGTGTTATGCCTCTTAATCCTGTTAAAGTTTTTAGCACTCAAATAATGGAAATAAGTGAGAATGCCAGTACTTAGTAGACATAGTAAATGAACAAGTGTATTAGTTTGGTACAATGTAGGATAAAGTCATGAGTAGACCATTTAGGAATTTTCTAGACAATGTCAAACATAATGGCAGTATAACCAGATTGCACAGACAGGAAAATCAGCAAAATTCAAATCCAGAGGACTAGGGTTTCTGGTATGTGAGGTGTTAAGCACAAAGAGAGCCAACTCCATTTTATGGAAAATTTTTCACTAAGAAATTCTCTAGTTTTCTGAGGAAACTAGACATGTGTGATCTCTTTCTATTTTTTTTTTAATTAAAATATATTGATTAACTTTTAGGTGACTAAGTTGTACTTTCACTACGGAAAATTCTTTCATCTACCTTATAAATATTAACTCTATGCTTTCACTGTTAATGTCTTACTCTTATTGATCTTTCAAGTTCATGTTTTTTGAAGACTCAAAGTATTTAATTTCTTATAATCAGCACTGGCAAGAAGACAACAGCACAGGTAGAACTAAAAATGCATTTCCCTGTTAAACTTTTCCTCAAGTCTCTGAATCATCTCTGATTTAGGCCTGGCTACACATACAAAATAGAACTATCATTGAATACCTCACTCCACAGAGTCTGTGGGATGAATAGAAATAAACTGACTTCTGCAGACACACTCGTGTCATGGGTCCACCTAGGCTCCATTTCCATAAAGTCCCTGAATAAGAGAATTATTACTCCCCTGCCTTTGAAGAGGCATAGCTTTCAAAATCTTTCTCTCCTGGCATCTTCTGTTGATGGATTTTTGCAGTCCTACCCAGAATATAAAAGTCCTGTTAATTATAATTGTTTCATTCTAAAGTAAAAATAAACCTTATTTAACCATCTTAATTGAACTATATAAATTATACGTTGAATTCCTCAAAACATCAATCATTCCAAACCCAAATAATTATTTTCAAAACTGTCACCCTTGAAGTGTCTTCTTTTATTTAGCCTCCTCCTGACATAAACACCTAGCTGCACAGGCCATGCTATCTCTGAGTCCTCTCCTTAAACTGAGTCCTGTGTTCGCACAGTATTGAGGTAGCTTCCTAGTCATAAGAGCAAGAGGGGAACATTTTTATTTAACTAAATTTTAGTTAAATAATGTCTTTGGAAGGTTCATTTCAAATGGCTAGAAACTGAATGGGCTAATATTTACATGTACAGTTTAGTGGGTTTTGGTATGAATTTGGAGTTAATCTTTACTAACAATGAAAATTTCCAAATAAGAATTCATTTAATAAAAAACAAAACTCATTTAATGCATTTCATAACAAAATACTATTTGTATATAACAAACAATGGTTGTCAATAGAATATTCTTCTCAATAAAGTTTAATTTAGAAGTAATTAAATGTTGGGCTCTGTGATCTCATTTTCACAATAATTCAAATTTAAGAATTTAAGGAAAAAAACATTTTAATATGTAATTTAATAAGGATAACATCATTCCCCATATATACTGAGTGGCCAGATTATTATGATCTCTGAATGCGTAATAATCTGGCCACTCAGTATATATATATTAGAGGCCCGGTGCATGAATTCATGCATGGGTGGGGTCTGGTCAGCCTGGCCAGGGGGAGGGGACTTGGGCAGTTGGCCAGCCTACCTGCTGGTTGAACTCCTAGTCGAGGGGACAATTTGCATATTAACCTTTTATTATATAGGATATACACTGAGTGGCCAGATTATTATGCATTCAGAGATCATAATAATCTGGCCACTCAGTGTATATGGAGGGGATATACTTTCTCACATGAAATATTACAAGCATTTCTTTTCATATAATGATTTTATCTTCACTTGAATAAGTAAGTTTGGACAAAATGTATTAACAAAAAATGAGTTTTGTGTCAATAAAATAAAGTAACTGAAATAATGATAATTATAAACAAGACAAAGAAAATATTATAATTAAGCATGATATATATTTTAAATATAATAACCTGAGAAGAAAATCACCTCTGTCTTCCAAAGTCTTACATGTATATTCCCTCTCTTATTAATGAGAATTCCTATTGCTCTGCATTCTTGATAGAAATTGGTAAGATAGGTCTTTTTTCTTTTACATTTTAATCATTATAATACTTGTGTAGTGGTATTTCATTGTTGTTTTAGTTCACAATTTTATAATAAGTTATGATGTATAGCATCTTTTCATATGTTTATTTCATAACTATATATTCTTTGGTGAGGTCTCTGAAATGTTTTTTACCTGTTTTGTTAATAGATGTGCCAGAAGGAGAGGAAACTGAGCAAGGAATAGAAAACCTGTTTGAAGAAATAATGACAGAAAACTTCCCTGATATAGGGACGAAAAAACTCACAAGTCCAAGAAGCTCACAGAGTCCCAAACAAAATGAACCCCAAAAGACCAACTCCAAGGCACAATATAATTAAATTGGCAAACACCAACAACAAAGTAAGAATCTTAAAAGTGGCCAGAGAGAGACAGAAAGTTACCTACAAAGGATCCCCCATCAGACTAGTGACTGATTTCTCAACAGAAACACACCAGGCAAGAAGGAAATGGAATGAAATATACAAAGTCATGCAAAGGAAGGGTCTGAATCCAAGAACACTGTACCAAGCAAGGCTATCAATCAAAATTGAGGGTGAAATCAGCAGCTTCATAGACAAAAAAGAACTAAGGGAGTTTATTACCACCAAACCAGCAATGCAAGAAATGCTAAAGGGTCTGCTGTAAAAAGAAGAAATAGGAAGCAAAGAAGGAACACAGGCATAAAGAATAAAAATGGTGACAAACAAGTACCTATCAATAATAACTTTAAATGTAAATGGATTAAATTTCCCAATCAAAAGACATAGGGTAGCTGAGTGGATAAGAAAACATGACCCATATATCTTCTGTCTACAGGAAACCCACCTCAGAACAAAGAACTCACACAGACTGATGGTGAAGGGATGGGAAAAGGTTTTTCAGGCAAATGTAAATGAAAAAAAAAAAAAAAAAGCTGGGGTAGCAATACTTATATCTGACAAAGTAGACCTCAAAGTGAAGGCCATAAAAAGAGATAAGGAAGGACACTTCTTAATACTAAAGGGAGCAATTCAACAAGAAGATATAACTCTGGTAAACATATACGCACCCAATACAGGAGCACCCTAATACATAAAAAAAACTTCTGGAGGATATCAAGGGAGAGATTGAAAGCAATAGAGTCATAGTAGGGGACTTTAATATGCCACTAATACCACTATACAAATCTTCTAAACAAAAAATTAGCAAAGAAACATCAATCCTAAAAGACTCACTAGATCATATGGAATTAATTGACATTTTCAGAACATTTTACCCCAAAGCCACAGAATATACATTCTTCTCAAGTGCACATAGGTCATTTTCAAAGATAGACCATATATTGGGACACAGGCAAAGTCTCTTCAAATTCAAGAAGATAGAAATTATATCAAGCATCTTCTCAGATCACAATGGCATAAAAATAAAAATGAACTACAATAAAAACAATAAAAAAATCAAACACCTGGAGGCTAAATAGCATGCTAGTAAACAATGACTGGGTTACCAATGAGATCAAAGAAGAAATAAAAAGCATTATGGCAACAAACGACAATGAAAACACAACAACCCAAAATCTATGGGACACAGTGAAAGCAGTCTTGAGAGGGAAGTTCATAGCTCTACAGGCCTACCTTAAAAAAACAAGAAACAATGGTAATAAATTATCTAACCCTACAACTCAAAGAGTTAGAAAGAGAGCAACAAGAAAAGCCAAGCATAAGCAGAAGGAAGGAAATAATAAAGATCAGAGCAGAGATAAACAACATAGAGACCAAAAAACAAAACAAAACAAAAATATAACACAACAATACAAAAGATCAACAAAACCAAGAGCGGGTTCTTTGAAAGGATAAACAAGATTGATGAACCTCTAGTCAGGCTCACCAAGAAGCAAAGAGAGAGGACCCAAATAAACAAAATCAGAAATGAAAGAGGTGAAATAACAACCGATCCCATAGAAATACAAACGATTATGAAAAAATACTACAAACAACTCTATTCCAACAAAATGGACAACCTAGATGAAATAGACATATTCTTAGAAAAATACAAGTGCCCAAAACTCAACCAAGAAGAATCCAAATACCTGAACAGGCCGATAACTACTAAAGAAATTTAAACAGCAATCAAAAATCTTCCAGCAAACAAAAGCCCGGATCCAGACAGTTTTACAGGGGAGTTCTAACAAGCATTCAAAGAACTAAAACCTATCCTCCTCAGACTATTCCAAAAAATTCAAGAGGAAGGCAATACAGTCATAGTAGGGGACTTTAATATTCTAAGCTCTTTCTATGAAGCCAGCATTACCCTAATCCCAAAACCAGATAAAGATACCACACCAAAAAGAGAACTATAGGCCAATATCCTTGATGAACATAGATGCTAAAATTCTCAACAAAATTCTAGCAAATCAGATTCAACAATACATTAGAAAGATCATACACCATGACTAAGTGGGATTTATTACGGGGATGCAAGGATGGTACAATATCCACAAATCAGTAAATGTGATACATCACATAAACAAACTGAGAGACAAAAATCACATAATCATATCAATTGATGCAGAAAAAGCATTTGACAAAATCCAACACCCTTTCTTGATAAAAACTCTCAGAAAAGTGGGACTAGAGGTATCATACCTCAACATAATAAAAGCCCTATATGACAAACTTACAGCCAACATCATACTCAAAGGGCAAAAACTAAACGCATTTCCCCTAAGAACAGGAACAAGACAAGGATGCCCAATTTCACCACTCCTGTTCGACATAGTACTAGAAGTACTAGCCATAGTGATCAGACAAGAAGAACTAAAAGGCATCCAAAATGGAAAAGAAGATGTAAAAATGTCTTTATTTGCAGATGACATGATACTATACCTAGAAAACCCCAGACTCCATCAAAAAACTACTAGACCTAATAAATAAATTTGGCAATGTGGCAGGATACAAAATTAATACTCAGAAATCTATGGCCTTTTATATACCAATAATGAACTCACAGAACGAGAAATAAAAAAAAACAACAACAATCCCATTTACTATTGCACAAAAACAATTAAGATACCTAGGAATAAACTTAACTAAGGACATAAAAGACCTGTACGCAGAAAACTACAGGACATTGAAAAAAGAGATTGATGAAGACAAACAGATGGAAGAACAGACCATGTTCATGGATTGGTAGAATCAATATCATTGAAATGTCCATACTACCTAAAGCAATCTATAGATTCAATGTAATACCTATGAAAATACCAATGGCATATTTCAAAAATCTAGAACAAACTCTCCAAAAATTCATCTGGAATAAAAAAGACCCTGAATAGTCACAGCTATTCTGAGAAAGAAGAACAAAGTTGGAGGGGTCATAATTCCAGATATCAAGCTATATTACCAAGCCATGATTCTCAAAACTGCCTGGTTCTAGCACAAGAACAGACATATAGATCAATGGTATAGAATAGAGAACCCATAAATCGACCCAAACCACTATGCTTAATTAATATTTGACAAAGGAGGCAAGAGCATACAATGGAGTCAAAACAGTTTCTTTAATAAATGGTGCTGGGTAATTTGGTCAGATACATGCAAAAAAATGAAACTAAATCACCAACTTACACCATACACAAAAACAAACTCAAAATGGCTAAAGGACTTGAATGTAAGACGGGGAACCATAAAAATCCTACAAGACTATGTAGGCAGCAAAATTGCAGACATATGCCATTGCAATATCTTTACAGACACAGATTCTAGGGCAAGAGAGACTAAGGCGAAAATAAACAAATGGGACTACATCAAAATAAAAAGCTTCTGCACAGCAAAATAAACCATCAACAAAACAACAAGAAAGCCCACTGTATGGGAGAACATATTTGCCAATGTTATCTCCGATAAGGGTTTAATCTCCAACATTTACAGGGAACTCATACAACTTAACAAAAGAAAGATAAACAATCCAATAAAAAAATGGGCAAAGGACCTAAATAGACACTTTTCCAAAGAGGACATTCAGAAAGCCAAGAGACATATGAAAACATACTCAAAGTCACTAATCATCCGAGAGATGCAAATCAAACAACAATGAGGTACCACCTCACACCTGTCAGAATGGCTATCATCAACAAATCAACAAAAGACAAGTGCTGGCGAGGATACAGCGAAAAAGGAACCCTCCTTCAATGCTGATGGGAATGCAGACTGGTGCAGCCACTGTGGAGAACAGTATGGAGTTTCCTCAAAAAACTAAAAATAGAACTGCCATTTGACCCAGTAATACCACTTCTAGGAATATATCCCAAGGAAACAGAAACACCAATCAGAAAGGATATATGCACCCCTATGTTCATAGCAGCACAATTTACCATAGCTAAGATTTGGAAACAGCCTAAATGCCCATCAGCAGATGAGTGGATTAGAACACTATGGTACATCTATACAATGGAATAATACACTGCTATAAAAAAGAAGGAATTCTTACCATTTGTAGCAGCATGGATGGAACTGGAGAGCATTATGCTAAATGAAATAAGCCAGTGAGTGAAAGAAAAATACCACATGATCTCACTCATTTATGAATAATAAAGAACATTATAACCTGATGAACAAAAAGATAGATACAGAGGCTGAGAAGCATCAAACAGACTGTCAAAGTACAGCAGGCAGGCTGGGGAGGGTTGGGGGAAAAAGGGAGAGGTAAGAGATCAACCGAAGGACTTGTATGCATGCATATAAGCAAAACCAATGGACGCAAGATACTGGGAGGTGGCGGGATGAGAGCATGTGCCGAGGGGTAGGGGAGGCCTGGGAAGGTCAATGGGGAAAAAAGGAGACATATGTACTACTATTTGTAATACTTTAAACAATAAAATAAAATAAAAAAAAATGTATTTGGAGTACATGTTCTCCCAATCTGGGGCCTGACTTTTGATTCTAATAACAATCTATTTTACAGAGCATAACTTTGTAATTTTAATGAAATATTATTTATCAATATTTCTTCCATATAGATTGCACTTTCAGTGTTGTATCTAGAAGCTCATTGCCAAATTTTATTTTATTTTTTTCATTTTAAACTTAGTTCTATGAATAATTTTGAGATATTTTTTATGAAAGTTGTTAAGGTTTATTCTGTATTTTGAATATTAATGTCCAATTCCTCTCTGATAGCAACTGTTGGAAATAATATTCTATCTTTTTTAATTGCTTGTGCTCCTTTGTCAAAGATCAGTATTCTATATTTGTGTTATCTACTTACAAGCTTATTTTTGTTCCACTGATGAATGTTATAAAATATATATATATATATATATATATATATATATATATATATATGAAAAATAAATAATTGATTTTACTTTCATTTATTCTATGATCTTTCCTTTTTTGTATAAATCTGATTTTCTTCTTAAAGCAATAACCTGATAAATTAGTCTATTTACTAAAATGATCTTAAATATCACTTTAGTGTGAAATATTGTATCTTCTTTCTACAGAAAATATATCTTTGAATCTTTTCTCCTTTATATGTTTTTATTTTATTATTAAGGTATTTATTGAAATATAATTGCAGAATCAATTTTTGTTTTTCAGAAAGTGTTATTTTAATGTGGTGAAAGTATAGCTTTTATTACAGTTGTTTAAATATATCCAGAAGGTAAAGTAATGTTTACACAATAGATCAGACCACAGGAATATGTTTCCTTAGAAGGCATATCTGTTACAAAGTTTTATGCAGGAATTAAGGTGGTATATTCTGTCTGCCACAACTTCTCTCACAAAAAAAGTTCCTGGAACTCTATTGTCTACTGTACTAAGTAGGAAAATTGCAGCCAGTAGACATTTCATCCTTTGATGTGTTCAGATGTTCCTGTTTTATCTCTTCTCTATATTTGGAATTTCTGATTTGGCAACCCACTCTCTTTCTTCCTTAGAATTTAAAGTAATGATCCTTGGACTTGAAAGTTGTGATCTTTAAAAACAATGACTTGGCTCTCCTATGGTTTGCATGAAGAAGTATTAAATTGGGGATGGTTTGGTCTTTCCACTAAGGCCGCACTAAATTAAAAAGCCTCCTCTTTATATTCCAAAATATATGTCCTAACTTAGTTTTTATTGCTTTTCTCCTTATTCCTTATGAATTTTCTTGTCATCAAGTTTCAAAGACAGTCCTATACGTCAGTCCAATACAGCATAAGCTCTCCATAATGTTCACATCTGTATTCTGTCTTTGCCAGACACTCTAAGTGAACATTTGTGAAAACTCTGAGATATGGTGGAATAGTTGGATGACACACAATGGCTAGAATGTCTGCTTCTCATTAAATTTCTTTGAATATGATATCATTAGTTTAGTCATTGTTTTTCATGATGTGTTTTGTGGTGAATTGTCACTCTTAATATTATTTTTTTGTTGTTGACTGTCTCCATGGGTCCTGAATTGGATACTAAGAACCAGACAGTCTGACTCCAGAAAAGTAGAAAGCTTTTATGAAAGGATTTTATTTACTGCAAGGATTTCTATTAGTGCATCATGGCCAAATAATAAAATACATTCAGCAAGAACAATAGTGTATAAGGTTATAAGCATATTGAACTGGACAGACATATAATACTTTTGTAAAACTAATAATTTTTCTTTTTTATTATTAATTTGTATATTGATAATGAAGGGATATAATCATGCACATTCAATTCCTGATTTATAGGTTCGCTAATTTTTTTAATGTAAGTAAAGAAGATTGTTCTGTCATAAAATGTTATATATATATTTTCTAATTCTCAGCTTTTATATATCAACCATATGGATTAATATTAAGCATTTTAGATATAATTCATGTTTTTTATTTGGATGATAAGGGACTGAGCACTGTATAAAAGTAGAAATATCAGAAACTTTAGAAGTAGATTACTATTTGATGCATATTGCTCTTAATTCATCATATGTAATCTTTGAAGCTTCACACAGATTGCCTAATATCTCATCTGCATAGCTAGAAAAGAGAAAGGAAGGCTTGGAAAAATAGATCATCCACTTATGGTGGTCTCTAGTATATAAAATTAGTGGAAATTTGACATATTGTATGTTGGGTAATTGGTAGGGAGAATAGGCTAAAGAGAAGAAAGAGCAGATATACTCCACAAATGCTGGCTGTCTTTATTATATCATTATCACCATTTAAAAAACTGTACATTTAATATGCATTTCTTCTATTTAATGTAAGTTAAATTGAATGCCATAAAAAATGCCTTCTCATGAAGACTAGTTTATTTGTTCATATAACATATTTCCTCTAATTGTTCATACTTTTCCTATAATAAAATTACTACCTTTAGTAGAGCCAAAATCATGATAGAAGGAGTAACAACACTTCTATATATTTTTAAAAATATTTTACTGTCCATGACTCTATAGATTTCTTATTTTTGCAAATAACCTAGATAAAAAGAAACCTGGTCTATTCATACCTCTGATTTCACCCATTGTAAACCACTGAAAATGGTATCTCCCACTTGTTTTCTCTTTGCCATTACCTATATTTTTATCATGCAATTATATTTTCATGTTTTCTTTTCAAGCTACTGGGATTTTACAAAGACATCACTGAATTTGTATGCAGCAGCAGTGACTTCTATTCTGACAAAATGTGTACCTATTTATTTGCATTATATGAATATTTAAGATTCTAGACCTCAAACACATAATTTAGGTCCACTGGCAACAGTGAAAAACCCATGTATCATTATTTGTATGCTTATTTAGCCAAAGATCAATAAATACTCAATGATATGGCTATATAGATATAGTGTTAATCTGTGGCTTTCTAAAAATCGTCTCCTGAGAATTTTCACCACAGAATCAATATTTATGTCTATCCCTATGCTTTGATACAGATTGTACCCCAGCATCTTAAATGCAGCCCATAAACAAGTAACCATACATCAATTTACTAGTTTTTGTAAAGTTTATATTTAATTACTATTAAGAAGCCTGGTAATGGGTCCCAATTGCTATATTTATGTAGTCAAATATGAAATAAATAGACTAGAAATCTACTTGATTCACTCACTTGAATCAGTCTATGGGATGACAACATCCTATATAATAAAAAGCTAATATGCAAATCTACCAAACAGTAAAACAACTGGTCGCTATGACATGCATTGACCACCAGGGGACAGACACTCAATGCAGGAGCTACGCCCTGGTGGTCAGTGTGCTCCCACAGGTGGAGCGCTGCTCAGCCAGAAGCCCGGCTCACGGCTGGTGAGCGCCACAGTGGTAGCAGGAGCCTCTCCTGCCTCCGTGGCAGTTGGACATCCTCTGAGGGCTCCTGGAATGCGAGAGGGCACAGGCCAGGCTGAAGGACCCCCCAAGTGCACAAATTTGTGCACTGGGCCTCTAGTTCTTTAATAAAACACTATAGAAATGTCTGATGTGAAAGCAGCCAATATGATTTTGATACTCAAAATAGTCCACTAATTAGATTTCTTTGGGGCCAGCAATTTGCACACCATACAGATGTATTGTTTTTATGATTTTGCACCCTGTACGTGCTTACATTTCTAGAATATTTTTATGTAAAGTTACAATATATGTGAAAAAAATTAGTAAGTCTGGAGACATAAGATGAAGCCAGTAAAGAAATTATACTTTTATTTTCCTTTTTTCCTTCCTTCCCTTCCTCCCTCTTTCTTTTCTTTTTTCCTTTCTTTCTTTCTCTCTCTTTTTTTCTTTCTTTAATAAGTACAGGAGACAAACAATTTTTAAAAATAATGCAGTCTTTATAATTAGAGTTGTTTTGAGGTCTTAAACTTGTATGATAGAAGTGGCTTTTATATCACTGGAGGGAAATATAGAAGGTATGTTGACTCAGGAGTCACCATAATTAAACAAAGAAACAAACAAACAAAATAAACACGTGTTTTTCTGTTAAAAGCCTAGAAATGGTAGCATCTCAGCACACCGTGCTTCAAGTCTGGTACACTGTCTTACTGAATGTGTTTCTGGGTCCTCGTAATAAGAATTGATTATAGGAATCAAGACAGTGGGTAAGTATGCCCATTTGTCTTAGTCAGTCTGGGCTGCCACAACAAAATTCCATAGACTGGGTGGCTTAAACAGCAGACATGCATTTTCTCATGATTATGGAGGCTGGAAGTCTGAGAGAAGTGTGCTAGCATGGGCATGGTCAGATCATGGTGAGAAGCCCTCTTCCTGGCTTGCAGACAACTGCCTCCTTGCTGAACTCACATGGCCTTTCCTAGATATACGTGGGTGCTTAGGCTTCTTATAAGGGCAATAATCCCATCCATTTGATCTCACCCTCATGCTCTCATCTATATTTAATTACCTCCCAAAGGCCTCACCTCCAAGTACCATCACATTGGTAATGAGGGCTTCAACACATGCATTTTGGAGGCACACAAACATTCAATTCATACAACCTCTAACAATTCCCTGTGATTCAATTTCTATTCCTTGAAATACAGTGGACAGCAGATACGCAGTTTTATTACCTAAAAAAAAAATTAAGTAGGAATAACTGAGTAGCTAAAAATCCTGAATCTCTGAACAGGAGTTCTTAGCCATTTGGCTTTATTTCTCCTTCTCTGCGATATACAGAGGAGAGAAATCAAGCATTGAAAGACAGACACTTGAAAAAGTAACAAGATACTTAAGTGTTAATCGGGGTATTGCTATTTAAGTAAACAAAGAGCTCTCACGAAGACCATAAGACATAAAATAAATGGCAAAGAAAAGAAATTTTGGAAAATGCTTTCTTTCTAAAATAGGTAGCTCCTCGTTGTTGATATTCCCTTAAAAGTTAAGACATGAGGTAAGTCCAGCTATTCACTTTGTGAGCACAACTGATTTGAGTAAATAGAGATAACTAAAGTCTATTATAAGAGAAAAAAGAACTACTAATTCCAATAAATTCTAAAGAGCTTAATGTTCTTTAAAAATTAAACTATTTATTAAAATACGAAAATAACCAAATACCTGGGTATTTTGACTATACATCTATGGCCACCACATGCTCTTTGTGCAAAGCTTCTTTTCCTCAGGATACATAATCCAAACAGTCTTGCTACTTAACAACAACATAGATGGAATTCAATGGAAGCTCAAACCCCTCCAAGAGAGCAACTCTAACCTTTGCTTCAAAATTGTACACTAAACATAAGCGTTTATCTTCATTCCCTCTCAAAACACAGTTCAGCTGAAAGAAAAGGAAAGCGTGAGAACCCGTAAAGGCGATGGAAGCAGAAAAGCAGATTGTCAACAGCCTCTCTCTCAAGTGGCGAATGTCTATAAAAGACTGAGGAGAATGTTGCAAACTCCAGCAGCACAGGGGAGTTTGAGTGCAGCAATTAGGGCTCTTCTTCCCAGAGGATCCTCAGATAATATGACACCTGTAGAAGGCAAGACTGGGAGTAACAGAAAGGCAGGGGTCACAGTCTGAGTGATTACTGGAATGAATGTGGAAGGTGTAGGCCCAGGGTTCCTTCTGAACCTTCCTCCTGTCAGTCTGTCACCCGGTGTAGCCCCCGCGAAGAGCTATGTAAGTCAAGTGGAGATGCTCCTGTACCTCTTCTTACTATGTGTGTTGGCACAAGAGAGCAACAGGAGAAGGCTGCTTTGAACCTGATCAATACGTATTGTAGAAAACATACAAAGAGAGTTCATTTAAAAATAAATGTATTACAGCACTCAAAGCTAGATTAAATTTTTCTTACTTTTTGTTCACATGGGCTGACGGCTATTTTCTTTATGAACAGTCCAACTAGGATCCCTGTTTAAATACGCACCCCCACACACACCCAGTTACCCACAAAACCACACAGCTAAATCATATGCAGACAATATAGGTGTGAAACAGACTTTCAAAACTCGATAGAAATATTATGACTGCAAATCAGAAAGCCAAGACTTGATTTATGTCTAAATGACTAGTTTTTAAAATCATCAGTCATTTGAAAAAACACTAGAGAACACAAAAATAATGTGACTAAAATAACTGACCTGAGGAGAAGCAGAAATAAAGTAGAAAGAAAAAATAACGTGAATTATTTCTTCATGAGAGTATGCAGAGATTTTCAGGTAATGTTTCAACATTAAGGGAGATCAGCCAGGAAGAAAACTTAAGAATAAGGACCCTTTAAGAAACACGAGCATGACTGATTAGAGTGGGATAAACTTGGATAATGATTATATCTGGTTTCTTATTTGGTGGGAGTTTTGAATGTTAGTTATTCTCAGTTTTGTAAGAGAGAGATACTTAAATGTTATTTGAAAGTTAACATTAATTGCTTGAAGAATACAAATAGTATATAATTCCCCCATATTAGTAATGAAAAATATAAAATTTTAGTCAATTTTGAAAAGTAAAAGAGAGCAAAGGTTACAAGAAAGCTTGCTAAATAAGATATATAAAAACATAATAGAGGGTAGAGGTCATTAAAAAATTTAAATGGAATGATGATATTAAAAGATAGAAACTTTCATACTATTATTTGTTAAGTTAGCAGAAAGCTTCAGAAATACATTTACGGAAAAGGATATAGGATATGGACACAAAAGAACAAAGAATGCTTAATGAATAAGAACGGTCGGATAAACTGGCACACTTTATCTGTGGCAAAATCAAATATTTAACAGAAAAAATAAATTACGTATTATTTATGCTGCCAGCTTGCCAATTATATATCCTCTGTGCTGCAAACAATAACACATCACTACTTATGTTGAAAAGAAAAAAATAAGTAAGTAGTTGACTAAACCAATATGATTGAGAGCACCTCCTGAAGCATGCAGGTATTCTGTAAAAAGCCACATGCATAGTAGGAGTTGCAATATTGAGTTTAAACATGTGACGCCTTTGTCGGAAGGAGTGTGAGAGGCTTCCCATGGAGAACCATGACAAGGTGTGCAAGGATGTGCAAGGCATGATCGAAATGTGAACAGGCTGAAGAGCGAAGCAGCCATTTTCAGCGGTGACCCTGTGTGACTCAGAAGAATCCCGGTCCCGGACTGAGCCCAGAGCAGGAGCGCCCCCAGCCCTGACCGATGTGTCTGTAGCAGTGAAATCTCTTCTCTCCTTCCACTGCCCACGGCCCCGTGTCGACTCGGCTTTACACCCATTAAGCCCAAAAGTCAGTCAAAATGATCCTAAAAGGACAATTCTGAAATTCAAGTTACTGCAAAAGTAATAGTGATGTGGCTTTTTTTTTTTTTTTAACCCAGAGTCCATAGAGAGTGTAATCTATAGTTGTAAGTTTCAGAGTAATGATTGAGTTACATCATTAATGATCATATCTTCTCATTCTTATCCCTGGTATTTACTTATTACCCACAACTTGATATGGAAACACTTATTTCTGAATATGCACCCGCAAACTATTGAAGATATGAAAGGTGTTTGAATAAAAACTCTTAGAGTAAGAAATGGGAAAAACATTTCTATAGTAAGCTTATATCCTTCACTCATATTTATGTCTGCTTTATGATAATATAGTGGGTGTATTTACTATAATTCCAAGTTATAATCATATCTAGTCATTATTTCAGCACAAAAACAATATTTTTATATGCTGAGTATATGAGGAGCATTATGCATTATGTATTTTCATACATAATTTATTTGATTTTCATGAAAACTTTTGAGGTAGTTATTGCAAGTCTAATTTTTGAATTGAAGATAAGGTTTGAGAGATTAAGCAAATTGCCAAGTTCTTACATCTACAATGTGGCAAAACCTGAATTTCAACATATTTCAGTCTGATGTCAAATATATGCTCCTAACCACCTCATTATCTTGCTTTGCAAATTATCCTGTGAATGGAGATTTAAATTAAGTATCCTATTCTGTACCTTGAAGCCTTCACTGTTAGGGGGTCATCTGTCTAATACATCTCCTGTCATCCAGAGGGACAGTAGAGGACAGAAGTTAAAGCAGATGGTATAACTGTAGGATTACCTATCTTCCTCTTTAACCTTCTCATATTTTCCTCTTGCACTAACCATGCTATCTATTTGCCCAGTAAAAAAACAACAGCTTCAGAAGAAAAATCCACCTCTGTGAAGGATCATCTGAGGGGAAGAAATGAGAAGGAAAGACTAGTCAATGTACTCTTTCTTCACTTATACTGTTTGCTTGTATAATTTTTCCAATTTAAAGAAAGTTTCCTCTTTTTTGGTTAATCCTCACCTGAGGATATTTTTCCATTGATATTGATCTTTTTTTTTTTTTTTTTGAGAGAGAGAGAGTGTAAAGGGAAGGGGAGAGACAGAGAGAGAAACATCAATCTGAGAGAGTCACATGGATTGGTTGCCTCCCACACAAGCATAGACCAGGACTGGGATCTAGCCTGCAACCAAGGTATGTGCCCTTGACCAGAATCAAATCTGGGACCCTCCAGTCTGTGGGCTGATGCTCTATCCACTGAGCCAAACTGGCTAGGGCAAAAGTTTCTTTTAATACATACCGCTTCCTACAGGACTTAGGAAATAGACCCTCAATGCTTAAAGTATCTATGTATCTGAAAACTAAAGTTCCAGATAATATTTTTTATAGTATTTCACTGCAGCAATTTTTGATGTGAGGACATGACATAGCAGGCATTCTTTACAGGAAGAGGCAGCGGGCTCAGTGTTTAGAGAGTTTCCTCTCCATTGCAAGGAATTTAGTATGTTTCTTTTTCTATAAAGAAGCTATACTTAATTATTTCTAAATTAAGATAGGATTTTTTGTGAACTTATCTATAATGAAATTTCTTTTGTACTAAAATGGAATGCAATTCCATAAATGTTTAGAGAATGGCAAGAAACCAATTAAAATTTCTTTTGAATGGAAAATTAAACTTGCATTTTTATGAAATGTCTGTGAAAAATAAGCCCATTAATAGAAAGATACTTTAGTTTCATGACAAGCTTTCATCACTTTTAGACTGAAGAGAATTAAGCTAACAAAATACTATGAGGGTGTTGATTAAGTTTGATTTAAAAAGCCAAAATAAAAATTGCCAGCAACTATTTTTCTGAAGTAAAGACTGATAGCAATGTTTACCATTAATCCTATGATTTTGCCTTGCATAGTTTTAATAGTAATGCCAGTAAGCATCTGTGTATCTAACAATTAGTAATATTAAATAATCTCTCCATTCTTGTAGTCACATTACACAGGGGATGCAATGGATCGAATCTAGACCTCTTCCATGTGATCTACGAATTCTTCCTAGTTCCCAGATTGATGTAAGATAAATCATGACTTTTATTGAACCAAATATCTAACCTGTATTTGTGGAATCTTTTGTTAATGCTTTGGTTCTTTATGGAGTACATATGACAAGATACATCATAATCCTCTAAACTCCTTGGCTCCTTTAAATAGAAGGATGTAGGTAAGGTAAGGGGAAATTAAGCTTGATCAGAGGCATGATGAAAGAGATTTTTAAAAAATACTTATTTTATCCCTTTTTATTTTGTCAGCATGTCATTTTCCTTCTAAATTATGTAATTAGTCTTATAATAGGGTATTTATTCTATGACATGGAGCAGCAATTTAAGAGAAACATAAGTGCATGTTTTTAATTATATAATAGAAAAAAACTAATATGAAATAATTTTCCTGAGTTAATTTTAATTGCACAATTTTAAAATTATGTAGCAAAGGAATAACTAAGTACTTTGTGTGAAAATAACAGTGATTTATCCCTAAATGAAGGTTGAAAAAAGTAAACAATATATAAGAAAAGGGTACAGATCTGCAAATAAAATCTCTCAAAAAATACAAAGTATTATTTTAAATATGTATTACATATATTTACCCATTTTCAATGTCAAGATTATTCAAAATAAATGTAATATTATACATTATATTTATATTAATCTTTTGAATGGAAAAGATTACTTTCTTATTAAAAGTAAAACTATAATTTTTCTAGGCTGTTGATTTATTTGCACCTTTTTGTTACCTTTACAAAAAAAAAAAGAGGCAACCTTAATAAAGGTTGAACTCCTTAGTATGTGTTGTAGTTTGAAAGTGTGGTAGAGCAGGTCAAGGTTTAATTTAAACCCCTTGCCTTAGTTCTAAGTTAATATTTGCCTCTAAAGTTTTTGTGAGAGTGGGTAACTTGCTTAGCCTCTTTAAGCCTTATTTTCTACATCTAAAAACAGAAAGCCTGCATTAAGTTCCTTATATTATTTTCACACATGTTCAGAGTACAAGTTTAAAATAATAGTTATAATTATCCTCCTCATCATCATAATAGTTAAAATTTCTAGAGTATTTTGTTTTGTGTTAGGCACTATTTAAGAATTTGCACATATAGCTTAATGTAAGGCTCACATCAAGTGTATGGAATGAGTAATATTTTCCCCATTTCACAGATAAGGAAACTAAAGAAGAATGAGGTCCAAAATTTTAAGCTGTTAGCTAATTGAACAAAAAAGCAGTGACCAACAAATGCAGAAACTTTTCAAAATTTCTTGTAACTTTATTAATTCTTATAATCTAAAATCTAAAATATGTATGAATCCATAACCATTCATAACAAATGTGTATGTTTTCTCACATAAACATATATATGGAAATTTTACCTATACTACAAGTTAATGAGATTTGAGCCTAATAGGAACGAATGCTTTCACAGCTCCCAAGATTAAATTTAAAAATTTTAAGTATTATATATTAAAATTTTTTTCTAGCTACAAAGTACCACAAAACTATTGCCATCAAGTAATAAGTAAAGTCACCTTATTTTCTTGCCAATGTACTCCCCAATCAATTTTTTTTTAATCTCTAGAGAACCCAAAGACCTGCCTGATTTTATTCTGTCTATTTGAAGCCAGACCCTCAATATAATGGCTAGATAATTTGTCATGTGATGATAAATATATCAATATCTTAATTCAAAATGAGGGATATGTATTCACTGAAGTTATAATTTCAGTAAGTATTTTTTCTGAATTTATATAATGATAGCATAGTGACCAAGAGTAAGATTTCTATAAATGTTGAATTGATTTTAGGAAAAAGGAATTTAATAAATAAATATATGTAATTATAATAAGTAAACCAAAGTAAATGGATTAAACTAAAAAGTACTTATTAAGAACTACACCTAAATTAAATAAATTTTAAAAATTGATTTCACACACATTTTGTGTATAGTGACACACACTAGTGGGAGTAAAAGAAAATATATACTTTATAAAATAACTTAAATCAAAATAAAGCAAAATTGAGAATAAGAATAACAATAAGAATAGAGAGAACTAAACTTGCAGATATCATATACAAGACATAGATGGGTTTTATAGATATGATTTCCAGAGAAAAATTAATAATTATTTAATGGCTAATTACCATAGGTTAAGCTAATTAATAAAACAATAGTTAATCTTGCAGCATGCAGAATATAGTCATCATGGAAAAGGCAAACATATAGTAACTATAACTAAGAAATATTAAAGTAATGTTCAATAATTTGCTTTCAGTTGTATCAATTTTAAGAATTCATTCCATTCCATTCTCATTCATTGCACTGTTTCCTTAATATCTGCAAGACATCCATTATTAACACAGTGCGTTCAATTCTTCTAATCATATTATAAAACTGAATTGAGAGGGTGCCAGCTTTTGCTTGATGGCACAGGAGCCCGCCCTCAAAGTGTCACAGAAGATAAAGACAATATTCTCTCTATTTTATTTATTTATTTATTAAATTTTTTTTTTCTATTAATCCTCACCTGAGGATATTTTTCCTTTGACTTTTAGAGAGAGTGGAAGGGAAAAAGAGAGACAGAAACATTGATGTGAGAGAGACACACCTATTGGTTGCCTTCTCACACCAAGGCTGGGGATCTAGCCTGCAACCAAGGTACATGCTTTGACCAGAATCTAACCTCAGACCCTTTTGTCCACAGGCCAATGTTCTTTCCACTGAGCCAAACCAGCTGGGGCAAGACTTGGCCAGTGTTTAAATGCTCATAGGCAGTCTCACATTTACTGTTCTTTTTACCCTGCTGATATTTCATAATATGTAAATGTTGTATTTTAGATATTTTATATTATCTTCTATTGTGAATAAAGGTTATAAAATTTGACATTTTCAGATTGTCAATATTCATAGTTCCAAGAATAAGAATGATACAATAAAGGGAGTCAGGTATAACTCCAGATTCCATGTCTCAAATTGCAAATACATGTTTTGTTATTATGAAACTGCCATAAGTCCTCAAAAACAACAACAACAAAAACACAAAAAAACCCAAAACAAAAAACACACACACATAAAAATGCAACAAGTTTGAGCCCAGACTACATTTTCTGTTTTATTATCTTTCCTCACCCTATAGTTACATAGTCAAAGAGTACATTAAATAAAAAATGTGGGAGAAAGACATTTTTGCAGTTGTCTTTGCAACTTGCTAGTTATAAGTTCTATTCCATAAAACACATCTGTAAAGAGTAAAAGCAGTTATTTTATAATTTAAAATATGTATGCTTTTCCTATCCTTCTGCATGGCTACATTTCATAACCTTTCACAAATAACTGGTTAAAACTTGATATAGATAGCAGGTTGAATAAATATATTTACAGGCTTAATTTAAGTTAAAATTTTATCTGCTAAGTAAACCACTCCTAAAAGACACAGTGCCTTGATCTTACTGCATTTTATGCATTTAAATGTAGACTTTGAATAGCAGCCAAGGCTGTGTGGGAAATCTTTCCACTAATAAACAAGAAGACTGAAAGCTCAGTCAACTACAGTATTTTTTCTCTAAGGTGAGATTTAATGGATACTTTTCAGTGTGTTGACTTTCAGATTACAATGCTTTTATTTCAGAGTGTTAACATGATGGAGTCATAGGAAGAGGAGCTAAAAATAAAATCCTGGCAAAACCAAAATACCTAAGTTATTTAGCTTCAGAGCTTCTATTTAATTTTGTTGCCGTTTTCCCTGAATACTGTAAATCATTCTACAAATGAAAAAGTTATTTTTTTCTTTCTTGAATCAGTACAGTTTATTTTAATTCAGCTGTTTATGTCTTTCTACAGGACAAGCAATGTCCTACAATTACATGCAGGTGCTCTGAGAAAAAAGTACCTGTTCTTCCTAATGACTGGAGGTAACTAATAAAAACAAAGAGCCCGGCCAGCGTGACTCAGTGGTTGAGCCTCCACCTATGAACCAGGAGGTCACGGTTTGATTCTTGGTCAGGGCACAGGCCCAGGTTGGGGGCTTGATCCCTAGTGTGGGGCATGTAGGAGGTAGCCAATCAATGATTCTCTCTCATCATTGATGTTTCTATCTCTCTCTCCCCCTCTCCCTTCCTCTCTGAAATCAATAAAAATATATTAAAAATAAATAAATAAAATAAAAACAAAGAAGAAAGAAATAAAACCTAAATACTACTCCCTGCTTGGTGAAATATAAGATTTTTTTCTCAGTCATGAAAACGAGGGTCTGCTTCGGAATAAGAATGTGATTCCCTTGGACATGCTAAAGAGGTACTCTTATTAATTTGTTTTATAAGGAAAAAAATTAAAGAACAGATATGGAAAGCATAACCAGACAGTTTTCAGAAGGAAGGTAGGAAGGGAGGGAGGGAGGGAGGGAGGGAGAAAAAATATGCTGATGCTATAAAAGTACTTAGGCTGGAATATTTTAAGCCCTAAAATTTAAAAAAGTGCTGCTTTCATTCTATCCAAACAAAGAAACAAACAGAAGAGGTCTTTCTCAAACAACATTTTGTTGATTGAGAAGTTGACATTATTATAAGGCAATTATTGTCTATTATAATAAAAATGTTTCCACTTTTTATATTTTATTTGCCTTCATCTATAAACAAGCAGTGGATGAATGTGGCATATTCATGTTTACTTATAACATGTATCTACATTAAATAAAAGTTTATAATTACCCAAGTAGATAACAGATAACATGTACTTTTGAAACATCAACTTAAAAAACATTACCCCCCAATTTATTTACTTTGAATAACCATCAAGTTAAATTCACAATGCAAAACTTCATCTATGATGTTGCTTTTGATTAAAAACAGCCAAA
Source organism: Cnephaeus nilssonii (assembly GCF_951640355.1). NCBI lineage: Eukaryota > Metazoa > Chordata > Mammalia > Chiroptera > Vespertilionidae > Cnephaeus > Cnephaeus nilssonii. The sequence continues at coordinate 63,566,731 of NC_137076.1, read as the reverse complement.
CATATATACAGACAGGGTAAATACAGCATTGTAAAATATCATGGCCTTGCTTGTCCACTTTGGTTTTATTATTGTCTAAACCTAAAGTTAAGACAGAATAAAAAGAGATTCCTTAGCAATTTCATTGAAAATATATAAATCTATATTTATCGATGTGGGATTACAGAGAGAATAATTTATATATACAGGTTTTCAATAGTTCTGAAAAATGGTGAATAAATTAATTGTAATCACTTATGCAATGGAAGTTATCTTTTAAGACCCTAAAGTCATATTTTGCACCCCCCCCCCTTCCTTTTCTTATTTCACCCTTATATTCAGGACTTTCAAAATGTGTTCTATGGTATATTCTCTATTTTTAACCACAGCAATAATTTAATTTTTAGGTTATAGTGGTTTCAAATAAAATATCATTTGATAAAATGTATCCTGAGGCTGGCTAATAAGATATGAAAGCCACTGCTTTTAATACATCTGAGATTAATTTTGACAAGTGGTAAGCTAACACAATGAAATTAATTTTTCTCCAACATTAAAAAATATCACTTCCTCTTACTAAATAATCTTTCCCAATCCCACATATTATGATCTATTCTAAACTCAATATTCTATTTTATTAATTCTTATGCCTATTTTTATACCCATCATATAGTCTGTGTTATTAGAGTTTTAATATTTGGTAGTGAACTGCCCACATTATTACTTTTCTATCTTAAAAATTGTCTTGGAGAGTCTGGCCCACTGGCTCAGTGGTTGGGCATTGATTCACCTATGAACCAGGAGGCCACACTCAGTTCCTGGTCAGGGCACATGCCTGGGTTGTGAGCTCGATCCCCAGTGTTCAGTGTACAGGAGGCAGCTGATCAATGATTCTCTCTCATCAATCATACTTCTATCTGTCTGTCCCTCTCCCTTCCTCTCAGAAATCAATAAAATATATATTTCTAAAAATTGTCATGCATATACCTGAGTTTTTCTCTTTAAATCATTTGAGATTTATAAAGATTCTAAAAAAGAGTTTCTATCTTTTAAAAATTGTATTGTACCATATTTTGTTTTCTGTAGTGAGAATAATTCATTAATCTAATTAATAATATTTCCTTAATTTTCACAGTATTATTTCATAATTATTTTAGGCCAAGAGGTAGAATGCAGTGATAGTTAAGAATTTTGAAGTTGTAATCAGACTAATGCAAGTTTAAATATCAATTCTTCTATTTAAATGCATTATTTTGAAAAATTAAACTTTTCCTCACTCTTCATGAGCTAGGATATTTAATCCACTTTTCAGGGGGGAATAAAAAATTTATTATTATGCATGTGGATTATTGAGAATGATGGTGAGAGGAGCCATTTTTATTTCCACTTTTTTTTCCTGATCCCATATATTGTTACTACTGGGTAGGCAGTATGACATAATGGAATGTTGTTTAATTAAGTGAAATAAAAGATGGCATAGTTGATGAGATGCTTATGTTTTGCGTTATAAAAAAGGAAACTTAAATTGTGAATTATACTATTAAACAGTCTTCACATCACACAGATTTTTTAAAAATTTACACAATGGAATATTATGCAGCTGTAAATAAAAGTATCTCTTACCCTTTGAGACAACATGGAGGGACCTGGAGAGTAATTAAGCTAAGTGAAATAAGGCAGTCAGAGAAAGACAAGTATAACATGCTCTCATTAATATGTCAAATATTATGAACAAAATAGATCCAGGGACATGGAAGCATGGAAGAGACTGAGGAATCTCAGAGGGAAGGGGGTTGGGAGGGTGGTAAGAGATTAACCAAAGAATTCATATGCATATATGTATAACCCAGGGACACATACAAGAGTGTGGTAGGCCTGGTGGTGGGGGGCAGATGTGGGGTGGTGGGATTAAATGGGGAAAAAGGGGGAACATTTGTAATACTTTCAAAAATTAAGATAAATTTTAAAAATTTAATTTTATACCTACTAAATGAACTATTTTAAACTTGCTGTATATCATGAGATCTAAGACAAAACATTATCATATATACTATTAAGAAAAATACTTACAAATAATATTTAATATACCATTGATTATAAGTTGCATTTTTATTCCAGAGATATTAAAAACTGAAAAAAAACAATGACTAACTACTGATATCCTATATAATAAAAGGCCAGCGACCATAAGCGTAACAACCGGAATGACTGCTTGACCAGTCACTATGAGGTGGGGGGCCGGCGAGGGGAACCGGGTGGCTGGCAGTGGTGGTGGGGAGGACCCAGGGCCGGTGAGGGCAACTGGCTGGCTGGTGGGGGTGGCAGGGTGGGACTGGGGACTGATGAGTGGGCAGAAGATGGGCATGATTGCAGGCTAGGCCTAGGGATCCTACCTGTGCACGATTTCATGCGCTGGGCCTCTAGTATAAAATAAAGTGGTAAGGGAGATAACACTTAATGCTGAAGTTGTACTCTGAGGAAGTGAATGATAGAAATGTGAAGTATTTTCAACCTTGTTGGAAATCAGCCAGTGTTTATTAAAATTTAAATACTCATGTAATTAAAACATAGCAAGTTCATTCTTGAGAATCTACTAAATCAAATAAAAATTACAGTTCAAGACCTTTATGATTAGTAATATATACTATAGATTTGCTTATAGTATCAAAATGAATGCCCAAAACATTTGAGTTTCTGTATAAGTTGTGATCATATACACAGTAAATAAGTATTAAGGTAATAAAATGATTAATTATAATAATAAAAATGATTATATACAATGACTGCAAAATGTATTGTTAAATGGAAAGGGGAAAATTTACATAACATAAATAAGTTTTATTACACAGTAAAAGTCCTCTATGTGTATTTCATATACTTCATTAGTATGGAGAAAGGTTACGGAGTAAGTTATATAGGCTATATGAGGGGAGGATGGGAAGGTGAGATAAGTACATGGAAACAGATATTGGAATATTTTTTTGGTAATCACAAATTATATATTGGAAAATGAGTAATACATAATTATATCTAAAACCATTTTATAAATTGTGTGAATATTGATTTTATTATTTAGTAAAACTAAAGGGATTGTACCAATGCAAATATTCACTTGATCTCTTTACACATCTATACAGATAAGAAATCTGGATTTCTATTGGTCTATATAACATCATTAAAGTTTAATGTGAAAATAATTATGACAACTATCTCCCCATGATTATTTATATCTTTCATTGTTATAAAGTTACCCCCTTGTAACCTTAAATTACCTTTATTTAAAACTACATCTTTTTTATATAATCATGACATAAAAACCACAAAAGCATTTAATGAAAAATATTCTAATATCTGTTTCCATGTACCTATCCCATCTTCCCCCATGCCTTCAGTGTAGCCTATATAGCTTACTCCATACCTTTCTCCATACTAATGAAGTAATATATGAAATACACATAGAGGATTTTTACTGTGTAATAAAACTTATTTATGTTATGTAAGTTTTTCCCTTCCTATTTAACAATACATTTTACAGTCATTGTATATAATCATTTTTTATTATTTGAAAGGCTTAAGTATTTGAGTGTATAAAAGAGATAATAAGGGTAATAAGAAATTGTTCACTCAACCATAATGCAACATACAGATACTTTAATGTTATATTTCTAGTTATTTGTCAAGAGAAGAATACATATTCTAACTTCTTCATATTATCTTAGAGTAGATAGAATTTATAACAATATTTTGCAAGTTATAAGCACAGAGAAATACACTTACAGTGTATCACATAGTGCAGGCTCAAGGCCAAACAAATAGATTGGAATATTGAACCCATAATTGATCAGCTTGTGATCCCAACAACTTATTTAATTTCACTGTGTATCAGTTTTCTCATGTTAAATTAAAAAGAGTAATAATACATTTCTGTTGAGCTATTGTAACATTAAATAGCGTAAGAGCTACTTAATGAGAGAGTATGTATTTCATCCTTAGAAAACAGTCTGTCAATTAATAAACACCCAACAAATGTCAGATATTATTGTTGTTATTATCCTCTCTCCTTAACAGTGATTTTCTAAGGGAGAAGTGTGCCTGGTAAGACAATGAGAATTATTAGACCCAGTTTCTGTGATGTACAAAGGCAATATAATAAGAGAGAAATATGCTAATTACCCATTACACCCTGAGGCATAATGACTGACTGGTAACTACTGGATCACAGATCTGCAGGAGGGTGGGGCAGCGAACTACAAGCTACAAGCAGGCACAGAGAGCTACAGGAGAGGGCAGGGCAGCAAGCTATGAAGGGGGAGGGGGGGAGGGAGAGGGGGGAGCTACAGGAGGGCGGCAGTGACCTACTGGCACACGGATTCCTGCACAGGGCTACTAGTATTAAAATAAACAATACATTTTGGTACACATTCATCTGTCTGTCTCTCCCTTTTTTATCTCTGTCTTTCTACAAACTACTTTCACATGTAAACTTTCTTTGACATTAACCTCAATATCCAAATATATTTTTAAAATATGTTTTTATTGATTTCAGAGAGAGAAATGATGAGAGAGAATCACTGATTGGACACTTCCTACAGGCCCCACACTGGGGATTGAGCCATAACCTGGACATGTGCCCTGATAGGGAATCGAACCATGACTTCCTGGCTCATAGGTCGACGCTCAACCACTGAGCCACACCAGCTGGTTTCAATATCCAAATATTTTAAAAAATAAAAACAAATTTCCCTTCTCTATTATATTTGTTCCATTCAATGCATAATACAACTAAGACCCAAACATCAATATTGTGAATCAAGGAAAATAGTAGAAATTTATGTTCTCCATAGAAGAAAGACAAAACACAACATAAAAAGAAAATATAATTGTTGTCAGCCTGGCCAGTATTTTAGATAGACTGAATCTATGACCTGTAAATATAAACAATTTGGAGTACTCTCTCACCATGAGGCTACTTATAGCATATTACTTCTGACATCATAGCAAAATATCTATTCATTTTGGATTCTGCTTTTATACTTAACAGAATTGAAGACATTTTAAGCTTCTAACAAATGTTAGAAGTTTTCATGGTAATATATATCAACTAGTCACTAGATATTATTCAATGCTTGTTTTCCCTTCAGTGTTCTTCAGCCCTATTCTGTACTATGCACCCATGTTCTCAAATAACTGAACATGACTGTAGCTGATGCCATTGGACTCTATGTTCATATTCATTCCACATACATTCTGGAAAGTTGGAGGGATATCAGGAATGGGTACAAGATGATATTACAAGAAAATTTTTTTCTTGTGTATTTTCCAAACCCTCTTGGTCTTGCTCTTCTTTCTGTACTTTCCTTTTTACATGCTCTCCCAGCCATGTTTGGCTATATCTTACCATAATTAGTTACCATAATTGCTACCAAGATTCTTCATTTTGATGTCTATGGTCCCTAGGAAAGGATTCCCATGCTTCAACATTTTTTGAGCTGGGAATTACCCTCTGAAGACCACTAAGCTGAAGAATCTCTTGAGACTTACAAATCCGGGGCCATCAATGGCCCAATGAGAACAATGTATCTTAAATAACTTTAAACATTATCCATAAGGAAACCTAAAATTTATCCATAAGGAAGCATAAAACCCAAGATTACATCACTGGTAAACTCAAAGATAGAAATAATATCAATTCTACACAAACTCTTCCTGGTAATTGAACAGGATAAAATATATCTCAACTCATTCTGTAAGTCCAGAAACATCATGATACCAAAACCAGACTATGACACTACAGGGAAATAAAAATTATGTAGCAAAGTACTACAAACATTTAAAACATGATGTTAGCAATTTGAATCTATCAATGCAAAACATAATAACACAGTATTAGCAAGTATGGCTTCTCCAGGTTAATTTTACACTTGTAAAATCACTATATAAATTTTTAAAAATTGAAAAATATATGACTATCTCAATAAATGCAGAAATTAGAAAAATAAACAAAAGGCATACAGATTGAAAGAAAAAAAGTGTTTTCTGATGATTTTTAAAATCTTTATAGAGTATGATAATCTACTAAGTGAAATCTATAAAACCTACAGAAATTAATAAGTGAATTGAACACTAAAGCTAATAAATGAGTGAATGATATACTTTATACAAAAATCAATTGTATTTTTATAATGGCAATGACTAATCAGATACAAAATTAAGTAAAAATGAACAAGATATCTAAATGTAAATCCTAAAACTATGAGTTCTATAATAAAACATAGGAGAAAAGCTTTTACCATGAATTAGACAAGGATTTCTTAGATATAGCAAAAACATGTCCATAAAAATTTGATAAATTGGATTTCATCAAAATTAATAATCTGTTTCTCAGTGACACTACTAGGAAAATAAAAGAACAATCATAGTATAGGAAAATATTTGCAAATCATATATTTGGTAAATAACTTGTATCTAGAATATGTAAAAAACTTTAAACTCAAAAAATAAGAACACCAAAAAGCCAGTTTAGACTGGGTAAGAGATTTAAACACACACTTCACTAAAAAGTACATGAAATATGATCAAATAACACTGATCATTTGTAAAAAGCAAACTTAATGACATACTACTATATATCACTTAGAATGGCTAAAACTTTATAGCCTATATATAACAAAGGTTGGTGAGGATGCAAAGAAACTAGGGTTCTGATTCACTGAAACCATCACTTAGAAAAATAGTTTGGCAATTTTAATAATGTACCTACCTACCATATAATCCAGCAATTCTATTCTTTAGTATATAACTAATAGATATGTTGGCACATATTCATAATTTTGCATGAATATTCACAGATGCTTTATTTGAAAACAATCCAAATGTTCATCAATAATTCAATGAATAAGCAAACTCATACATCCATATAGAATATTACTCAAAAATAAAAATGAATATATGCCACAAAATGTATGGAAATCTCAAAACAAAATATTAGTGAAAGAAAGCACATCCCTCATAATGGGTACTATATAATTCCACCTACATAAAATGTACTAAGTGCAAAATAATATAAATAAACACAAAAAGTAAATCAGTAAATGCCTGCAGATGGGGGCACAGGTAGGAAAAGGGATAAAGGGAAGAAATTCAAAGGGGCATGCAGAGACTTTGGGGGGCCAGATGAGAATGTTCACTGTCTTTTTGTAGTGATGGCTTCACAGGTGTGTACTTATGTCAAAACTTAAACCTTTTGCACTTGGATGTCGAGATTAAAATTACTCTTTGAATGTATCAATAATTTGAAATATAAAAAAATCCAAATAAATAAGTTTGTATGAAAAGAAACTCCAGTTTTTTATTCTACTGCCGCACTTTGTAAAATCTGGGGTATTTAAAAAATTAAATCCCGAGTAGAATAAAGGAATCGAGAAAAAAGCAAGCGAGTGCAAAGGGTTAAATGTTACACTCTAAATATATGTGATTTATTGTGTGTCAGATATTCTGCAACAATGCTGTTAGAAAATTGGAACTTTAGATGTATAATTTTGTGTTATTTTATAATACTTACAGTATTAGAAAGCTCTGTTTGAAGTTCCTGAAGAAGATACCCTGATGTTATATAAAATTTTAAATGAACTCCTCTGGATGGCACTGCAAAATAAAATACTGGAGTAAAAAAAACAACAACGATACAGCCTGGGTATTTAATAATGAATGTTATTATTAATAATAGTAATATTTATTCAGTATTTACTATGTATTAGGCCATTTTCTAAGAACATTCCATATACAAAATTGATGTAGTACAACAATCTGATGCACATTTTTCTTGGGGGAATCCTGGATTATACCCCAATGTACTTTTAGAAGGTTTTCCATGCCATATTCTACTTTTATTTGAAAAGAGTCTAGATGAATAACCATGTCTATTATTTCCAGAGCCTGATCCTACAGAATCATTGCCACTCTCTTTCAAGATATAATTTACATATGCTCTAATCAGGAAATGAATTAAGCAATATAATAATTTATATCTCTGTTCCTTGTCTAGAAAATTATTCACGCATGCTACTTTTAATATTTTGATTAGACTATAGGGAAAAACTATTGCCTTTCACTGTCACAGTAGAATGTAGTAGTTGATAGGCTGTAATTAGATATCATTAATGTCAATTATCTCTAGTATCTATGGGATTAAGGCTCATTTAACCCTTTGAAAGTAACTCATGTAAAATTTCAAGAAGCTTAACTATTTAGAAATTTTTCTTTTTGTCTGCTCAGTCTATGTTGTCGGAATTTCTCCTCCAATGTTCCGGCACATGAGGAACAATATTTTTATTTTAAATATTTAGTACCTAGAAGATTATATAATAGTGTGCTACTTTAACTCAACTGATTTTAAATAAAATTAAAGTCTCAACTTGCTCTTAGATGTATCTTTTTTGTCATAATATCAATATTTCTGTTTTTAACTCACCTATTATCTGAAAATTGCATAAGATATCACTAAAGAAATCACATTAAGTAGTAATATAGAAGTATTTCAAGGTAGCTTCATATGCATTGATTTCCATAACTTTTCTAATTTCTGCTTCAGCATTTCATATAATTTATATTGCAAACATTATTCATCAGCCCTAGATATTCTAATTTCCTGATTGAAAAGCTATGCCTTAGATCCAGTTCATAACTTCATATTTAACCAACACACAATTTACCCTAATTTTGTCAGAATTTAATTTAATCACTTATCAATATATATATAAGGCTAAGTGACCGACCGTCCATACACCCGACCATCCAACCGACGGACCAGCTGGTACATATGAAGCACACTGTCAATCTTATATAATAAAGCCTAATATGCTAAGTGTCTGACCATTCGTTCGACCGTTCAACCAGTTACTATAACGTGCACTGACCACCAGGGGGAATACGCTCTGACTGGTAGGTTAGCTTGATACTGGGGTCCGGCACATCGGGTGAGACGGGCCGGACATGCCCTGGAGCCAATCTCCTATAGTCCCTCCCCAGCCTCTAAAATATTTCGTCTAATTAATTTCCTTTCGATGTGCACGAATACATGCACTGGGCCTCTAGTTTAAAAACAAACATTGACTCATGCATGCACAATACATATAAAACCCTTGCTGGGGCCAACTGCATGCATGTTTTAATAAAACTATATTATATATACTATTTTGATATGTAATTTTTTGCAGTAACTTAATTACCACACGAATCTTTCTTCTAATTAATTTCAATGTGCATGAATCCGTACACCGGGCCACTAGTATGCAATATTGAAACATATTTGATAATTTATTACTATTTTATTTCTTTTGAATTTATAAAACTGTTATATATATGAAGTTTAATTATATTTATATTAATCATTTATATCTTAATGCTCTTGTCTAGTACAGAATATCAAGTACTGAACTTTAATTTGAAAAACTCTATAAGGTGCATCTAGTACTTATTTTACCTACTCTTCATGCTTTCTGCATCTTTACTATTCATATTACATGATTTTAGGGGATCAGTTACTTTTCAAGAATATTTTTCTTTATGTAAAAATTTAATTAGAGGATAACATAATTGATTTTTCAGAGAAAAATAATCTGAAAAAATATGCGTTTAAAATACTCAGATCTTAAAATTAAGAAGAAATATGTAAATATAAAACACATAACTAGTTATATTTTGTAAAGGCTTCAAGTATTCGTAAACATTTATAAAATCCAAACCATCATGAAACTCTTATACAAGGTGTACCTGTTGAACCAATGTCAAAAGAATGGGATAAAAAGAGTCTCCATATATGCCATATATTCCATATTAATTGAATATTAACAAACAGATAATTTAAAATTCAAAATCAAATTGTCTCTAAACAAAAGTTCTATCTTTATTTTTTCTCTACCATGCTGCCAAGATTAGAGTGCCAAATAGAAGCTGGAGATATTAAATTTTAGCTTGTCTATAACACATATATTTAAAATTTTAAAACATAAATCTTAAGCTGAGATTTAAAATAATACATTTGTCTGATACTATTTGTGATCAGTCCCTAGTGAAATTAGTAAAATGGAATCCAAATGTTTAATACATTGGGAAACTGTGATGACCAAAGTATAATATTATATTCTTGAATGCTCAATTTGTTGGAAATTTTATCATTGAGTTTCAAGGCAGGGAACTCTGACATGTTAAATTTCTGAAAACATTTAGATCTTTGAAGAGAAATGACACAAGTCCACACCCAACTTTTTAAATGCCTACTGACCATTTAATTACATGCTGAGTTTTAAAACAGTTAAGTATAAATGCGGAAAATAATTATTTGTTTTCCATCAATGAGTATTCGAGAGATGGGCAGAGAACCTATAAATGAACTTCTGTAACCTTCATAGCCAAAGATGAATTTACTGAGTAATTTTTAGAAAAAAATAACATATAGTGCAGGTATCAATTCTGACCTTATTGTAATGAAATTAGCAAAATATAATTTAATACTATTTTTCTAGATTTCATAAAATAAATGTTGAAATCTATAACCAGATAATAATTGTGCTCCTAAAATCTACATGGTTTGACAAGTATCATTGTTTTCTAGGTCAGTGAATTCTCTTATATAGTTTTTTTTTTTTAATTAGAAAAAAAATAAAGTTAAAAACAGCAACAACAAAAAAGTCATCATAAAGTAGGTAGCAGGAAACTAGCAGTGATCTGAGCGTATGTTATCGTGTCCATGATAAGTTCAAATTTTACTAATCATTTAGATATTTGTCCTGCTATTTTTTAAAATATACTTTTATTGATTCCAAAGAGGAAGGGAGAGAAAGAGAGAGAAACAATGATAAAGAATCATTGATCATCTGCCTTCTGCATGCACCCTACTGGGAATCGAGCCCATAACCCTGGCATGTGCCCTGACTGGAAATCGAACTGTAACCTTCTGGTTCATAGGTCGATGCTCAAATGCTGAGCCACACCAGCGGGGCTGTCCTGGTATTTTTAAGCTATATAATACAAGGTGCCTGTTTTGTAAATCCATCATATTATCAATAAGACAACACAGAGAAGAATTTACACTCAAATTTTTTGTCAGACATTAGATAAAACTCATGTTCATAGATTTATTTTAAAAATTACATAAGTAATTAAATATTACATAATATATAAAAATTCTTAAGAAAGAAATTTCTCAGAAAAAATTCCAAGAATAGTGAATTTGACAAATTAGAAGGGAAAAGAGACTGCAAAAATACAGTATTTCAGAAATACAGATTTGTTTTAAGGCCTCAAAACAGTGTTAATAGTAATAAACATCAGCTCAAGTAAACGTGAGCAAAATAAATAAGACATAAGTAAAAAAAAAATGAGTTGGTTAGAGAGACATTTCACAGATGTGTATGACAGTCAAATATGCCCTAAATATCTATATACCCAATATATCCTATTATTATCAAACAATATTAAATTTATGACAGAGCTAAAAAGTGAAGTATATATTTTGTACTATATACTATTTCAAGCCAAAAATTACATTATTACAGAAGCTAATTTTAGAACCACTTTTTCTAGTAATGAATTATACAATGAAACACCTGTAGTACTAAAAAGTGCATTCCAGAATTTAAAAGCAAACTACCATCTAAAACACAATCAAGTACAATAGGAGTTTATTTGCCAACAAAACCTGTAATAAAGAAAGTGAAGAATTTAAATATACAAAATACAAGAGAATACCAGGAAAATTATCACAGATAGAAAACATAACAAAGCCAGCTGGTGTGGCTCAGTGGATGAGCATGGATTCTTGGTCATGGCACATGTCCAGTTTGCAGCCTCAGTCCCCAGTTGGGGGCCTGCAAGAGGCAGCCTATCAATGATTCTCATTACTGATATTTCTCTCCTTCTCCCTTCCTCTCTGAAATCAATAAAAATATATTAAAAAATACACATAATAATTTGAAGAAGATTAGAATACAAATACAGGCCCAATGGCATGATTGAGGACAAACATGCAACAGTAAAAAAAAAAAAGGTATGCCCTACCAATGGTCGGCAAACTCATTAGTCAACAGAGCCAAATATCAACAGTACAACGATTGAAATTTCTTTTGAGAGCCAAATTTTTTAAACTTAAACGTCTTCTAACGCCACTTCTTCAAAATCGACTCGCCCAGGCCGTGGTATTTTGTGGAAGAGCCACACTCAAGGGGCCAAAAAGCCATAGGTGGCTCGCGAGCCGCAGTTTTCTGACCACTTCCCTAGCCGGTTTGGCTCAGTGAATAGAACATCGGCCTGCAGACTGGACCAAAGGGTTCTGGATTTGATTCTGATCAAGGGCATGTACCTCAGTTTGGTTGCAGGCTCCTCCCCCATCCAGGCCCTGGTGGTGGTGGGGGGAGGGGGCAGGAGGCAATCAATGGATGTGTTTCTCTCACGTTGATATTTCTCTCTGACTTTCCCTTTCTCTTTTACTCTCTCTAAAATGCATTGGACAAATATCCTTGGGTGAGGTTTTAAAAAAGAAGAAAAAGTTACAAGTTGAGTACCACAGAACAAGGTGAAAGAGTCGTGGGTCTTGATGACTTCAGATAAACCATGCCAACCCTGGGCAGACAACCTGAATGCATCTGATGCACTATTATTTTGCTACATTACATCAGTTATAACTATACAAAATTGAATAAAATCAACTGCTCTAATGAATCAAAAATGAAACTTTCATTGATATTGAACTAACATATAATAATGTCAACTGCCATTTTCCTTAAAAATAATAGCCTGGTGGGCTAATCACCTAACAAGATAAAATTAATATTACCTGATATTAACATTAAGGAATTAAGAAGTACAAATTGGCAGTAAAAAAAAGTCACAGGGGTATAAAAGTACAGCATAGGGAACATAGTCAGTAATATTGTAATAACTATATATAGTGTTAGGTGGGTGTAAGACGTAAGATCACTTCATAAGTTTTATATATATGTCTAACTACTATGCTGTACACATGAAACTAATATATTATTGAATGTCAACTATAATTGAAAAATTTCAAAAATTAAAAGAAAATTTTAAGAAAATGATATTTAAAATTGAATTATGCACTTACGAACAACTGAAAAAAATCAAAATAAATACTTATAGAGATATGAACAGTTAACAGGTTTCTTAGTGCGTACACCAGTATTGTCACAAAACTGGTTTTCAAAACAGATGTGATCAAGTCCTGCAATAACACTGGACAGGGAAATAAGGTGCTGGAAGCTGGTACAATCTAACTCCATCTGGTTGATGAGCATGCTGAATCTGTGGAGCCACATGAATAGATCCCATGGTGCGAGTGAGGGCTGATGTCATGATTTAAAAGTAATTCTTATAGTTGGGCTTAAACTAGGTTTAATTGCCTTCTACCAGATTTGGAAATGTGCAAGGCCCATGAGAGTTCAACAAATTACAGACATAAAAAAATGAACACATAGAAATTGACTTGATAAGAATTTATGATAGGGTTCTGAGCCAGTTCAATTGTGGACCTTGTCATGATTCAGTAGTGAGATATGTATACTTGGACACAAGATGCTTGGACACTAAAATTATATTTGAAATGTGAAACAAAAGAAAATAGTGATTGGCTAAGGAGATTCATTTTATTATACTGACAATTATATGTCATTCTATCCTTTTTTTTCTTTTTCACTTCACAAAAATGCCTGATGAATAAATTTGCATGTGATAAAGAAAATGTGAGTTGCAATAATGTTGCCAGTTGAATTGTGCTTAGATCAAAAGTGAAAAAATAACATGTTTAATCACACCCTGAGTCCAGTTAATGAGAAAGCTGGCTGGTAGATAGACTTTGTATAAAGATTTTACCAGTGACATTTTGGAATATCTACTAACTACTCAACTTACAAATTAATTGAGAATAAGGAATCTGTCAAAATAGGAGTTTCTAGAGATTTAAAATAAAAAGAGAGGTATGGATTTTTAAATATACAATTTCATGTTATCTGCCATGTCAACTATTCAAAGAGAAATGAATATACTTTCATTTTCATAGTCTCAAGGACTATTTAATACTTCAAAGTCAATTTGATAGGTTGATAATAGTCTATGGCATGTTTGGACCCCATATACTTGTCATCTCATAACAGGACACCCGTGGAATTATTCTTTTCTTAAATTCTGACATCAGAATTCACACTTGACATATACATGTCATTTAGGGGGTGACACTTTCATCCATATGTCATAATGGCATAATGCCCAAATTCTTGATCAGTTGAAGTATTTCTCCAGAGTTTAAATAATGATTTTTCATGATTTTCAATTTTTCAAGTGATTTCAATGCTCATAAATTTGACAACTAGCTTCCTTCAAAAATTCAAATATTCTGGTAACAAGTACAGGGAACAATGTATCAACACGTACATGCCTTTTATTTTTAAAATATGGTCACAGTTTATGTAATTTCAACAGTGATACTCCACCTTCTCCTTTTTGTTGAGGTTATTCAAACAAGAAGCAGCAGTATTCACAAAGTGAGAGTGGATCCTGTTACCTATGCACCTTCCCCTAGGAAAATAGAATGGAACAACTGATTAAAGAGAATACTTGGCAGTCTTTGACATATCTCCATCTATATTACAGAAAGCCAGTGGCCATAACGCAGTAACAACCAAACGAACGGTCACCAGGAGGTGCATTGATGGGTCCCACGGCAGCAGCGGGACTGACTCTGGGTCCCACGGCGGCAGTGGGAGGGACTCTGGGTCTTGTGTGATTTCGTGCACTGGGCCTCTAGTAAATAATAAGAAGCATCTAACACATGTAGGGAGAACTGTTCTTATGAGATTCAAAGAAACTGCTTGTTCTGAAATTATTTTTTTTTTAAAAACTCACTCTACACATCCGCATTCATTTTTAGGTGGGTAATTACAGTGGGGAAAGGTTCAGTGAGGAGAAACAAAAACAATGTATTTTGTTAAATCCTTGAATGTTTAAAAATATGCTAAAATGTTGTTCTCCATGTGAGATGGTAAATCTTGTCTGATACATGCATTTCCCTAATAAATACAAGTTTTTTTCCTATGAACTGTACATTTTTGAATGTGGCATGAATTATTTCAGTATATGTGGGTACCATTGTGTAATACAATGCAAGGATGTATTAATGGATAGGCTTAGTATTATTGTACTCAGTGCTGCCCAGCCGTGCCAAAGGAGCTTGTAATCACACCCCCACAGCAAGTGGCAGAGAGAAGACCAAGAGAAAAGGCAGACCCTTGGTGTTGAAATGGATGACCTTGCTTTCCTATTCACCAGCAAGTGGTGGGGGAGCATCATTAATTTTAGTTCATATTTTTTAACTTCTACTTTAAGTTTCTTCTTGACACCTCTTGAGATTATATGAGTTATTATATCAGCAGGTATTAGGTACTGAAGCATGCAATTTCATGCAGGGAAAAAAATCAAGCAGTTGAACCATTAAAATTAATGCAAATAGGTTGTTTCTATGTAAGAAGAAAAAAAGGGGTAATCTTGAGAAAGAATTATATATAGCAGGACAGAATTGTTTGAAATCTACACTTAAACTTATTCATTGTTTTAATCAAAAGTAATTACATTGCTTTTCAATATTAATTTGTGTATCATGTGTATAAATTCATTATAAATTGGCTATGAAAAGAACAGTCCAAATATGTAAATTTACTTTTCATTTCCTATCAGTAAAGGTTTGTTTACAACTTGTTTTGCAGCAGGTCAACAAACACTTTTGAAATCCATTTTTTTATGCTGGTGATTCTGTATTTTTAATAATGCAACCTATACCAACCAGAGAGAAATGCATTGAAGATTATTGGAAGCATTATTCAGCTCCTCTTGAATACCTGCTACAATGAAATCTAACCCACAGTCACAAAGGACTTCTCTACATCTAACCTAAAGCGTTATGGCCCTTACTTCAGGTTCTGTTCTTGGTGGTGGGTAAAAATGTCTATATTCATCATAAAACATATTAAGCCATCTTTTATATCACTAGGAATCTTCTCACCAGACAACTTTTGTAGTTTTTACATACTAACATTGTTTATTTTTCTAAAACTCAATGTTCCCAATTTCCTCCTTACTTATTATCACATAACATGAAAATGCACAAATTGTGGATTTTATACTGTTTATACTTATACTTTGTTTAGGTGGAATTTATTTTTCATGTGATACTAAATACCCGGGTTCTAATTTAGCTATATGTCCCTCCAGAAATCTACAGCCTTTCCAATTCTCAGTATCCTCCCATGAAAAGAAGATAATAGTCTCTGTCCTTTACTCAAAATAAAGTAAACCACTTAAATATAAATGTCTTAGCATATTTTGTTTCAGGAATTACTATGGTAAAGACCTTCAAAGGTGCACATATAAGTTTTAGAATACACTCACAAACATGTGGTTGACTTTTATCAACATCTGATTATAGAAACCAAAGTCACTAAATAATTTTTCAAATACCAATTTTCCACATTTGTAATAATTTTGGTGGTGGCTTTATGAGCCCTTACTAAATACATGAATCAGCTAGTATTATGAAGTATTTCAGAATGCATAGCATCAGGATTGTCTCTGACCCTAAAACAACACAAAGGAGAATGGATGATCATAACTGAAGAGGATACAACCTCTTCCTAGTATGAGCTGATGTTATTCTTCACTGCATGCTTTCCATTGATTGCAAAATAAGTATCTGCAGCAGATAAGATCACAAGCTGGTTAATATCACAAGCCTGCCCTGGTTGCTAATATGATCTTATCAGTCACTGACTAATCACTTTCTAGAGAGGAGTATCAGTGTATGCTCACTCTCTCTCTTTTATTTGTTTTAACAGATCCTAAGGTGAAAAGCAAATACTACACACAGCAACATTAAAATAAGCTTTTTCTTTTCTTTGTTAATTTTTTTGCTCAGAGAGCTTGTGTTTACCTCATGGGACTGTTGCCAAAGACAGAGGTTTAATTCCATGTGCTGAAATATATCATCATGTTTTGGCATAATTGCATTTCTAATGGGCTATCAGAGAAAGGAATGCATAAGTGCCAATTACAGCATGTTACAAATAAAGCATTATTATGTGCTCTGGAACAATCTGCATAATGGAAATATAGTTATATTATATTATGTTCAGTTATTCCTATCTCCTCCATTTGAATCTTTCTGTCAACAAATGATTTTTTAAGGAATGCCCAAAGTGTGACTTGAATGCTATAAAGATAATAATTTGTCAATGATGTATGTAAAATCAAGTATAAAATTAGATAGATAATCACACAAATACATATATGGATATCGATATATAGCTATAGATTTAGATAGGTAATCCATATACAGATACATCCTATATAATAAAAGGGTAATATGCAAATTGACCCTAATGGCAGAATGACCAGGAACGACTGGTTGCTATGACGTGCACTGACCATCAGGGGGCAGATGCTCAATGCAGAAGCTGCCCCCTGCTGGTCAGTGCGCTTCCACAGGGGGAGCACCACCCAGCCAGAAGCTGGCTCATGGCTGGCCAGTGCAGCAGCAGTGGCAGGAGCCTCTCTTTGTCTCCACAGCAGTGTTAAGCCTTTAGTCAGACATCCCCTGAGGGCTCCTGGGCTGTCAGAGGGATGTCTGACTGCCCCCGGGAGTGGGCCTAAGCCGTCAGTTGGACATCCCCTGAGGGCTCCTGGACTGCGAGAGCATGTAGGCCGGGCTGAGGGACCCCCTGAGTGCATGAATTTTCATGCACTGGGGCTCTAGTGTGTGTGTGTGTGTGTGTGTGTGTGTGTGTGTGTGTGTATTACTAATCAGAAGATAACTGTGAGTAACTAGGCCCAGGCTAGTTGATATATGAGACACGAGAAAGCCATAGCAACCAAACACGCTCAAAGCAAATATCACACATGATAATTCAAAAAGAAAGGTAAAAATAAGGGCAAGGAATCATACTGTTGTTTATGTTTATGAATGTTTTTGTTTTTATTCATGTGTTACTTGTAATTTTATATTCCACATATAAGGGAAATCAAGGGTTACCAGAGGGAAAGGGGGTGAGTAGGGGGAAGTAGTAGAGAATAAAGGGTGTTGGATATATTGTAACAGGAGAAGATTTGACTGGTGAACACACAATGTAATATACATATGATGTATTATAGAATTGTACAGTTGAAACCTATGTAATGTTATTAACCAATGTCACCTCAATAAATTTAATAAAATAAACAATTAGACACAAGCACCAAACTTAAATATAAACTGTTCCTAATGTTTGAAAGAAAAACTTATTATTGATATAATATAATGCTATAGGTGAAAACATATATTACTTATTTTCCTCATGTCAAAATGTCTTAAGAATCAGTCTCTTTTTTTTTTAGAAAGAATTTGTCATTTATTACAGGTCATAGAATGAGGAGGTTTTTTTCTTAAATTTTGATATTTTACACTTCTTACAAAATATAGCTGTTCAGTAGGTGAGTTAATCATATACTCATGTATCCATACTTACATACATGCCTATACAGAGAAGTCACAGTTAAATATTGGGAGGGTTTACCTCCTACTAAAACAAAGAGAGTGGCTGTTTCACTTTTGTATTAATATAAATAAAAAATTCCCCAAGAAATTCAATTTACAGGTCTCAGATCCTCAGCCATTCCAGCCTCTCCGATTGTCCCAGATCTTGTTTCTTTCTTTCTTTAATCATCAGTTCTCATTTACCAAAGTTGATTTCTGAATTGAGTTTGATTTTGAGGAGGTTTATTTATTTTTTTCATTTTAAAATATATTTTTATTGTTTTTAGTATTACATATTTCTCCTATTTTATCCCCTTCCCCTTCCTCCAAACAGGAGCACATGCACCCCAATGTCAAGCTTTGGGAACCTGTAGAATATTTTCTGATGTTGATATACGTGACAAGTCACAAAGAATTTTCTTCACTTTAGTTTTTACCAAGTTGGAAACTATTTGACAATATGGCAGCACTCATACCTGGGATACAGAATTGAAACTCATAGACACAGACAACATTATGGTGGTTACCAGCGGGAAGTGGAGTAAGGGAGTAATAAAGGGAGAAGGAGGTCAAATATGTGGTGATGGAAGATGACTTTGAAAGGAGTTTTAGGGATAAAATAGGCAGGTTGGGGGAGATTTAGGAATAAAGAGGATCCGGGGGGGGGGGGGGGGACTGCATAGGTGAGGGCTTAGAGCTGCCAAAAGGCATACATTCATAGAGAAGAAGAAGAAAAAAAAAAGAGGTGCCACAGGACAAGGGGAGAGGAAGCCGTCCATTCACAGAAGATAGGGAAAAGCCACAGGGGATGGGGAGGAAGAGGAAACAAACTTTCAAAGAGGATAGAGAAATGCTGACAAAAGGGAAAAAGAGGAAAACCAATTTTCACAGGAGACAGAGAATTCTAGCCCTGAAGAGGGAGAGAAAGAGGTGGGCACCCAGTCGGTTTTGAGCTTTGAGGCTGATATTCTACCAATTGGAAGGCAGTATGAAGAGACAAATAACAGCAGCCTTTATAAATCTTAGAAAAAAGGAGCTTAGGGGGTTACCCTTGGAACCCCCTCCCTATGTGGGAGTCTGTACTTGTTTCCAATAAATTTCCACCCTTTTCATCTACCACCTTTTGTCTGGGGCTTTATTCTTTGAATCCATCTGGACAAGAACCCAGGAAAGAAATTACCCTTGCATCCTGCTAAGGGAAAACCACCTGACTCAACTTGACTTTCAATGTTAGGCACATAAGGCAATAGATATATCATGTATCATAGAAATGTACACTTGAAACTTATATAATCTTACTAAGCAATGTCACCCCAATAAAATAATTTTTTAAAATATTTAAAAAATAAAATAAAGAAATAAACTCATATTTAACACAGATGAAAAAAGTGACAGTGAGAGTCAACGTTATACCAGAAGTATTTTCTGTTTCTCTTTTCTTAAATGTTTTATCCATATTTGCCAAAATGGACAAATGTGAAATATTTCAACTTATTCAGCTGGAAAACAAAGAAAGAACCACTAGGTTCAATTTTGAAAAAAATTCTGAAAAATAATTAGAGGTAATAATATATAAATATTATTCACAATGAAAACAAACAATAGCAATAATACAAATCCTCTTTTGGTCCCTTATCTTTCTTCAGCTACTATCTCATTCGTTAGTTATGTTTTCTATGTGAAATATATTAAACTCTCCAGTGATGGGGCGCTATATCACTGCAATCTCCAGAACCCTGACAGCCATTTTCCTTAATTCTGAATCAATCGCTACACCACACTGAGTCTATTGAAGCAAAGTCATTGTCAAACAGTAACTCTTATGTGCTGCAGAGCACTTACAGCTTCTTTGATCTACCCTGGGCATAGTTAACTTGCGACAGAATATTGGGAAGTCTGTTTAAGTGCTCACCACTGAAAATATATGTGGAGGATATTTACAATAGTAATTAATTTTGTTTTATTTCATGTAAGTTCTGTTTTCTAGTTTATTTAGTTCTTTGTTGCAGGCTTATCCCATTTAGAGTTGTATTGATCTTATAAATAGCTATATATGTAGTTTTGCTTTAAATTACTTTTTAATTTATAGTTGTATCTCTGAGTATTTTTGAGACCAGTGAGAGTATTTTCAGTTCCTATTTTTAAAATAAATTCAGAAAGTTAGCAGAGTTGATGATTATTACAGCTCCAGATTAATTTTGAACAGTCAACTCCAAACTAAAAAAAAAAATTACAATACAAAAAAAAAGTAATAGCATATTATAGTACAGAAAGCTAATTTCCTGTTGCTGTTGCAGATTCACTCACTAAAAATGTCAGGACAATCTTATTTCATAATTTTAACACAGTAGTGGAGAGCTGTTGTAATAGAGCAAGTATTTATGATAATTAGGTTTTGCTGAATAATGTGGTTCTTCAAAGATGATAGTTGTGGATATTGATTTTCCAAATGGACTGAGTCATTGATTGAACGCAACTTGAAGAGGAACCAAATTAGTCTCTTGAATTTACCTGGGGCTGCTACTGTTGGAATACATTATCTGAGGAATCCCATAGCTATGTTTAATAGGTCAAGGACTCCCCCTGTCTGTTGCTTCACTTGTGGAATCATTTCTTAGTTAATAATGTTTACCTGTAAAACCATAGGTGACTCCAAGGAGTTGTTTAGTGATTGATTTTTTCTTTGCTAAGATAAACAAATCCCAAAATTGAACTAAGAATGCTAAGCTTGTTTATTAATACAAGGAAATGAGGAAGTTGGATGATGCAACTATAAGCTATTATTGGGAGGTAAGATTGAAAGATTTCTATAGAGATAGATGGTATAACAGTTAAACATATAAATATTCCTTAGGGAGAAGACAATGGAAAATACTTTCATATGAAAAACAGTAGATTATTATTTAATTCCCATTAGGTAAAAAAGCCCTCATCCACTAGAACTAGAGCAAATGCAGTCATCTTAGCAAAGTAGTATATTTCTAACATTCTAAACTTTTAAAAAATAGTTTAGTCTTTCTGAAATTTGAATATCAAACATTCAGTGTACATATTTAATATGGAATGTTTCTATATTTTGTGTTACTTATTTATAATATACTTTATAATGAATAAGAAAAATACTAAATTATATGAAAATATTAAAATTGAATTATGAACTATTTATAACATGCTAAAGGGTCAAAGAATAAGATATGTTAAATACTTAAGTGCATCTAACATTAAAAAACAAAGATAAATTTAAATATTTCTTTCTAGTATGCCTAACATATTTCAAGTTGTTTTTCTCCATCTATTTGGGGTGATCAAAAAATCTCAAGCTAGCAAGACATGTGAATGTCTTTATACTATTATTACAAAATTATAAATATATGCATACTAACACTATATACATAGTATATACATTTTGAATACTCTATTACATGGATTCTAATATACTTTTATAGTATATTTAGTACATGTGAAATTTTAGTCAATGATACCTTAAAATAGCAACATTGTTTTGTGGTAAATAATATAAGTATGATATTTGGTCTTAACCATATTGAATATATTTAATTATTTTCTTTCTACTAGTTTTTATTGATATTTATGGGAGACTTCAATCATTCACTTTAATATATCTTTTATCTCTGGTACATGCTATATTTAATTTTATTTTATGGTTCATATGGTGAAGTTTCAATTATTACATGTCTACAAAAAGTTTCATATTTATCTATACTTCATAGCACAAAGGTATACACACATACATATATACAAATACACAGATTTATATTTTTTAAATCTAGGAACACATACTTTTTTCATTTTTTTATAACTTAAGTATTAGGCAATCAAATATCATTTCTTTGTCAATTCCATCATTTTAGTATTTTGCAACTGTTATGTTTAAAATACAATTTGGAAGTTCCTTAGAAAATTGAACATACACTTACTATATGATTCATTAGGTGAATTCTTGGTATTTACTAAAAAAAAAAAATTAAAAGCTTACATCTGTTCAAAAACCTGTACATGGATATCAATATCAGTTTTTTCACAATTGCCAAAAGTTGGAATAAATCAAGATGTCCTTAAGTAGGTAAATGGATAAAGAAACTGCGGTACATTCAGACAATGGACTACTATGCAGTGCTAAAAAGAGATAAACTATCAAGTCATGAAAAACATGGAGGATGCTTAAATGCATATTATTAAGTGAAAGAAGCCATCCAGAAAGGCTATATACTATATGAAATTAATTATATGACATTCTTTAAAAGACAAAACTACGGAGACAGTAAAAAGATCTATAGTTGCTAGGGGTTAAGGGTGAGGGAGGGGTGAATAAATGATTATAAATCTTTGAAAATAAATTAAAATATATATGACAATAGCATATATTATATACAATGCAATAATATATGAGACTATTTCATGACCTTAGTGACAGAAACACAAAGTCCTAGTTAAGGAAATAGTAATAAATATATTACAATATATTATAGTCTTTAATTAAGCCATAACATATATCATCAAGCCTTCCAAAATTCACGTCATCTGATGACCCCCAAATATTGATCACTATCACAGAACTACATAACTAACAGTTTACAGGTCAGCTACAAAGGAATATCACATCCTTCCAACTGCTAACCTATACAAAATAAAAACAATATCCATGACAGTGCTTTGAATATTGCTGCATGGGTGATGGAGGCAGGTTTGCTGGTAATGAGAAGTGATGGTTTGAATAAGTAGAAGTACCAATTCATTATAAAAAGGTGCAACAATCTAAGCAAATGTGGAAGTTTCTTGTTGGTTGTATTTATGATGTTGTTGTTGTTTTCCATTGTTAAATTCTGATTTGGGTAAAAATGAAAATTCCTTTGGAGGCCATAAGTAGGTACTGAGGTCTCATGATGACAAGCCCCCCAAAAATTGAGGAGAGAGTTATGTAGAGATTGAATAGAAAGTATTCGGTAGCAGAATAGGTTTAGGTTTTATGATCATGGAGAAACCACTAAAGATTTTTCAATAATCATAGCATATGAACAAAATTATGATTTTGGAATAAATATGGGCAAATAACCTCTTTAAATCTCTATTTCTTATCTTCTAAAATGAGGAGAAATAATAACTGTGACAATGGACAATAAGGAATAAATGTGATATCATTAAGAGCTAGTAGAAAAGCATAGAAAAATGGATAAATAGGAAGAATAGCAAGAGAAAAATAAAAAAATAAATATATGAAAAAGGAATAATGAATAGTAATAAAGAGCAAAGGGAAGCAATGGGAAAAGAGTGAGAAGGAACAAGAGGAAAGGAGGAAAGACAAGATGAAGGACTGATCATGTAATGAGGATATGATAAATTCAAATTTTAAATGATTTTATGATGATGGCAGAATATCTAAATCAAATGTCTAACAGGTATTTATGAGACTGGAGATGAGGCAATAATTCAGTTCTGGACATGTACCGTAAACATGAGCATTATCCTTGTAAAGATGACAAGACATAAAAATAATGGGATTTTAGAAGGAGAGATTATTTATAAGGAAAAGGGAAAAATGAGGGGGGGAAATGAGAGGAAAAATGGGGAGGAAGAAAGCAGTTAGGACTGAGAATAATCTAGAATGTCATTTTTAAGGATGCCCAAAAGAAAACATATACCGGGTATAGGTTGAAATATAAGTAATATTTTTCACTATTAAATACTGTGTGGTCAAGGAAAAGTATTTATGAGATGCATGTAAACCAAGAAAGTGCAGATATATTGGCATAGTAAAGGTTCAGAAGCAAATTGCAAGGAATTTTTATTACAATGGATGTGAGAATATGGGGAAAATAGAGTGTGCAATCATCTTTTAAAAAGTCAAACAATTAAAGGAAAGAACAAGTTTAAATAAAAATATAACTTCAGGTGTACATGATTAAAAAATAGTGTCAATGAGGACAGGGCATTATTTGAGCAAAAGTAATGGAAAGGGTAGAAATAAGAAACTACAGATAATGAGGACTGGCTGGCGGGTAGATTACTGATGAAGTGATTTTTTTGAAGGAGACAAGAAGAAACAAAAGGAGAGCAGATAGAGAACTCACAACTGAAGAAGCATAAAAGGTATTTCTAGGCCTAGAAGATTTCCCCATTGTGTTTGGCCCAGAGGCTTCTAAGGATATAGCATGATGGTCAAAGAACATGTTTTGTTGCTTAATTACTAAGAGAAAGCACTTTTGGCTTTTCTGTACCAAGCCTAAAGAGAATTTCTTTATAATTTTTTTTCTTTCTGGTAGAAAATATTAACATTTTATTGCACTTGTAAAGAAGAAACACACCAGAAGATTTTAAAAGAATCCCCAATATTCAGACTAGTTTCTATAATTTTAAAGCTTTAATAAATTTCATAGTTAGATTATACACTACCTCAATCTAAAGAGAGGTCTAAGTGTCAAGTAAAATAAATTTTTCTCAAGAGAAAACCATGTCCCTCTGAAGCTGTCCTAACACTCTGTAGGAAGATAACAATCAATAACATGCACTTGCTATCTTTCCCAGGAGAAGAACAGGATGTTTTGAAAAGGATTTCTCATTTATTGTCCAGTATTCTCATTTACTATACAGTACCACTGAAAATTCATCAGGCTAGCTGAACTAAAAATAAATAAAAATAATTCAAAATCCACCTACATCATTCATTCTCTTTCCTATCGCATCTATTTTGGAGAAGATATAAAATCATCTCTTTTTTTTCTTCTTTTTTTTTCCTTTTTCTATTAAATTTATTGGGTGACATTGGTCAACATGATCATATAGGTTTCTGTGTACAAGATCTGTATATTGCACTGTGTAGGAAAATGCAAGTCAAAACTACAATGAGATACCATCTCACACCTGTTAGAGTAGCCATTATCCACATGACAAGCAATAATAAATGTTAGAAAGGTTGTGGGGGAAAAAGGGAACCTCACTCACTGCCAGTGGGACTGTAGACTGGTACAACCACTATGCAAAGCAGTCTGACAAGTCCTCAAAAAATTAAGAATAGAGCTACCATACAACCCAGCAATCTTGGATATATACCCGAAAAACTCAAAATCATGTATGTGCAAAGATATATGCACCCTTATGTTCATTAAAATCATCTTTTAAAAGAAATAATAATCCTTCTGCAGCAAGCAATTCCCAATGCTTATATTACACCATTTATTTATAGTAGTGTAAAATTATTTATAACTTTTTTTTTCCATAAGAAAACCATAAGATTGTACTAGTCAATTACAGACTGGGTATATACTCCACAGCTATTTCACTGTATTTATAAATTGAAGAAGGTGAAGCTTAATTAGAAATATGCATCATATAAATGTTTCAACCAATTTAAATTAGTCACTGGATAGCTTTGAATCTAAGATGAGAGTAGATTTTTAACAAAGAGGAAAAATATTAATAATGTAACTCTGCCTAGTAAGCTTGAATTTGAAATGCAATAACTTCATAAGTATAAATTATTTAACTAAATTATTCAAATTTAGGATTGGTTTAATTTTTTATATTTTCCAACTAGAAGTAGGCTAATAATAACAAATGAACTCAGTGGCCACAAAAATATACATATTTACAGGTACAATGTTAATGGCTTCATGGCTAAAATGTAATATAATTTTAGCTGATAAAATATTTGGGATTATTTGCTATGACTTAAAATCTGTTAAAATACCAATTAAGTTTAATTTTGAAAGAGCCTTTTCCTTTCATCCCCATTAGTGGATTATTATTAAATTAAAAATATTTAAATTAACTTCAACATTTAAAAAATTGGCAAAAATTCTCAGTATGTAAAAATAAACATCAATAATCAAGATAAATCTGGAGACATAATTTTTAACAAGAATTTGAGCAAAATATTAAAAGCATTTTACCCAGTTAACATCCGATAATCTCATAATTTATACATCTATATTTCAAGAACATCTTTCTTAATGTTGGTATATAACTACTTTTTCTCCTTTTGTACTTTTTTACATTAATTTTTTTTTTACTCAGCTATTTCATTTGAGCATCTTAATTTAACATACATAGTGAAGATTTTCTGACAAAACAACTTTTAAAATGTATTTTACTCTTCTGATTTGTGGCCTCTTATCTTTGAAAATTGGTTAATTCTAATTAACTCAGTGGGTGGGATTCCATGTGGATGAACTAAAAAATATAATTTTATTTCATGTTCCAAAAGGGACATAAAGCCATTAATTTGTGTGACATGTAAGCTAAACATTTTGATACTTTCCACCTCACTAAATTTCAGACCAGCATTTATCAGGCTAATATTTTATGCCAAAAATAAAAAAAAAAAGAACAGACTTTAATCATAACTTCTTCACTATTGAATATTTCATATTATCTAACATTATAAAAAACATCACTAAAGATATCTAAATATTATAGATTTCAGCATTTATTAACTTCTATTTTGTCTTGGTTTATATATTAGAACTGGTTGTATGTTATATAGTATGACTAAACCCATTAATTGGTAAAATGGTAGGGAAACCACAAAGTGACTAGCACTTAGTTTTTGCCCAATTATATTGTTTTGAATGAGTAACATACCAAATA
This sequence comes from Cnephaeus nilssonii, assembly GCF_951640355.1. Classification (NCBI taxonomy): domain Eukaryota; kingdom Metazoa; phylum Chordata; class Mammalia; order Chiroptera; family Vespertilionidae; genus Cnephaeus; species Cnephaeus nilssonii. The sequence continues at coordinate 63,539,580 of NC_137076.1, read as the reverse complement.
ATTTGGGTAAAAGAGCAATATCCAAAATTACACAGTGAATTCTGGGAATGAGACTCAGTAATGGAAGGTCTGGAGACATAACTGAAAGTTAGATGAGGACAAGTAGTAGTGTCTCTAATCTCCAATTGTTTATTATCCTAAAGGAGAATTTGAAAATTACATTTTCAAATTTATCTTTTGAGTTACTAGAACCAGGAAACGCAGTAGGATACTGCCTAATAATACATGGATACTATATAAATTAGAACTATTTATTTCCTGGGGGTTTGTAAGACTTCCACATAGATCTTTCTAATAGTCAGTTAAATATATATCTCCATATGAAGTTTTAAAAACTAGTTATAGTTGAAAAAACAGTTTATAAAAATATTTAGTTGTATGATGACACTTCAATGTAAGTTGAATATTTTTCTAGAGATAACAATTAGGGTAAAAAAGAGAGGAAGAGTAAGGGACACATTGATAAGAATATTAAAGAGAAAAAGAATCAGAACCAATAAAATATATATATAAAGGTAGAAGACAAAATCTATTAGTGGCCGTGATGATTAATTTTGTGTGTCAACATGACAAGACTCTGGTGATCCATTGATTTGTTAAATATCAGCCTACATGTTGCAGTGAAGGTATTTTTAAGACATAATTAACATTTATAACCAGTAGGCTTTAAATAAAGCAGATTACCTTCCATAATATGTGTGGGATTCATGCAATCAGTTGTAAATCTTAAGAGGAAAGACTTCTGCTTCTTTTTTTTTTTTTAATATATTTTATTGACTTTTTACAGAGAGGAAGAGAGAGGGATAGAGAGTTAGAAACATCAATGAGAGAGAAACATCGATCAGCTGCCTCTTGCACACCCCCTACTGGGGATGTGCCTGCAACCAAGGTACATGACCTTGACCGGAATCGAACCTGGGACCCTTCAGTCCGCAGGCCGATGCTCTATCCACTGAGCCAAACCGGTTTCGGCAAGACTTCTGCTTCTTGAACCTCAGAATAGGTCTCAATGTATTGACAAGGATCTCTACATCTATTCCTATATCTATCACGTTTTGTTTTGTTTTAAATCCTCACCCAAGGATATTTTTTCCATTGAAAGAGTAAAAGGGAGGGAGAGAGAGAAACACTGAGGATGTGAAAGAGACACATTGATTGGTTGGCTCCCTCACATGGCCCACTGGGGCTGGAGAACCTGCAACAGAGGTATGTAGATATGTTCCCTTGACTGGGAATCAAACCCTCCACCCTTGGGTCCACAGACCGAAGCTCCAACCACTGAACCAAACCATCCAGGGCTATCATCTGTTGATCTATCAATATATTTATTGGTTATGTGCCCCTGGATAACCCTGAGTAAAACAGTGGTTAATAACATACTTTCTTGGTTTGGTGACAAGGGTCTTAGCACAAGCAACTTTATTTTGGGCCTGATGTCTTGTTTTGGTTTGTTTTTAATCAATACGTGAAAAGGTTTCATGGCATAATAACAGTTTAATAAAAATGTCTGTATGTTTGTATAAAATATGGACTGGAAAGCTAAGTCCACAGATACTCAGAATATTTAGTTATCTCCATATATTTTACTTTTCTTTTTGTGCTTAATTCATATTTCCTAAGATGTCTAGAATGTTAAAAAAAAGTTACTAATGAATAATTAAATATTGCTTGTGTGTATAGAAGAGGAATTTTAGACGAATGTAATGGTATAAAAAGGCTAAATGGTTCTTTAATAAAGCTGATTAAAAATTTATAAAGAAAAAATAGTTAGAAGTGTTACAGGTAGTTGGACAGACATGAGCAGAGCAAAGACTATGTGCCAGGTACAGAAACTCACCAGGGCAAAAAGCCCCCGATGCCTAGCAAGGGGCAAAACTGGAAAACAAGAGCCTCATCCCCAGGGTAACCTATCCTCCCTAGCATATCACTGGTCATGCAGTTTGGATCCCCTGTCATGCGGTTTAGACCTCCTGACCTTTTCCTCCCAAAAGATAACATCTAGGCCTCAATTGTATTTCAGCTCCAGGCCCAGCAAAGCAGCAAAACCAGACACGTGTTGTGGTTGCCATGGCTGCCTCAGCACCAGCTATACTGACCAAGGACCCCCCTGCGCTGGCACCAATCAATCAGTGGAGAACACGACACTGAAAGAGACACCTGGAAAGCTGCTGAACATTCTATTGAATATCCTCTGATACTTCCCCTAAGATTTCCACCTGCAAGAGAGAGATAAATACGCTCAGAATGAAGGACCCCAACGCACACTCTCCCCATGGGAGCACACCCTTGCCCATCCCTTCCCACCTTTTTTCCTCAAAGACTGAAGTGACCCTAAAAGACTTGCAACCAGGGGAGCAAGGGGCAGCAGCAGCTTGTCCCCGGCTAACCCCCTGCCTCCCAGGCCCCCTTTTCCCTGACTTCTCGGTAAGTCAAAGCAGCTCAGCCTAGGCTCTCCTGTTACTATTTCTATGCCCTTCCTCATTTCACTGTCCTAAATATATTTCTTTTTGTAGACAATGAATTCTTACTTACTTTGCTACACTTTGTCTCTTGATTGAAATATTTCCTTTAAGAAGAACTGAGGTCTCATTGTATCAGTGGTAACAGAAGCATCCAGTGAGGGTGGTTAAAAAAGTGAGTGTACATGCAGGTGGATTTATAGATCTGTAGGGTGTTCATATTTGTGGTGTTCATTTTCTCTGTGTATTATGAAGTGAGTATTTAAAGAGCATGGAGACATTTTAGGCCATAAAGACTGATTCAAAATTCTCTTCTTCCTAGTGACTATAGAAAAACAACCTGGTGGAAAAAGGGCACAAGATAGGAGATAATATTTAGTTGGCCTTCTTGAACACTAGAAATTACATGGTAGTGAATGTGGAACTATAGGAAAAAAGTTATAAAATTTTAGATTCTTTTAGAAAGTCATGAACAGTGGCATTTGACATGACCTATTCAGTAGGGGAAGAGTTAGATAAATAGAGACAAGTTCTTTGAAGAAGAACTTGTAATGCCAAAAATGACATGACCTAAAGGAGGGAAGTTAGAAGGAATGTTCAGGGGAATCATGAAATAATGAATTTGACTGAAGTAGCAGCACAAAAGAAAAGAACGTTTTATAATCAGTACTAGCTACCTGCATTTTTTTACTGAATTTTGTTTTGTCCTGTGTTTTCCATGTACCTCTGAATTTGCAAGGAAAAGCAAAAATATTTCAATTACACAGCACAGTAAAAAGTGGACATGCAAACAAACCAATGAGATCTACAAGTTAATCCCCAAATCTCTTTCAATCATGCACTAAACAGTATTTAACTGTATGTAATCTTACATAACTTTACAACACAAAAATAATTCTTACTTTATCAAGACTACTGTTAAAACACAAAAGTATAAAATATAGGCACTGTTAAGCAAGAAAAATGCATTTTAGAAAAAGTCAAAAATGTCTTTCCATTTAATATTACTCACAACAATGTTTTATAAAATCCTGGCCTAACTAATAACAGATTCAATCATTGCATGTATTATATAATTTGAGCTTGTTTTACTTAATGTTAAATGGATGGAATAGTGAAAGGGAAAAGCCGTATGTTTTCATGAAATTCATTTTCTCGGAATTGTTAAATAATATTATCTCTTTGTGCTATTAGTCACTAAGTACTGCTCTCATGGTGATTTCCCCATTTAATTTGATACTAAAATATATAAACACGTAAGAGACATTGAAAATAACTTTGTTCTTACTTCTTGGAGCTGGTTTTGTTCTATTTCTAATGCAAAACATTTCTGATCTATGCCCTTGAAATATCCACAGAAACATCATTAGTGTCAAAGCTATCCCTTCTTTCTTTATAATTTATCTTTCCCAACATTATTTTTAATTATTTTTAATTTAGGTCAAGGATAAAGACAGTTCTACATAACCAATGCAAATTTTGGAGTTAAAGAAATGAGACAGCATATTTGTAAATGTATTTTAATAAAATGTACTTAGAACTCAATGTATTTAGTCATCAGTTTAAATATCACAAAGGTGACAGTATAAGAAGTATAAAATAAACAATGATTCTTCTTGTATTTCTCTTATCTTTTCTACCTAATGTATTTCAGTAAATTAATTATTCTTATAAAATGTGAGATTAACACAAAATGCTGATACCTGCTCTTTTGAATTAAGTATATATTTGAAATATTGACATATAAAATGCTTATTTTTCCTGTCATTCTTTATTTTTCAATCTGAGTTAAGTAGTATCTGAAAGTAAATGATTCCACTTTTGTCTTCAGGGGCTTTATAATGCTTTATATATCTGTGGAATTCAGTGACAGTTTTAAATCTGCTGCATTTGTATAAAATTAGTTTAATTTTTCATGAGTTGCAAATTATTAAAAAGAAATAATTAAATACTAGAACAAAGAGCTTACACCTATGGACGAGGTCAGTGGGGGTCGGGGGGAAGGCCTGGAGTGGGGTGGGAACTGGGTGGAGGGGAGCTATGTGGGGAAAAAAGAGGAACATCTATAATAATCTGAACAATAAAGATTAAAAAAAAGAAATAATTAAATACTGACAGAATTTATCAATTTGAATTACCAAATAAGTTAGATTTTATTTGCAAGTGTTCAATTAATTTGATAGTACACATGTCAAAAATATAATTTGAGATTTATCTGTAGATACAGTATAAGACTGAACTACAGACAGGAGTATGTTGTGGGACCCTAATTGTGCCAAGGGACCCTGCTAATATTAAAAGTTCTCAGGTTCAAGAAAAGATGCTTAGGTTCAGGAAAAGTAGAATGTGAAAAATCTGTTTTTTATTTTATTTGTGTTATTTGTTTGTGGATAGCAGAGAAGCTATAATTGCTGAAGACATTTATGAAATCCAGTGATGAGTTCTTTCTGAAGGACAGAAAGTTTCTTCTAATATCAGGATGTTTAATCAGCAATCAGAGAGTCCTAATCTAAGTTCAGGAAAATGGTGGGGAGAAATAGAGAAAAGAAAATTTTCAAAGTTCTGGTAAATTCACTCTAGCCAATTTGGGTCAGTGGACAGAGCCTTGGCCTGCAGACTAATGGGTCCCAGGTTCAATTTTTGTCAACGGCACCCTGGTGGGGGCACCAGCAAGAGGCAACCAATCAATGTTTTTCTCTCACATCTATATTTCTCTGTCTTTCCCACTCTCCCTAAAAATCAGTGGAAAAATATCCTCAGATGAGTATTAATCAAATTAAAGAAATAAAGAAATTTACACTAATAAAAGAGAAACATGCAAATTGGCCATCACTCCGCTATGCCCACCAGCCAATCAGGAGGCAATATGCAAATTAGAAGGCCAAAGCTGGTGGCCACCCAGCTGCTCCAGGCATGGAGTGGCCAGGTGGGGCATGCATGCTATGAGAGGAAAGGGGGGCGGGGCGAAGGGATCTACAGGAGCGGCACTCCAGCTGCAGTGAAGCTGAAGACTGCAGACTCCGGAGTTTGCAGTGAAGACGAAGATGGCAGACTCCAGCCTGAGTCTGCAGCAAAGGCGGCAGTCTCAGGCCAGAGCAAAGGCCTGGGTCCTGGGTGCTGGAGGAAAACCGATGCTGGAAGCCAAGGGAAGGAAGGCCTATTGCACGAATCTCTGTGCAATGGGCCTCTAGTAAAGAAATAAAAATCACTGTTTCAAGGTTACATTAGCCTTTAAGGTTGATTAAATACATTAAAATAATGATGCCCCAAGGGCTTTCAGTATGTGTCTTTGACTTTTGATCTCTATATTATTATGAAAGCTAACCTCATGGAACATGAATGTAAAAAGATAAATAATTATAATTCTTAATCAGGGTACCCCTGGATGAAAGCGGGGAAGCAACAACATATATCAATGACAGCTCAAGTATCGCTCAAGTATCATAACTTATGTGGAAACTTTCCAGATTTCTCCCAGCTAGAAAGATTCACTCCTCTGTTTGGGCAGTCATGTTTATCACAGTCCAAGTGTGCAAGTATGATTCAGTCTTGATTTCCTTCATTTTTCTATCCTAGTTTTATCTATCTATCAATCTGTCTATCTGTCTAATTATTTGTGCCACTCTTATCAGACTTTTACCTTATAATGGCCTGACTTATTTAGAGATGTGTCAGGCTTCTAAACTAATTGGGAAAAAGCTATATGTTTTAATCACCTAGTGTCTAACATAAAATTAATATAATATTGAGTATAGTTTAAAATCACTTCAAAAAGATCATTCAATATATAATGCTCACATTTTAGCAAAACTTTAAAAATAAGGTATATTTAATATCAACCTGATATACTTAACAGTATCAGGGGTCAAGTATGTCAGGGATCACTGTGATATTTCTACAAGAAATATGTTTTTGAGAAACACGTCTCTGTAAGCCAGTGAGTGAAATAATCAGATCTCATAAGAACTGACTGCTAGCAGATTCAGTATTTGAGCTATAGTTACATACCATTATTCTATAATGTAAATGTAAATCAGATAAAGAAAGGAAGCTTTTATTCTTTACTTTTGATTATAATGCACTGTTTGCATTTTATCATGTGTATGCTTTTATAATAAGTTGAACTAAACTTCTTAAAAACATTTATATATATAGGAATTTTAAGAATGGAAGGCTGAATAAGAGTTCAATATATTCTCTTTGTATATCTCATGAAATAGTTTTTAAATAACCTTAAACAAATAATATATTGTCTAATGATAATAAGCAATCAGTTAAATGAAAAGAAACTAATTCCCAAATTATTCAAAAACAAAATATAACAATGTTTTCTACACTAAATATAGTAAAATATTTAGGGAAAAATAAAAATATATCAATTTCCAAAATAGAATATCTCTAAAAATACAAAAATGATTAAATAATAGTTAAAATGTCATTGATTTTAAAATGTAAAAGGTCATATTGTATAATAAGCAGGGATTGGATATTAAACAATTACTAATACACATAATGTAAGCATTAGTAGATAGTAAGATAAAACTGTTAAAATTAACATTAATTTGTACTACAAAATATGAAATAACCCACAGAAACAATAAACCATCAAGACCTTCTAGGATACAGAAAATTAAATAACAAGATAAAATATTTCAAAAGACCTACTTTAGGTATACTAGTACTTTTTAACTCTATGTGCAAAGTTCTGTTCCAAATACATCAGATAATTCATTTAATGCACCAAACAATACTATGAAGAGTATTAAACATTTTACATCTATGAAACCCAAAAATCTAAATAATTAAGACAATTTTTTGATATTAATCAGCTATAAAGTGCCAGGAGCTGTTTGTTTTTAAACCAGAGAGCCTGGCTAAAAGAATTCCAAAGCTGATGGAAAACTATTTAATAACTGGAACAAGGAATTAGTCTTCTTGATATTGAAATCTGTATGACACTTTGCCAATTCTGCCACGACAACCACCACCATAAAAATCTAGTTAAATTGTTTATATGTATGAAGAAGCTGTGTCTCATTTAATGGAATTATTAGGAAATGATTTTTAAAAAAGCATTCATACAAAGTAGCAAGATTGTTTATAATAATGTAAAATTGGAAATGTTCTAAGTTTCCTTCTTTAAAGAAACAGCATACCTACTTTATGGAGTAGTACATATGTATAATAAATGTGAAGTCTAATTGTCAACATAGCTTACAAATTGCTCACAAACCAACAATAAGTAAAAGAAAATATTCACAATTGTTTGTAAATTATATTTTAACTGTTCATAAAATTGCTAGAGAAAAATATATTCAGAAATGCAAATCAAACTACAGATATTTTTGGTGGTATAAATGTGAATGCTTATTTTATCCTTTCTATGATGCTTTTTCTAACATGCAATTTTACTGTTAATAGAATGTAATATAAATTGGGAGCTTTTTTTTTTTTCTTTCTGGAAGTGTATTTGGAATTTTTTTCTGCTCTTGAACATTTAATTGCACTTCTAGAAATTAATCCCAGGTTGCCCAAATACTTATTACATATGTTCCTAACAGAATTATTTTTGGGACTAAAGCACTGGCAACAAAATTGGTATAAATCCTAAGCCATCCATATGATAGGAATAACTAGTCATAAACATACAACAAAAAGTATTTAATAACATAGGACCTTATCAGGAAATCTATATATATAAAAGGCTAATATGCAAAGTGTCCCCTCAGGAGTTCGACCGAGAGACCGGGAATTCGATGGCTCGCTATGATGTGCGTTGACCACCAAGGGGCGACTTGGAACGAAGGAAGGAAGGAAGGCCCTGGCCGGCAGCCAGGGGAGGGAGGCCCCCGCAGCAGCCACTAGGGACCCTACCCATGCACGAATTTCATGTACTGGGCCTCCAGTACTATAATAAGTTTAATAGTGCTTATCTCTGAATTGAATTTCTTGGTAATTTACTTTTTAAAAAATCTCTATTTGTCAATTTTTCAGTGATCAACAAATATATCATGTTTGCGAGAAGCAAATATACGTATTCATGACTCAAGAGTCATTTGGAAATGTTCATTTAATACCAATTTTAAATAATAAATTTAGTGTTTCATTATTATTTTCCTAGAAAGCTGTATGATAAAAATATTAAAAAAATCTTTTACTTAATGGCAAAATCTAAAATCGCCTCTCAAATTAAATTATTTTCTTTACATTTGGTCAGGCTATTTTCCTTTGGGTTTAAATTCCACTGATGAAAACAGCAGCCCAAATATTCATATATTGAGTAAGAATTATGTTTGATATATGTACCTTAATTTATTTAAACCATCCCCTAACTTTTGTTCTACCAAAAATATATATATATATATATATATATATATATATATATATGAGTAGTAATTACAACTTGATGGAGTAGCCCGTCTAACAGAAAGTTGACAGGTACTTGTTTTATAAAAGCCCAATATTAGTTCTGCAATCTGCACCTTGTAGAATGTGGACAAACTAAACAATTTAATCTTAAGCACTTTCAATTCTTCTAAGTAGTTGTTTAGAAGACTTTGTAATAAAATATTTTTTAATTAAGACCTTCTGAATTATAGTGTGTCAAATTTTCAGCACAGAAAGATGGTACTGAAAACTTCATATAAATGTAAAATAAACATGTCTCTACATATATTCTAAACTTGCTTGCAGTAGGATCAGCAAGTCTTAGAGTAGGAGTACTCCACCGATCTTAAATACCTATATCTAGAATTTGCTAAATTTAAACTCCTTTTATTTTTTGAAGGCCACTTTTAATTATAATATTTTTGTTACAGTTTTACCATAATATTATCTACTAGAGGCCCGGTGCACAAAATTTGTGCACTTGGGGGAGTCCCTCAGCCTGGCCTGCTCCCTCTGGCAGTCTAGGAGCCTCCAGATCAATGCCTCACAGAGGGAGGCCCTACCCACCCTGCTGGGGCTCTGGGATCAATTGGAGAGCAGAGGGAAGCTCTTCCCACCGGCCTGGGCTCTGCCATTCATCGCCGCCCACAGGGAGGCCCTGCCAGGGCTCTGTGGCCAATGCTGTGCAAAGCGAGGCCCTTCCCACCAGGCCAGGGCTCTGCCACTCATCACTACCCACAGAGAGGTCCTGCCCACCCTGCCCAGCTCTGTGATGGAGGCTCTGCCCACCCGGCCTGGCCGCCGGCTTTGATCACCACCCACAGGGAGGCTCTGCCCGCCCTGCACACCCTGCCAGGGCTCTGCGATGGGCCCTCCCAGCCATGGTGGCTTGCCTCGGCCCTCACAGCCACGGCTTTGTCCGGAAGGACGTCCGGTCTATCCGGTCTAATTAGCATATTACTCTTTTATTAGTATAGATGAGTACTATTCAAAAGGCAGCTTGTTATGAATGCCTTTTTGTAAATTAAGATAAATCATACTTATATTACAATGCTTACGTAAGTTCCAAGTGACTGGAAGCTTTTACTATTCAAGTGCCGTTTCTATAAATAACTATATGAGGTGATGTTTCTTTAGCGCTTGCCTGGCACTGTGGCATCATTTTCAAGGAAGCTGCCCTTGCAATCTGACGCTGGAAGAGCAAACCCTCACCCAGTGCACCCTACTGACCCAAACAAGAAGAGATGTACCTGCACCTCCAATAGGAAGGGATACTACTTTACAACCTCATCCAGAGGAAAAAACTATCCCTCCTCACCCAGCAACAGCTCAGCCAGTGGGAGACTGCAGGAACTCAGCCAACGAAAAGTCACAATTCAACCCATAACAATTATAATAGCTATTGTTTTATTTTGTTATTAATATTGTTGATAACACGGTTACTGTTTTCTTTAAAAAAAAACATAGCTGCCGCATGTTGCCAGACTGGCCTGGCCTTGCCCCAACCGTCACCCCCGTTCTGCAATCTCAGGCTGCTCCAGCCGCTGCTCAGAAGCACCAGCACCGGCACCTTCCTTGTTTTACAGCTGGCAGACGCCTCTGGCACCGAGGACGCATTGGAGCCAGCCACCGACCTGGTGATAGCTACTTTCACATGCTCATGGCAAAAGGAGGTAAATTAGGCTGTTCAAGATGCAAACGCTGCCTGCAAACTGTGGAGTAAAAAATCTGGCTTGGGGCGTGGTGGAATCCTTTTGGAGGCCACCAGGATCGTAAGAGAACAGAAGAATGAAATCACCAACGTGGGGACCATCAACAAAGGCGAGCCCATCTTCCAGATCGCGTGGACACTGACCCCTCCTGGCAGGGCAGTGCCTGGAGCACTAGGCGGGCTTGGCCAGCGAGCACATCCAGCTCCCAGGCGGGTCCTTCGGTTTTATCAGAGGAGAGCCACTGGGCGTGTGCGTGGGATAGGAGTCTGGAACTACCCCTTTTCTGATCGCCTCCTAGAAGTCGGCCTCAGCTTTAGCTTGTGCAAAAGCCATGATCTTTAAACTGTCCCCTTTCACACCTGCGTCTGCACTACCACTGGCTGAGATCTACACTGAGGCTGGGGTGCCTCTGGCTTCTTCAATGTGGTGCAAGGAGGCGCCTCCACGGGCCAGTTTCTGTGTCCACCTCGGGAGGGGCTAAGGTCTCCTTCACCGGAAGTGTGCCCACAGGCTTGGAGATCATGGAGATGTCAGCAAAAGGAATCAAACCTGTCACCTTGGAACTCGGAGGCAAGTCTCCACTGATCATCTTCTCAGACTGCGGCCTGGAGAACGCCGTTAGGGGGCGCTGTTGTCCAACTTCCTCACAGGAGGCCATGTTTGCTGCAATGGCACAAGGGTATTGGTGCAAAAGGAAATGCTTGATAAATTCACAGAACAAGTGGTGAAACAGACCCAACGGTTAAAAATTGGAGATCCACTACTGGAAGATACCAGGATGGGCCTCCTCATCAACCGACCACACCTGGAGCGAGTGTCTGGGTTTGCTAAGCTGGCAAAGGAGCAGGGGGCTGTGTGGTGTGTGTGAGACCTACGCTGACCTGAAGACCCCCAATGAAAGGACGGATATTACAGGAGACCTTGCGTATTGACTGACTGCAGAGATGACAGGACCTGTGTGAAGGAAAAGATCTCCGGGCCAGTTACGTCCCTTCTGTTACCTGACACGGAAGCTGAGGTTCTGGGAAGAGCCAACAACACCCCTTTTGGACTAGTCGCCAGTGCCTTCACCAGGGCCATCCCGTGTGCCCACGGAGTGGTGGCCGAGATCCAGCCGGGAAGGGGCTTTATCAACAATGATACCGTCGGCCCAGTGGAGTTGCCCTTCAGTGGGTATAAGAATTCAGGATTTGGCAGAGAGAATGGTCGAATGACAACCGAGTGTGATTCACAACTAAACACTGTGTGTGTGGAGATGAGTGTTGCGGAATCTGCTTTTTCAAAGCGGGTCCTGATCCCTGTGGACAGCTGAGGACTCCTGAGACCGGCAGAGGCAGTGCAGTGCATACGGCTGAGTCCGAATTCCGTTGTGTAAGGTCCGAGTCTGGACCAGCATCACTCTCCATCTTTCAGTCGTCTCTTCCCAATTGAAGGTATGAAGTACTTTTCGAGTCTAATCAAGAAAGTTGCGATTTGTTGCAAAGCGAATTTCTGTGCAATCTTAAACAGCCAGTAATACTTCTGAAGGCAGGGGACCAGGATTATGACTCACGCCCAGATTGGAACCCCTGGCCGAATTCTCTCTCTAGTTTATGTAGAAGCACTTGTTACTTTTAGGTTCCTGGTGGATTCATGACAGATGATTTCTGCTCACTGATATGTTATAAGCTCCGGCCCCTTGTCATTCCACTGAAGAGCGGACAATCAGGGCAGGGAGGGAATTAGATACTGGACAGGTCAGTCTATGTGAACAGTAACGGGCCAGAGAAATCATTTTGTTTCTACCCAGCAGGGGATACAGTCCTCCGTTTTGAACCCCAGCTTGCTCTCTGTGGCACAACAGTTACTGTTAAACGTCCAATTTATTTCCAAGTCACTGCTATGTACTAGAATTAATAAATCACACTGTTAATCCACAAAGAAAAGAAAAAATAAGAAAATAGTGCACTATCTATACTGAATGTCTCCAGGGTTCTACAAGTCAATAAATATCTGGGTATACGGTCAGGGGGGAAAAAATAAAAAAAAAATATCTGGGTATAAAGGTTTTGAGCTGTTGTACCATAACAGATCCAAGACTGTGCAGCATAAATAAGCAGCATATTTCAGATGCATTACTGTCAGTCATTATATTAAGGATATTCCTGGTTCAAATGGGGGCAGTGCATTCTCCCCAAAAGAATTTGAATATAAGATCTAAGTTTTTGCCCTAACCGGTTTGGCTCAGTGGATAGAGCATCAGCCTGCGGACTGAAAGGTCCCAGGTTTGATTCCGGTCAAGGGCATGTACCTTGGTTGGGGCACATTCCCAGTAGGGGGTGTGCAGGAGGCAGCTGATCGATGTTTCTCTCTCATCGATGTTTCTAACTCTCTATCCCTCTCCCTTCCTCTCTGTAAAGAAATCAATAAAATATAATTTTTTTTAAAAAATCTACGTTTTTCAGCAGAAAGTTATTACCAGCATAGGTTCTGTTTAATAGGAAGCTTTCTCATTATGAAACATTATTCCTCCTACATTCTTCTCCTAATCTTGAATGAGGCCTGTTAGTAAGATTTAGATTGTGCAGTTATACAATATGGAAAATTGAATAATTTTGGATAAAGTTATTAAACAGATTTCTGTTTTCTTTGCCCGTTCATTGCTTTCTGTTTCATTACTTCCCCCACTTCTCAAGCTCTATTAGCATCATTTTCTGTAGACATTAAAATAAAGTAAAATTGTCATCTCTTTATTTTTATTATAATAGTATAATTAAACAAGCATTCACCTGGGGAATATACCATTTGGTCACGTTCAGAAAAAGTTTCTGTAAATATATGAGGATGATCCCACTGTTATTATTCCTAAATTTGTTTTCAGAGAGAATCTGAATTAAGATAGGGCTACTTTGTGAATTAAGATAGGGCTACCTTGAAACCACACCAAAATATGAGCAATAATAATTTTTCAAGAAACAATCCCACCACAATATTACAGTTCCAGATATTCACTATATATCTAGTAATGGAAAATTTAGTTCTACCGGCCAAACCAGTATGCATTTCTAACAAGCTAACTGGATGCTTACAATGTGCCAAACACTGTTTCATGTGTAGTAACTCATTTAACCCTCACAAATATCAGTCAGTACATACTTTATATATAGAAATTTATAAGTGATATATAAAACATATAAGCACAGCTGGGTTGTTTCAATTATTTAACTCAGTTTAAATCCATAAAAATGGTTAACATTGTTAGGTTGTGATGAATATTTGACCCAAAATATTAGTGTGCTTATTTGCAATATTGCAATAAGTATCAGATAATGTGGTAAATATATAGTGTATGAAGAATTAATCTGTGACCATATTTTTCTTTGTGTTGACATAGTTTTAAGTCGCCTAACATCTTGGTTAGTACTAAGAGGAAAAAAACAACGTTTCACTTCACAGATATCACTGCATCAATACTTATTTAATGCTTAAATCAGAGTATTATGTACAATCCTACAATTTTGTATACAAAGGCTACGACATAGTATAGTAAGAATGGAAATGTATAGAGCCTTCCATATTCTTTTTGTTTTCATATACTTTTTGTAACTATCATTGTTTTAATTCTTTATTGTTTAATCATTTATTGCAATATAGTATTACATATGTCTCCTTTTTCCACCACTGACCTCTCTCAAGCCATCTCCACCCCCAGCACATGGTATCACCCCTACCCCCTAGTGTCTATGTTCATTGGTTATCCTTATATGCATGCATACAAGTCCTTTGGTTGATCTCTTAAATTTTTAAAATATATTGTTAGTAATTTCAGAGAGGAAGGGAGAGGGAGAGAGAGATAGAAACATCAATGATGAGAGAGAATCATTGTTCGGCTGCCTCCTGCATGCCCCGCACTGGGGATTGAGATGCAATTTGGGCATGTGCCCTGACTGGAAATTGAACTGTGACCTCCTGATGGGTCGATGTGCAACCACTGAGTGACACCAGCTGGGCTGTTTTCATATTCTTTTATTCTCAGTCTAGTTTTGCTACATCTCTCTACAATATCAGTCTTCCCTCCACTTAAACTTAGCAGGTCATTCTTATTATTAATGCCCTGTATTAATTTTTCATTGTTTTCAATATAAAGTGCAACCCCCCTCACATTGTTTACAGTGGTTTTATTCCAATGTACATTTTCCTCATCTCCTATCTAGGAGCAGCACTGGTTAATTGATTTTTTGAAATATTTTTTGAGCCATGCTTACTTTTAATTCTTACCTGCTCATGTGGCTGCCTTTGAGCAGGTCCTTTCCTATGTTCAGCTTGTTTTTCTAACATCTTTTATACATCATCAGAGTAAAATTCCCGGGACCTGTGCCTACCTGCATGATTTAGTGAAACATGTACTGATTCTTAGAATAGCTTAAGTTCCCCTGTTCTATGTCTATAAATTTTTGTATTTCCCTTAAAGTGAATGCCCTCTTTTACCATCATTTTTGGTATAATGCACTTTTCCTGAGATAGCTTGACACCATCAGGATGACAGAGCTGACTGATGACTCTTTTCATTCCTGTACTGTCAGGAAAGTGCAGTGTTTGTCTCTTGGTGGGAAAAAATGGAATATTTGTAGATCCAATGAATGAAAGCAACATATTTCTCATATAAACTAGGTTTGTCTATATTTGTGTTCAATTTATCAAGTGGTAAAGCCTCCAGCAGCATTACCTAATATGTGAAGTTATATCCCATGCCAAAGTTTGAATGTATTATAGGAAACATTGAATTACCACTTAGTAGCGGATGAGAGAAAATGAATAGTACATTTATTTTGCAGTGCTGCAATGTAAAGCATCAACTGGCACTAAATGACTTCAAGAAACCCATCAACTTCTGGAAATGTTGTCCAAAAGGAATTCAACAAATATATTGCATGCCATCCAAAAATAAGCGAGCTCTTATGTTCTTACTAGGTATTATTGACCATAGCAAATGGCAATATCTATTGCAAGAGTAGATTATTTATTATACTACTACATTGCACTATCCTGTATTACCAGAAAAACTAGAAGCCCAGTGCACGAAATTCGTGCACGGCAGGGGGTTGTCCCTCAGCCCAGCCTGTACCCTCTCCAATCTGGGACTCCTGGAGGGATGTCCGACTGCCCGTTTAGGCCCGATCCTGGTGGGATCGGGCCTAAACGGGCAGTTGGACATCCCTCTCACAATCCAGGACTGCTGGCTCCCAACTGCTTGCCTGCCTGCCTTCCTGATTGCCCCTAACCGCTTCTACCTGCCAGCCTGATCACCCCCTAACCACTCCGCTGCCAGCCTGGTTGATGCTTAACTGCTCCCCTGCCAGCCTGTTTGCCCCCAACTTCCCTCCTCTGCCAGCCTGGTCACCCCTAACTGCCCTCTCCTGCAGGGTTGATCACCTCCAACTGCCCTCCCTTGCAAGCCTGGTCCCTCACAACTGCCCTCCCTTGCAGGCCGGGTGCCTCCCAACTGCCCTCTCCTGCTGGCCATCTTGTAGTGGCCATCTTGTGTCCACATTGGGGCAGGATCTTTGACCACATGGGGGCAGCTATATTGTGTGTTGCAGTGATGATCAATCTGTATATTACTCTTTTATTAGACAGGATAGAGGCCTGGTGCACGGGTGGGGGCCAGCTGGTTTGCCCTGAAGGGTGTCACAGATAAGGGTGGGGGTTCCCTTGGGGTGTGGGGCGGCCTGAGCAAGGGGCCTGTGGTGGTTTGCAGGCCGGCCACGCCCCCTGGCAACCCAAGCAGAGGCCCTGGTATCTGGAATTTATTTTCCTTCTACAATTGAAACTTTGTAGCCTGGAGCGGAGCCAAGCCTGGGGCTCCGGCAGCCATTTCTGTGGCAGTTAATTCACCTTCTACAATTGAAACTTTGTAGCCTTAAGCGGGTGAGCCCAGCCAGGGTGTGCGGAAAGCTTTGCTTCCCCTGTTGCCGCCGGCAACCCTGGCCTGCTCTCTCAAGCTCCATTCTGCGGCCATTTGTTTGAATTTGTTTTCCTTCTATAATTGAAACTTTGTAGCTTGAGTGGAGGCTTAGGCCTGCAACGGCTATGGAAAGCTTGGCTTCCTCTGTTACCTGGGAAACCTTGCTCTCTGTGGCTGTAGCCATCTTGGATTGGGGTTAATTTGCATACTCGCCCTGATTGGCTGGTGGGTGTGGCTTGGCTGGTGGGCGTGGCTTATGTAGTGGAGTGATGGTTAATTTGCATATTACCATTTTATTAGAGAGGATTATCAGAATTTTTTTCATCACATTTATTTGATCTATAAAGTTCTTAATACTTTTTGGGTATCATTCTTGCCCCCTAATTTAATAAATTTTTGTGTGTTTTCATTTGTTATTTTATCCTACATGTGTTGGTTTCAAAAGACAAATGTTACATTCTATATTTTATAAATGAAGAAAATAATGTGTTTGTAATGTCAAGCAGTTCATGGAAGTGTCAGGAAAAAAACATTTATATCTTTCAACATTTTGCATAGTGATCTATAATTGAGTCCTAGCTATAAATATGATTTTACTTATTAATTATTAACTAACTATGTGAACCAACTTTATATAGTTAAATAGCCTAAGATGTAAAATTGTCAACGTATTTTCAGTAGTAGGGAGAAAAAAAACTTGTGAACTTGTAATTGTAACATAAAATTATCAAAATTTCAAGGTCTCATATTAATCACTCTGCACTTCGTTTATAATTTACAGTACCAATAGTGATTGGCTAACTAATATAATTGCCTCTTGCAATTTATTTGACTTCTCAATGTAATTAAATTCTTCCTCTCTTATAGACCATTTCTTAAAAAACTCTTATAGTACTTTTTTTATTTTCACAATATGGAATTTTGGTTAGGTATATCTCCGTCCAACACAAAACAGAAAATGCTTTTGAGAAGGGGTTCAATAAATATTTATGTAATGATGAATGAATGAATGGTCTGTGAGCCTATATGCATGTGTTTGTGTATGTGTGTATACGTTTTTGTATGTTTCTGGGTGTCTGTGTGGGTCTGATGGCTATTGAGAGAAGCAACTGTGGGCATAGGAAGTTGCATAAAAAAATAAATGGAGACATGACAAGGACTGTTACATTAGAAGCCTCCTAAGTGTCATGGATTCTGTAAACTTTGGGTGGCAATGCAGTATAAGATAGGATAGGCAGTAGAACAGACACCAAACAGCACTGCACGTTTCCATCAGTGATAGGCTGGGGTTGGCTTCATCTGCAGCTGTACATAGAGTATCTCCTCCATAGCCTGAGTCCAGTTATGTCACTGTTGATAGCTTCAAGTCAGACCTGATGGGAATAATTGCACACTGAAAACTGAGAAACACTGTAAGTCAGAACTTTTTCTTTCCCTCAGCTTACCAGTTGTTAAACTTTCCCAGTATACTGCTTCATGACTTGCAAATAAATACCTAACGCATGAAGGTATTTTTGAAGAATTTAAAAGATTGAAATAGCTTTACCAAACCTGACTTTCTAAAAGAGAGGATAATTCAAAGTAATGTAAGTGTTAAGTTGAGGAGACTACTTAGACATTTATATATTCTGCATGAAGGATTATGGAGATAGTACTGAATATAAAGAAAGGGACAGAAGAAAACAAAATTATGAACAAACTCATAGTGCTTTAATCTTCTACTAGTTATGCCCATTTATGCTCTGTATCTACCCACAGTACCATATTATGATAAATATAGGTTTTTCAAAAAAGACTTGATAACAGAGATTTTAAATAATTTTAATAATTTTACCTATAGAAATAAATCTGAATGTACTAAGGCTACTTATCTTATTTCTGTTCTTCTTGATCAGTTATCTTTAACTTTTTATATATTTAAAACTAACCCTCAAAATTTACTTCTAATAAATTTTTATCAAAATATATAATTTCACTGTTGAATTTTCACATTTTCAGCTTGTGAAACTTGAGACATCATCAGATTATTAGAGCTAGTCAGGGACTTTGATATTTAGGTATACATTTAGACAGGGAATTTCTCCAAGGTGAAACAGAGTAGTTGAATCTATACACAACTATGGCATCATGGACCTATGTGCCTCTCAACATTGTGTCCCTCTTAAATAAAGTTTTAACCTATTAAGGGGGAAAAAACCTTTAAAACTACTTCAGGAGATATATTTGAAATATGTTTTATATAAAATGAAATTACTGTAACTTTTATTACTTTTTTAATTAGAAAAAACATGTAAGAATTAATTGATTCTGTGCTCTCCTGGACACAGCCTGATATAATCAGAAGTAAACTTGAGGGTAAAATATCAGTAGCATGCCCAGCTGGTATTGCTCAGTGGTTGAATATTGACCTATGAACCAGGAGGTCACAGGTTTGATTCCTGGTTAGGGCACATATCTGGGTTGCTGGCTCCATCCCCAGTGTGGAGTGTGCAAGAGGCAGCCGATCAATGATTCTCTCTCATCATTGCTGTTTCTATCTCTCTTTCCCCCTTGCTTCCTCTCTGAAATATATATATATATATATATATATATATATATATATATATATATATACATAAGAAGTTTTAAAAACTTCTTATGCACACATAAGAAGTTTTAAAAATAGCCGAAACCGGTTTTAAAGTTTTAAAAATAGCATAAGAAGTTTTAAAAATAGCCAAAACCGGTTTGGCTCAGTGGATAGAGCGTCTGCCTGCGGACTCAAGGGTAGGGTCCCGGGTTCGATTCCGGTCAAGGGCATGTGCCTTGGTTGCGGGCATGTCCCCAGTGGGGGGTGTGCAGGAGGCGGCTGATCGATGTTTCTCTCTCATCGATGTTTCTAACTCTCTGTCCCTCTCTCTTCCTCTCTGTAAAAAATCAATAAAATATATTAAAAAAAAAAGAAGTTTTAAAAATATTATCTGTTTGTATGAAAGCATTTTCTATATGTATATCTTGGAAATAAATATTCCAAAGTCTTGCCTATAGAAATTTAAGTTTAATAACCTAGATAATCTGTTTTGAGAGATTTTTCTAAATCATTATAAAAATAAAATAAATGATATCTAATGGTTTTCAAAATATAATTCAGTTAATTCTGAGTTGTAACAATCTGATTTCATCTTGAATAATTTATTATCATTTAGTCTCATAACACATAAAATATGTGAAGCACCCAAATTTCCATGGCACAGTTTGATGACATAAATTTGTATTTTTTATGTCTATTGTATTCCCACTGTGCTCTAAGAGTAAACTTGGGATTGGTTCTATATATTTAATTTCTTTTACAAATATATTTTCATTGTATCATTAAAAAAACAACTTTGACATTTATATGCACATTATTTTGACTACAAGAGAAACACTATGTATTCAAGGAGAATTTTACATCTCTTAACTAGCATGTCCAAAAAAGAGGAAATTCATTCATATAAAGAATAAAAGCACAGAATGTCTGAAGAAAGTATCTTTGAGAATGTCTAGTTTTTTTAATACATTATTTTTTAGTATTTTCTTATTAGTAGTATTATAAATATAAAGTATAAGCCCAAGGAATAAACTGAAAGAAAGAGAAAATTATGTTTTATAAGTCACATTTTTCTCCATCACCAAATGCTAACAGCAAATAACAATTTGATATACACTTTTCTAGTTTATTCATTCATTCATTCACTCATTTATTCATTCATTTTATTGACCAAGTACTTTTAGTTTTAAAAGAGCTATATTCATACTCTATGAATCCACTGAGTTTATATCATAGTTTACATTATAAATAAGCCTCATTCCATGTTACTATAGACAATGTTGAGTGTTTTTAATTGGACTTTTCATTTTCAACTGCTCCTATAAAATCCAATAATGGCTGTCAGTTTGACATAATTTTAATTTTGTTAAAAATATATTTTAATATTTTCAAATACTTAGTAGAAAATGTAATTTATATTTTCAAATGACTTTGTTATTTCTATTTAGATATTTTGTTTGGGGCCATCCTATGTCATGTATAAATAGACTTGCATCTATGTAATCGTACCTTTTTATATGTGACTAGAGGCCTGGTGCACAAATTTGTGCGTGGGTGTGGGCCTAGTGGGGGGAGAGGCCATGGGCGGTTGGCTGGCCGGCCCCACCCCCATCAGGCCAGTTGGCTGGCCACATCATAGCGACTGGTCATTCCAGTCACTTGGCTTTTATATATATAGGTATGTTTTCTTTACATGTAATTTAGAATTTCATGTGTTAGTATTTCATTTTTTACATTGGCATCAATTTAGTTGTTTTTTTCTAAATAAGTCTCAGTCTTTAAAATTTAATGTACTGAAGCTTAGTTTTGAGGTAACCTGAGTGAATACAGACTTATCATAAGGATGAACTGTATCTTGGGAACTTGATCATTGGAACTGTTACTACTCATTTTAAGTGTTAATAATAAGAGTTTTTAATTTAGGGCTGTTATGATACCATTTTATAGTACTTTGTACCTATAATTTGTAGTTAGATTTTATGTTTTATTTTACATTTTAGCCCCATGTTAAGATTTATGTTATCATTTTAAAATAAACTGAATGTCACTGTATAATTTTCTATCTAACAGTCAATTCTTATATAACTCTGTTATTTTAAGCAGTGTTATTTTATGTAATATAGAAAGAAAATGAAGGATTTTAAAGCAGAGGAGTAACATAATCACTGCAGCTATGGGCTTTAAGAAAATGTAGGAGAAAGTGACAAGTTAAGATGCTAATGCAATAATTTGGGGGGCAGATATTAGCATCTTAGAGCACACTGAAGTGAGCAGAACTGAGTAGAAATAATGAATAGTAATTAGTTTCTGAATATAATTTGAAGGTAGAGTTAACAAGATTTACTGACAGACACATTATAAGCATGCTCTGAGAAAAGGAAATGAATGAAGCACGTTTCCCAAGTTATTGTTTTGAGCATCTGGAAGGATCAAGTTGCCTGAGGTGGCAAAGACTGAAGGAATAACACATTTTAGAGCTTGAGTTTATGGTATTTTAAATTTGAAATGCCTGGTAGTAGAAATAACATATGTTAAATATAATAATAGCTATAGATTTGAAATCATCTTGACCAAATTAGAACATGTTTGGCATATCTTTCAGTTGCTTTAATCGTGAATCAGGGGTTTGTATTTTTGTGTGATAAAATGAGGAATATAGAATTTTTGGCTCATATTCAGATATTAAAAAATTTAACTCTACTTCTCCAGTGGGAAAATGAGTATGGAGTTGAGTATGTAGTTTGAAATACAATGTAGGACTCTGAGCTGAAAGCACCATCTAAGTCCAGGGCAGGCCACCCCAAGATATCCCAAACAGCATATTGATTATTTTGAATTAAAAACACTTGAGAAGCAGCAGAAACGACAGGTACAGTTGTCTGTAACAGGAGTCTGTCTCTCTGAATGCAAGAAATTACTCTCCGTGTGATAGGTGCCCTCTCTGCTCCTGGGGCTGAGAGACAAGTGTATCACAGGAGTTACAAAATCCAGAGCGCAGAAAGGCTGCGCAAACAAACCTAGCAAAGCCCTTACCAATTTGCTACCTAAACCCAAACCTTGCTTTGATTCCTTCCTAATGAGCACTAACTTTCTTTGCCCTGTCAATTTCTCACAAATGTATTCTTTCTTTTTCTAAAAAAAACATAAAAGGGTGGCTAACTCGATCATTCTTTGAGCCTCATTTTATGATCCGAGGAGTATCATATTATGATTCTCCCATGCACACGCATTAAATCGTGTTTGTTTGTTTGATGTGGTAGTCATTTACATATTCCTAAGTGGAATTTAAAGGCAAGAAACTGAATAACATAGTTAAATGAATGAATATGGATAGAAATGAGGAGGGAATCAAGAATTGAGCCCTGGCCTTTCAACATTCATAAATGAGAGAGAAGAGGAAAAAAACAGGAAAGGAGGAAAAACCAGAGGAGGACTAATCAGTGAGGGAGTAGGAAAACTAATAGGATGTGGTGATTTGGGATCCAAGTTATATATTTCAAGAAGGAAAAAGAATTTTTCTTTGTCAAATTGTTATAGGTAAGGTAAAAATATAGCAACATGTAGGTTTGACAAGAACAGTTTTGGATTGAGCAATGGGGAAAAATTCTAGTGAGAAAAAATTTTGTGAGCAAGTGCCAGGGGGTAGGGGAGGCTGTGGTAAGAAAAAAAAGAGACATGTACTACTATTTGTAATACCTTAAACAATAAAATTAAAAAAAAATAAAGTACTTAAATTTGAAAAAAAAAAGAAAATTAGAAAAGTCATGTACAGAGGATTTTTAAAGGAATTTTCTGCCAAAAGGATTAAATAAATGGAGTAGTAGATGACAGGGGAGGCGGGGATCATGAGAAGTTTATTTTTCTTTTCCCACATAAAAAAGAAAATTAGTATCTCATGACCTTGCTGGTTTGGCTCAGTGGATAGAGCATCGGCCTGTGGACTGAAGGGTCCCAGGTTTGATTCCTCTCAAGGGCACATGCCCAGGACGTGGGCTTGATCTCCAGTAGGAGGTGTGCAGGAGGCAGCTGATCAATGATTCTCTCTCATCATTGATGTTTCTATTCTGTCTCTCTCCCTCTCCCTTCCTCTCTGAAATCAATATATATATATATATATATATATATATATATATATATATATATATATAAAATTAGTATCTCCCCATGAAAATGGACAATCCTGTAGAGAGTAAAACTTGATAAGGGAGAAAGAGGAATTGATTCTACCTTTTTTTTTGAGTATGCAAATAATGATGGGATTGGATTTAAAGAAAGACATTATGAGTAATGATCAGAGTATATTAGCACAGAAACCGATATGCAAGTCTGTCAATTGCACCACTCCAGCAGTATATTTTGTGGTCTTTTGCTCTAGTGAGTAACATCCTCATAAAATAAAAAGTGAATTGTGGCCTGTGGAGTTGTACAATGCAGAGTGGTATTGGCAGTTTGTACATTCTGATGGTGGGAGTCCGAGGAAGACCTTCCGTGACTTGGTCAGCTAAGCAAATAAGTTCATCAGCTAGAAATGAGAAGTTGTCAGAGTGTGAGTGGAATGTGCAAAGTAGTCATTTAGGAGTACAGGACAAAGAGAATCCTATATAATAAAGAGCTAATATGTTAATTAGACCGAATAGCAGAACGACCGTCCAGAGGAAGCTGGGGCTGCGAGGACTGAGGCAGCTGAGACTGCGAGGGCCGAGCCCCTTGCACAAATTTCGTGCATCAGGCCTCTAGTATAGGATGATTTTAGTGAAGCATAGATGACTTGCTTGAGGTCAGTAAGCATGAATTTAAAGAAATATCACGGAGCATTTTAGGGAGTGTTATTTTACATAAATTCAGCTGCATGGATCTAAAAGCATGCAGTCAGCATGCATTGGGATTTATTACAGAATGAAGATAAGAAAAGGGCAAAAGATGGTGTATGCAAAGGAATAATTATAATGACTGATAATGAAATTTAAGCTAGTTAAGGAAGGAAGGGAAGATATCCATATAGTGAAGGACAATGAAAATGTAGTAGAATCCAAGGTTTGCAGAATTAGTGAAACTAAAGAATAAATGAACTTGAGATACTATCGGTTTATTATTCTAATATATTCCTGATTTACTGTATTTAAAATTTACTAAGTTCCTTATTACATAAAGTATAGGATAGGGTATATGTTGCCTAGAGTAAATATACACTATATAAGTTTTAGGGACTAGGATATGCTATTTGCTGGATAAATAAAATAGGATATTTTTACATCATTTAGCTTTACTTACAATTTAATTAATAACTAATCATAATTCTCTTCCAAAATTCCTATCTATCTCCCTGTGAGCATATTAGAATTTAATGTTTTTGAAATTAATAGAAAAATATATATTGCCATTTTATGTAAAGATACTAATAATAGCTGCATTTTGAAGTCAATTCTATATATTATGATAAATATTTTAATTGTTCTTTCTATGTCTTACAAGCCACAGTGGCATGTGTGTGTGTGTGTGTGTGTGTGTGTGTGTGTGTGTGTGTGTGTGTGTGATTGTGTGAAAGTCACTGTAGCTGATATTAAATAAGTAAACATAATTTAGAAGCTATTTATAAGTGTTTGTCATCTGTATTTAAATAAGTTACTTATAGTAATTGTTCACTGGATTTTCTGGCATTACAAAAATCATTGAAGCATGATAAACTAAATTATTAAGAAAAATTCTATCAGAAAGTAAACAGTTATAAATATTACAGTGGTTACTAACAAGAAGTATTGTATTTGGGGAATTAATTTATAATTAATGCGCCCAATGGGATCTCATAGGAAATACAAAGAGAGTGACTGTTATGTATTTGTTGAATGTTTGCTGTAGTATTCATATTTCTGAGAGTTTGAAAATGCATAAATTAAAGATATGAGAGTTAGACGATGTAAACCAAATATGTCAGACTCAAAGGCTAACATGTGCCAAATAAACAAGGCTTAAGTTTATGTGGGTCACAAAAAAACACAAGTTTCAATTTTCATAGAAACTTAGATTTCGAAAAGTATAGTATAAAATAGAACAAGGGCAATGACAAAATTAATTTTTTCTTACATACCATTACACTGAGTGGCCAGATTATTATGTTCTCTGAATGCATAATAATCTGGCCACTCAGTATATATATATTAGAGGCCCGGTGCATGAATTCGTGCATGGGTGGGGTCTGGCCAGCCTGGCCAGGGGGAGGGGACATGGGCGGTTGGCCGGCCTGCCTGCTGGTCAAACTCCTGTTCGAGGAGACAATTTGCATATTAGCCTCTTATTATATAGGATATACACTGATTGGCCAGATTATTATGCATTCAGAGATCATAATAATCTGGCTACTCAGTGTACATTGGCTAGGCTGCAAAAATATTCGTTGTGGGCCATATGTGGGTCGCGAGTTTGAAATGCTTGATGTAAACCTTAGTTAATATTTAGTTTATGCTATTGTCTTTTAAATTTTGTTCGAAATGTAAGTAGCTTCATAGAACCTTGTGCTAAAGAACATTTCACTTGATAAGCCCTCTCTTTGCAAATATATTTACATGTGACTTTTTAAAATATAATAAATTCCAAGGGATTTGCACAAAGAAAATACTTTAGAGATGGGGCATCATTGGTATGCCCACTTATTATTCAGATGGGGGGGAAAACACATAGGGTCTAGAAAGTTTAAGTGACATAGAAGTTCACATAATTAGTATTGGAAGTACAATCACAAGTTCTATGTTCCTCTTTAATCTAAGTGAATTTGCATAGGCATGTAAATTATAAATATACCACACATGCTTTATTAATTATGTCTATGCTATTCAAGAATAATATTCTCACTGGTACTCAGATGTATTACTGTAATTTATCTTTTATTATTAATTATTTTAATCCCCACCTGAGGATATGTTTTTCTTTATTTCATTTTATTTATTTATTTATTTTTAAAATATATTTTATTGATTTTTTACAGAGAGGAAGGGAGAGGATAGAGAGTCAGAAACATAGATGAGAAACATCAATCAGCTGCCTCCTGCACGCCCCCTACTGGGGATGTGCCCGCAACCAAGGTACATGCCCTTGACCGGAACCAAACCTGGGACTCTATCCACTGAGCTAAACTGGCCAGGGCTCATTTTATTTTTTTAGAGAGAGAGAGAGAAACATTGCCTCCTATATATACCCACACTGGAATTGAACCTGCATCCTAGGTATGTGCCCTGACAAGGAACGGAACTGGCGGTCAACCTTTTGGTACACAGGACGATGCTCCAACCAACTGAGCCACCAGTCTAGGGCAGATTTATTACTACTTTTAAATCGAAGAATTTTAACTTCATAATTATCAGATTTGGAAAGCATCTGACTTTCTATGCTCTGAACAGTTTAACTCCCGATTTTAATTTTATTGATATTGAAAAAATTGCCAATGCAAATTAGAACTATGAAAGGATATTTTCAGAAAATAACCCAAGAAATTAGTAACTTACAAATACATTATCTGGAAAAATAATTATAATTAAAAATATAAAATAAAAGAGGATTGGGAAAAATTTTAGAGAACTTACAAATGACATAGAACTACAATGAAATAAGAGAAGGTATTTTTAGAATAATAATGAAACATACATAACTTAAATGGTTGATATAAAAAGGAATTCTCTATTCTTTGAAAGAGAATTTTCAAACTTTTGGAAGTTAATTACAGAACAAATTGATAAAATGTTATTTTTAGGTACATCTCAACTGATTACTTTATTGGCCAAAGGAAACACAGAGATTCAGCTACCATAACTGGTTTTCTAATCCCTAGTATATTTTCCACCTATTGGTGAAATAATTTATCACCAGTATGAAGAAAAATATGTTAAGTATGTTAGAACATGCCTAACACATTAAGATAGTATGATAAGCTTGAATATCAATCAGCATGTATAATAGGTTGAGGTTCATAGCAGGTGGGTGAGATTCATTCCACTGCTACCATGACATGAAATAATCATCAGAACTTGAGCAAGTCACTTAACCTATCTGATATAACAAATTAAGAAATACTAAACCTTATATGCACTAAAGTACAAGAACAATGGTTTTACTTCCATATATGCTACAAACTAGCAATATGTCATTCTGTTTGTTTAAATGAGAAAATAAAAGTAGGAAAATATTTGTTACTATATTTTTTATTCTTAATTATTTGATCTTATAAATATATTCATTGATCAGAAAATTATATTGCCCTATACAACTTTAATATCATCAGATTTGGGGTATGGTATTGAAATTTAGTAATTTAACTATGACTGTAAAAAAATCTATGATATGTTTAGGTAAAATGTTGACTCAATGTATGTATATTTTCCACATATAATATTACACATGAGCTTATTAAACAATGAATGTTTGTATATATAGTAGCCTTTTGATTAGGAGTTTTAGATATTCTTTTCCTGATAAAACAATCACAACAGATCTTACACATGGAGCTAGCATCATCTTATCATAATGAAACAAAATATAATTATGTGGTTTTTGCTCCATTTAGGGTAAAATAACTTTTGTAGATTTCTAATATAACAATTAATATTTTCTAATAATAAGTTATGTTTGTGATGCCTTTGATTATTTAAAACTATTTTTATAAACAAACACATACAAAAGGGGAAATATATCATAACCTTTTTATTTTATTTATACTCTTCTCATCTTACTGGCCTCTTATTTCCACAGAAATTACAACTAACTGACTGGCCTCTTATTTCCACAGAAATTACAACTAACTGAACTCCTCTGACCATTTTCAAAAACTCAATGTATCCATAGCTAAGGCAGGATCCCAACAGTTGTTTGAAAAGACAACTGTTGACATTGAAGAAATTTCAGAGGTGTAAATTAGCTTTGATTTTTACTAGGCAACTGACAGTTGGCAAGATTTGGGAGAAGATAAAATAGCAAAAGGATTAACTGTTTGACTGTACTTTAAACCTTTCCCCATGCTGGATTTCCAGCAGCCAATATTGATGCCCTCTAATCCTGAGAGTGCTCTGGAAGAAACAAACCCAAATAATGATTATGTTTTCTATGTGACATGAGATTTCCTCAGAATCTCTGGAAAACTCAGGTCAGTCTGGGGTACAAAGACTCAGCTCAGATATATATTTAGGTCAGAGTCAGTGTAGGTCAAAGGTAGAGTTTCCAGATTTTCTTGTTTGACTTTCTTGATTAAAATAAATAAATAAACTAAGATCATTTAAGCAAGGCAGGAATTCTCCACTTTGCCTTATTCCTCCCTACTTAATGTTTTACATCTCACACTCCTGAGAACAGCACTCAGAATATGGAAGTTGCTCAATAAACATTTGTTGAAGAAATGATTGATACTTCATTCCCTTAAGACATCTGTGTTTGTGACCCATTAATTTTATTTCTCCAAAATTGGTTAATGCTTTAACTCTGCCAGATATTTAACAAAGAAGTTCAGAAATTCAACACATAATTTCAAATGAAGATGGAGCAAATTATACACTGCATTTAGACTTCAGAAAATAACTATGTATGATTTCTTGTTCCTATTCCTACTTCTGAAATCAAGCAAGACTCTTCTAATTAATTTTATAGTCTTCCATAATCCGGTACCTCCCTACTCATCAGATTCTAATTCCAGTTACTATTAAATATTAATACAATTTATTTATTCAGGTTGATATTAATATTTTACAAATAACTGCACCTTTTAAAATGTGTCCTCACAGAAATGTTCTTTCACCCATAAACCAATTTCTATCAAGTTTAATTTCAAAACTTTAATATTTTCTCCAAGAACCTTCTGATTATAGCCTATTGACTATGTATTAACGTAGTCACTGTTGGATACTACTTACAATGCTTTTAGTAAATATATTTTGTATTTTTATGTGTTTTTCCAACTGTTTCACGTCAGTCTTATTTCTTTTTTAATAGTTCAATAAATGGAGTGTAGGCTGAAGATTAGACTGGAAAAGTAAGTTGTGGCCATTCATAAATTGCTGTTTAATGAGGTTTAATTTTATTATGTGGGCAGGGGTAACCATACAATTGTACCAATGCTGAATATTTGGAAAAGGACATGTACATCATGATGATGCTAGAAGATAAATGTGAAATCTTTATGTTCAGGGATTCTCTTGGAATTCTTTAGGTCCCTCAGCTTTCCTTTTCTCTCAAAACCCTCAAAAGACATGCAACAAACATGTAGTGACAGACTCCTGCTTGGAGTTGTTGTTGTATTATAAAGGTAATTACAAAATTAATTTTCTTCATCTAATGAGCTGTATAATTTTTAAAAAATATTGAACTAGACAGGTAAAGGTATAACTGCACTCGCTTGCTTTTTTCTCGAGCTGCTACCGATGCTAACCGTGTAGAGTCACACTCGACATCCGAGTGCAAAAGGTTAAGAATAACAATATGGATGAAGCTCTCCGAGACCCATGTGTGGGGCAGGCCAGCCGGGCCTAGAGCAGTTGCAGTGTTACCACAGGCGTGTGAGCAAAGGTCCTTACAGCTACCTCTTCACTCACATTGCCACTCTGGGTCCCTGTCCACAGTCTTCAGGTGCCGGAAGCAGCCCGAGGTGGGTTTGTAACCATAAATTGCTCTATGATGGGGACAGGTTGAGTAGAACGTGTCTTTTTGGCGTTCTCAAAAGGATGACGCTGGGAGGAGGAGAAAATGGCTGCAGAATAGATAGACGTGTTCCAAGCCTTGTCCCGGAGCAGAAAGAAAGAACAGCTGAGGTTCGCATGGGGAGTGTCTGTTAGCAAGCTAAGGGACAGCTAAACTCCAGGAGAAGGTGGGGGACTGCTAGACGGGGTTCCCCTGACCGGGCAGCCCCCACTGCGGCTGTGGCTGGGTCCCTTCCCGGAGCTACAGGCTCGGATGGGGAAACCTTGCCATCTTGCAAGGGAAAGTGGATCTTATCGGAAGCCTGAAAATCCACAACTGTGGTGACCACTGAACAGCTGTGAGCCCCAGAACACAGGTCCCCAATTGGCGCAAACACTCGATTCAAAGGAGCTCTTCACTCCACCACGGAAAGGTCAGATTTCGCCTGGGATAAGGTGAGGTCTCTGGTCCCGGCTGGAGAGAGAAATGTGCAAGCTGCGGGAGCTGGAGGAACGGGGAAGTCTGTGCCTAGAAAAGTCCATGGCTGTTGGGGTTGGCGTGATCCATGAATGTGGAAGGGGGTCCTCAGAGCTACTAACAGAAGGGATCTCTAAAGGGCAGCCCATTTTGATCTGAAGCGGAGGGACAGCCTGGGAATTTCAAAGGTGTGCAGGCTGCTTGGACTTGCGTGCACGCAGACACATTGATCGCACTCTTGGGCTTTATCTTCCTCATTTCCTTGCTTCTGATTACTAAGCAAGGATCCCCAGTTGGGGACGCCCTGGAAGACTGCAGGGGGAAGTTGTTTTTCTGGAACGTGGGGATCGGAGCGGGGAGGGACCATCGGAGAGCCAGCTCTGAGGCAGCCCACCTCCGCAAACTGATATTGAGCGCCACAGAGAAAGAAGGCTAGAAAAGCCTTAGAGACTCGGAGGTCAATCCAGAAACACTGCCACCCAGGGGCTGAATTTAAAATTGACTCATGTAATCCTATCTAATAATAGAGTAACATGTAAATTACCATCACTCCGCTACGCCCACGATTGGGCGGCGGGAGGCTGGGGGGCGGGACTTGGGGTGGCCTATCCAGCCATTGAGAGGCACAGATCCGCTGCCACTGAGGGGGGCTACCCTGCTGTTGAGAGGCGCAGGGGGCGGGACTCCCGCCCCCTGTGCCTCTCAACGGCCAGATCCGTGGCCACTGAGGGGGCCTGGTGCGGACACCTAGCTGCGCCTCTCAACAGCAGGGTAGCCCCCCTCAGCGGCCGCAGACCATCAAAAGTGAGGGAGCTGGGTGCCTGTCTGCTCCGGCACCAGGCCTTTCAGAAGCCTCCAAGCCGGAGGCTTCTGAAAGGCCTGGTGCACCAGCAGACAGGCACCCAGCTCCACCGCAAAAAGTGAAAGCGTGTAGGGGACTCTACACGTGCATGATTCAATCATGCACTGGGCCTCTAGTAAAAAATAAAGGAATATGAGAAATTAAGACACCGCCTGCTTAAAAATCAGGACTGGTTTACAACACTGAGGAGCAGTGGAACGCAGGGAACTGCAATACTGTCCTGACTGGGAAACAGGTGTGCCAAACAGAACAATAGAGGAAGTGAATGACCTTGACTACTGCACATTTTATTTTATTTTTTTACTTTTTATTTAGTTATTTTCCATTTTTTGCATCTTTTACTTAAGGAACTATTTTTTGTCTTTTTTTCTTTTTTCCTTACTTGATTTTACCATTTTAATTATTACATTTTTATTTTCAATCAGCATTATTACTACTACTATTTCACCTTTTTTTTTAAGTGTCATTTTATTTTCTCTTTATTTTACTTAGGGATTAGTGTTCTACATTCTATTTTCATCTTTCCTTTAGCATCGTTTTACCTTATCTCAACTCTACCTGTATGCCATCACTCTCTTCCAAACCTTTCCCCTTTTGGTGTCCTGTTTATCTTAACCCTTTCCTGCTTTAGATTTTCCCTATTCTTTCTGTTTACCACCTGCTAAAATTTCACCCTACTTATACATCTAATTTCCAATCCCCTGCTCCAAGTCCATACACACCTCTCTCTTTGCTGTCTTAAATATCAAAAATATTGTTTTTCTCTCTGTCCTTTTGTTGTTGTTTGCTTGAATGTTGATTATATTAAAATTTTATGTTTTTTTGTGATATTGTTTTGCTTATTCTTTTTTTTGGTTGGTTTTTCTGTTTGCTTTGTTTTTGTTTGTTTTTTACTTCTGTTTTCCCTTGCCTCTCTTGATATTAATTGGTGTTGTAGTTTGTATTAATCTCCAGGTTCTTGGTGCTGGCATTTGCTGGAATTAGTGGTTGTTCTATTGGAGTTTACTCCCCATATATAGTTTGTTCACCTTTTCTCTCTTAGTCTCGTTCTTGTCTCACTTACTTTTTTTTTCCTTTTCCCAATTTCATTTTGACACTCCTTTTTTTTTTATTTTTCTATTCTTCTTTCTCTCCTATCCCCTAATTTGCCTTTCAATGGTGGTCACTTTTATTGGAGGTTATTAATATCGTGAATACATCTCTGTTCAGTGCCTTGTGTGTAGTACCTGGTTGTGTTGTATTTTGTGCCTTTAAATCAATGCAGAGAGAGAGAACTACATAACCAGACATCCTGAGAACAGAAACCATGGGGAGACAAGGAAACAGTCCACATATGAAAGAAAAGCAGGCATCACCAGAAAAGGAAGCAAACAAATTAGAGGCAAGCAACCTATCAGTAAAAGAATTCAGAGAAATGGTCATAAGGTGGCTGAAAAGAATGGAAGACAAATTCAACAATATGAATAAGAACCAAGAGGAAGTGAAGAAGAACCTAGAAGAAATAAAAAATGATATCGCTGCTGTAAAGAACTCAATAGAAAGCATCAAGAGTAGACTAGAAGAAGCAGAGGACCGCATCAGTGAGCTAGAAGACAAAATGGGGAAAAATACCCAAATAGAGCAGCTTCTAGAAAAAAAATTAAAAAGCAGGAGGAGAGCCTAAGGGAACTTTGGGACAACACGAAACAAAACAACATCCGCATAATAGGCATCCCAGAAGGAAAGGAAACTGAGCAAGGAATATTTCTCTTTGAAGAAATAATGACAGAAAACTTTCCTGATATAGGGAAGAAAAACCCACACAAATACAAGAAGCTCACAGAGTCCCAAGCAAAATGAACACCAAAAGACCAATGCCAAGGCACATTATAATTAAATTGGCAAACATCAACAACAAAGTAAGAATCTTAAAAGCAGCCAAAACCGGTTTGGCACAGTGGATAGAGCGTCGGGCTGTGGACTGAGAGGTCCCGGGTTCGAATCCGGTCAAGGGCATGTACCTTGGTTGCGGGCACATCCCCAGTGGGGGGTGTTCAGGAGGCGGCTGATCAATGTTTCTCTCTCATCGATGTTTCTAACTCTCTATCCCTCTCCCTTCCTCTCTGTAAAAAAATCAATAAACTATATTAAAAAAAAAAAAAAGAATCTTAAAAGCAGCCAGAGAGAGACAGAAAGTTACATACAAAGGAACCCCCATCAGACTAGCAACTGATTTCTCAACAGAAACTCATCAGGCCAGAAGGGAATGGAATGAAATATACAAAGTCATGCAAAAGAAGGGTCTGAATCCAAGAATACTGTACCCAGCAAGGCTATCAATCAAAATTGAAGGTGAAATCAGGAGCTTCACAGACAAAAAAGGACTAAGGGAATTTATCACCACCAAACCAGCAATGCAAGAAATGCTAAAGGGTCTGCTGTGAAAAAAAAAAAAGAAATAGGAAGGGAAACAGAAACACAGGGATATAGAATAAAAATGGCGACAAATAAGTACCTATCAATAATAACTTTAAATGTAAATGGATTAAATGCCCCAATCAAAAGACATAGTGTAATAGATTGGATAAGAAAACAAGACCCATATATGTGCTGTCTACAAGAAACCGACCTCAGAAAAAAAGACGCACACAGACTGAGGGTGAAGGGATGGAAAAAGGTTTTCCAGGTGAATGAAAATGAAAAAAAGCTGGGGTAGCAATACTTATATCTGAAAAATTAGATCTCAAAGAGAAAGACCTAACAAGAGATGAGGAAGGCCACTTTGTAATACTAAAGGGAGCAATCCAACAAGAAGAAATAACTCTGGTAAATATATACTCACCCAATACAGGAGGACCCAAATACATAAAAAAAACTCCTGGAGGATATCAAGGGAGAGATTAACAGCAACACAATCATAGTAGGAGACTTTAATACCCCACTATCACCATTGGACAAATCCTCTAAACAAAAAATCAGCAAAGAAACAGCAATCCTAAATGACTCACTAGACCATATGGAATTAATCGACATCTTCAGAACATTTCACCCCAAAGCCACAGAATATACATTCTTCTCAAGTGCACATGGGTCATTTTCAAAGACAGACCATATGTTGGTACATAGGCAAAGTCTCTTCAAATTCAAGAAGATAGTAATCATATCAAGCATCTTCTCAGATCACAGTGGCATAAAACTGGAAATCAACTACAATAAAAACAATCCAAAGAAATCAAACACATGGAGACAAAACAGCATGCTATTAAACAATGACTGGGTTACCAGAGAGACCAAGGAAAAAATAAAAAAACATCATGGCAACAAATGACAATGAAAACACAACAATCCAAAATCTATGGAACACAGCGAAAGAAATCTTGAGAGGGAAGTTCAAAGCTCTACAAGCCTACTGCAAAAAACAAGAAACAATGGTAATAAATTACCTAACCCTACAACTCAAAGAGTTAGAAAGAGAGCAACAAGAAAAGCCCAGTGTAACCAGAAGGAAGGAAATAACAAAGATCAGAGCAGAAATAAACGACATAGAGAGCAAAGAAACAATACAAAAGATCAACAAAACCAAGAGCTGGTTCTTTGAAAGGATAAAAAAGATTGATGAACCTCTAGCCAGGCTCACCAAGAAGCAAAGAGAGAGGACCCAAATAAACAAAATCAGAAATGAAAGAGGTGAAATAACAACAGACACTGCTGAAATACAAATGATTGTTACAAAATACTACAAACAACTCTATTCCAACAAACTGGACAACCTGGAGAAAATGGATATATTCCTAGAAAAATATAACCTTCCAAAACTTAATCAGGAAGAATCAAAACAGATCAATAGGCCAGTAACTATGGAAGAAATTGAAGCAGTCATCAAAAAGCTTCCAGCAAACAAAAGCCCAGGGCCACACGGTTTCACAGGAGAGTTTTACCAAACATTCAAGGAAGAACTAAAACCTAACCTCCTCAGACTATTCTAAAAAATTCAAGAGGAAAGAACACTTCCAAGCTCCTTCTATGAAGCCAGCATCACTCTAATACCAAAACCAGATAAAGACAACACAATGAAAGAGAATTATAGGCCAATATCCCTCATGAACATAGATGCCAAAATCCTCACCAAAATTCTAGCAAATAGGCTCCAGCAGTACATCAGAAAGATCATACACCATGACCAAGTAGAATTTATCCCAGGAATGCAAGGATGGTACAATATCTGCAAATCAATAAACGTGATACATCACATAAACCAATTGAGAAATAAAAATCACATAGTCATATCAATTGATGCAGAAAAAGCATTTGACAAAATCCAACGCCCTTTCTTGGTAAAAGCTCTCAACGTGGTGGGAATAGAAGGATCATACCTCAACATAATAAAAGCTATATATGATAAACCCACAGCAAATATCATACTCAATGGGCAAAAACTAAAACCATTTCCCCTAAGAACAGGAACAAGACAGGGATGCCCACTCTCACCACTCCTGTTTGACATAGTACTGGAAGTATTAGCCATTGCAATTAGACAAGAAGAAGAAATAAAAGGTATCCAAATTGGAAAAGAAGA
Source organism: Cnephaeus nilssonii (assembly GCF_951640355.1). Taxonomy (NCBI): domain Eukaryota; kingdom Metazoa; phylum Chordata; class Mammalia; order Chiroptera; family Vespertilionidae; genus Cnephaeus; species Cnephaeus nilssonii. Next base: position 63,503,965 of record NC_137076.1, on the reverse strand, counting down.
AGTAAAGCTGTCCTTATTTGCAGATGACATGATATTGTACATAAAAACCCCAACTACTCCATCAAAAAACTAATGGAATTAATAAATGAATTCGGCAATGTAGCAGGATACAAAATTAACACCAAGAAATATATGGCCTTTCTATACACCAATAGTGAACTTACAGAAAGAGAGACTAAAAATACAATCCAATTTACCATCACACCAAAAAAATTAAGATACCTAGGAATAAACTTAACCAAGGACGTAAAAGGCCTATACACAGAAAACTACAGGACACTGAAAAAAGAGATAGAGGAAGACGTAAACAGATGGAAGAGCATACCATGTTCATGGATTGGTAGAATTAACATCATTAAAATGTCCATACTACCCAAAGCAATCTATAGATTCAATGCACTCCGCATTAAAATACCAATGGCATATTTTACAGACCTAGAAAGAACTCTCCAAAAGTTCATCTGGAATAAAAAAAGACCCCGAATAGTCACAGCAATCCTGAGAAAGAAGAATGAAGTAGGAGGGATCTCAATACCAGGTTTCAAGCTATATTACAAAGCCACTGTTCTCAAAAGAGCATGGTACTGGCACAAGAACAGACATATAGATCAATAGAATAGAATAGAGAATCCAGATATCGACCCAAACCACTATGCTAAATTAATATTTGCCAAAGGAGGCATGAACATACAATGGAGTCAAGACAGTCTCTTCAATAAATGGTGTTGGGAAAATTGGACAGATACATGCAAAAAAATGAAACTAGATCACCAACTTACACCATACACAAAAATAAACTCAAAATGGATACAGGACTTAAACATAAGACGGGAAACCATAAAAATACTAGAGGAATCCACAGGCAGCAAAATCTCAGACATATGCCAAAAGAACTTCACTGATACTGCCCCTAGGGCAATGGAAGCTAAAGAGAAAATAAACAAATGGGACTACAGCAAAATAAAAAGCTTTTTTACAACAAAAGGAATATCAACAAAACAAGAAATCCCACTGCATGGGAGGACATATTTGCAAATGTTATCACTGATAAAGGTTTAATCTCCAACATCTACAGGCAGCTTATACAACTTAATAAAAGGAAGATAAATGATCCAATAAAAAAATGGACAATGGACCTAAATAGAATCTTTTCAAAAGAAGACAGAAGGAAGGCCAAGAGACACATGAAAACATGCTCAAAATCACTAATTATCCGAGAGATGCAAATGAAAATGACAATGCGGTACCATCTCACCCCTGTCAGAATGGCTATCATCAACAAATCAACAAAGGACAAGTGTTGGCGAGGATGCGGAGAAAAAGGAAACCTTGTGCACTGCTGGTGGGAATGCAGACTGGTGCAGCCACTATGGAGAACAGTATGGAGTTTCCTCAAAAAACTAAAAATGGAACTCCCATTTGACCCAGTAATCCCACTTCTAGGAATATATCCCAAGAAACTAGAAACACAAATCAGAAAGGATATATGCACCCCTATGTTCATAGCTAAGATTTGGAAACAGCCTAGGTGCCCGTCAGCGGATGACTGGATCATAAAACTATGGTACATCTACACAATGGAATACTATGCTGCCATAAAAAAGAAGGAATTCTTACCATTTGCAGCAACCTGGATGGAATTGGAGAACATCATGCTAAGTGAAGTAAACCAGTCAATGAAAAAAAAATACCACATGATCTCACTCATTTATGGATAATAAAGAACATTATAAACTGATGAACAAAAAGATAGATACAGAGACAGTAAAGCATCAAACAGACTGTCAAATTACAGTGGGAAGGTTAGTGAGAGGCGGGGGAGATAAGAGATCAACTGAAGGACTTGTATGCATGCCTATAAGCATAACCAATGTATGCAAAACTCTGGGAGGTGAGGGCATGTATGAGAGTGGGGTTGGGGGGGCAATGGTAAGATATGTACACATATAATACCTTAATAAAAAAATTGGGGAAAAAATAACAATATGAAAAATACAAATTTTACTTAAAAAATATGTCACTTCAATTTAATTAAGCATATTTTGAAAAAACTTAGTGCCTTATCAATAAATACAGTCACTTCATATTAATTAGTTCCATATTAAAAACAAATGGAACTAATCTTAATATATTTTTAGGTTCTACATGGCCTTTTGGAATGAACTATTATTTTGTTTTACTAACTTTTAATTATGTTATATTTTACTCCTCAAACATTTAGTTTAACTTGAAACTTTTAAGTTGATCTTTAAAAATAACCTCTGTAATTTAAAAACACTTTACACTTTGGGGCAACAGAAAAACATTCCTTATTCAGATAGAAATACATTATTACATTAATGTTTTATTCATACTAAAAATTAACTGTAATGGAAATGAACTTACTATTTATTACTTCCTGGTAGCAAAGCAATGCATCAGGACATTTACTGAACTTCACTGGTCATTAGATTACTATTTCATTTTATTCTCTAAATTATCCAAATAGTCCAGACTTAATTTGAGTTACTGGAAGAAAATGACAACAAAAATGTAACTATTATTTTTAGAAATCTGATTCATTCTAGTTCTCTTGCAGGAATGCTTAAAAATTAACAGAACAAAAATTAAAATTGGTTGCTATGACTCAGATCTTTGCTGTGGCTGAAATTCCATCCCAAGATTTTTTTTTATATGTTCTAAACAAATTTATGCACATTCATAATTCAGTCTCAGAAAATAATACATTTCAGGGTATATATTATTCTGAAAGTTTTTATTGGCTCAATAAGTGAACCAAACTTTCAGTTAGGATTTCTATAGAGATATTTCTGATCTCTTCAAAACTATATAAAATGGAATTTTTGAACATTAGTAAGCATCATTTTGAACATCTCTTGAAATAAACCATTTCAACTTTGGTGTACTTTGATTGTTTTTGTGAAGTTATTTTATATTAAAGTTTATATCAATTAATTGGCAATCTATTTTCTATGGATTGGCATGGTGAAACAAAGAAATATGGGAGTCATAAGTCTAAATGAACTATGCTATATGATTTTGCAACTTGCACATGTGGTATGAATGAGATAAATGATTAGTTAGAAGAATATTTTTCTTTGGTGCAGTGTTTATATCCTAACAGGAATCAGACTGAGGACTTGAAAAATTAGGATAAAATAGTGTGAATTAAGAAGAGTTCTTAAGTTATTTTATTTCTTTTATTCTCTTACTCTCCTTCTTTATTTTTCTTTTTTGAAGTCTTTTTCTTTTTTTCCTTCTTGAAAGTCTAAATCATACCTGACAATTTTAGAAGCCAACAAATATACCCAATTATTACTACCCTAATAACCTATAAAAATAGTAAAATTTTTATAAAGTACTTTTTGGTACTTTTTTCATACTCAATATGGAGCCATTAAAGTTGTTCTAGCAGGGAAGTTTTATGATCAACATAGTGTTATAAAAATCTGATCAAAACATGACATTTGGGATATATGTTAGTTTAGAACAGGAAGATTATTTAAAATGTCACTGCTATTGATTAGGAATGCAATGCTGAGGGCCTGAACAATAGTGATCACAATGAAAATGTAAGATTATATAATTCATGATACTGCGTTGAATGGAAAATTCAAAAGATAGTACGTATATATAGAATGCCTCTCAACTATAGCTGGTGACTTGAAATAAAGCCTCATTTATTTATAGAGGATGCCAATGTTTCAAAACATTGAATAGAAAAATGGATATATTATGAGAACATGATATTTTTGTAGGCTTTATTTTATTTAACAATTAATACTTTGTGAATGTCTACTGTAGTGACTGGTCAGAATCAAATCAGCATTGCACTTGGGATGACAAAATACTAAAGCAAGGCTCACCAATCACTACAGTTTACTCTTTATTGCTAAGTTTACTACCACTACCCTTTACTCCAAATTATATTTGAGACTCTCCCACATGAGCAATCATTTAACATAGTTACCCTTGCTCTGAGAACACTATTTTAAGTCAACTGACTATATCCTAATTTGAGTCCATAGCCAGGAAATCTGCTTTCAAGTTAGAATTTACCAAATCCCAATCTTTGAAACACACAAAGTATGGGGCATCTGATGGCTTCATTATTTTTCTAAATTAAGAAAAAAATAGGGTGATGGAAATATCAGGTTCCTTTACGTTTTGTAATTTATTCATTTACTGAACCTATGTCATCTTTTTATTGACTATTTTTTAAGTATTTGCTATTTTTATAGGCAAGAAATAGAAACTTCTTTGATGTTGGAAACTTGCTTTACTTCCTTCTAATATTTTGGAATATGCTTCAGACTCACATATAGTTAGCTGCTAAATCAGGATAAGCTTTCCTAGCAGCTGCCACACAAATTTAAAAAAAGAGATGTCTTAGAACTGATCCCAATTCACTACTTCTTTTTCTCTCTGCCTGTATTACCACGATTATACAATTACACATTTCTGTAGAAACTGAAGATATGACAGAGCTTGGGAAAGTAACTTGAATCTGCTGAATTTCAGTTTTATTTCATACCTGCTTTACAAAATAATATTAAGTATTGGCATGAGATAATGTATGTAAATGAAATTTACAGTGTGAATCATTATTAAAATGTGAGAAAAATTTTACAAGCAATACTAATAATCTTTCACAATTTGTGCTTAACTAACAATTCTCAAAAGGAAAAATATGTGTAGAATGAACATATTTTGTTGTCTGACAATGAAGATTATGTCCAATCAAGTGATGTCTGCATAGCACTTTTTATAAAGCAGCACATTCCTAGCTGGTTACATAATATAATGCTTTCTTTTCATTCTCTATAAAAACCCTTCCCCCTAAAGGGTTCAGTTTCTTGATTGACTCCAATGGTTTGTTTCTGTAATAATGCTCTGACAATTATTCAATGTAATGCTGTTTTTTCCTTAAGGAATTATTGTTAACATACTGATTATAGGATAACTAGTGAGAACTAAGACATACATTTTATTGTCACTGGGTTTATAGTTCACTTGGGAAGACAGAAAAACAAATAGTCATTTATACTACAAATTGCACTGATTTAAATGTTTTAATAATGACAAACATTAAAAATGATGAGAGTGAAGACACATTATTGAATTCTAAGAAGGAAAATAGGCCATTTCTCCTGGAGAAGACAAAAACTGAGTTTTTAAGGATGGTTTTACAGTCAACCATCCATATCTGTGGGTTCAACTATCTACAAAAATACGTGTGGTTGGCTGACGTGTACTACGTAGTTAGGCTTATAATGGTTTCATCTGAACTAAAGATGTGCACACTTTTTTTCCTTGTCATTATTCCCTGAACAATACAGCATAGTAACAATTTACATAGCATTTATATTGTATTGGGTATTATAATGGAAGGCAGAAGGGATTAAGCAAAAGAAGGAAAAAAAAAAGACTCATGGGCACAGACCACAGTATGAGATTGCCAGAGGAAAAGAGGGGTGATGGAAGGTAGAAGGTAAAAAGGGGATAAATGGTGATGGAAGGAGACTTGACTTGGGGTGGTAAACACACAATACAATATACAGATGATGAGTCGTAGAATTGAATACCTGAAACCTGTATAATTTTATTAACCAATGTCATCCCAATAAATTCATTGAAAAATAAAAATAAAAAAGTATACAGGAGGATGTACATAAGTTATATGCAAATATACATACTTTTATATACCGGACTCAGGACTTGAGCATCCTGGAACCAATACCCTGTGGATACCAAGGGTCAACAGGAATAAAGAAAGTAGATAAGGTGTGATAGGTTATTAGATATGTAGGTTTCAGCTTCCACTTTTTTTAATAAATATATATTGATTGTCTACCTATAACAGGTACTCAGTTTCAAACTGCAGGTGCAAATATAAATAATAAATGGTTCATGCCTAAGAGGAGACATAAAAATAGAACCATAATCACAGTTCAGTGAACTAAGTGTTCTGATGATGTATGTTATTGGAGCACAGAAAAAATACATCTGCATGACAACAGGGGGTGTGTGGTGATCAAGCAAGAATTCAGCTGCATTTTTAAAATATAAGGAAGTTTATAGCTAGCTCAGAAAAAAAGTGAAAAGGCATATATGAAAGTGTGTTATAAAATTGATTGAGGGGTTAACTGATAAACACTAATTTTGCATCACTGGAGAATAGGGTATATTAAAAGGCAGTGGATGGTAACTTTGGAATGGTAAGCCTGCATTTTGTTTGCTAAGCCAAGGTGTTTGAAGAATGTCTATAAATCTATGAGAAACAATAGGGTGATTTTGGTTCAGAAGTTTGATTTTCAAACTTACATGCTGTACTTTTTTTCAACCGAAATTTAGAGATCGCTTACTATTTCCCAGCATTGTGGTGTATAAGAGAGACAAAGACATTGCTGGCTTGGACCTTATTTTCTAGAATACTGGCAGAGACAGCTAGATGAGAATATATTGAGGAAGGACAGGGGTCAGTTAGAAAGCATAATGTATTATAAAATTACAAAGTTTTACTCAAAGACAGTGGAAGATGTACTGAGAGAGAGGAGATAGGTCTGAAAATCATAGGGAAACATTAATCTTAGTGAATTGTTTGGTGTGGGAAGGAGGTAGGCAAATACACAAAAGTGATACAGTAAATATACCAGGTCCCTAGACTAGCAAGTGATAAGAGTTACTGCAATGGTCAATTTTATATCACTTGATTGGTCCATGAGGTGCCCAGAAATTTGACCAGACATTACTTCTGGGTACATCTCTGGGTGTTTTCTGTATGAGAGTATAAGAAATTACTTTCTCCAATATGAGTGAGCATCATCAATCCATTGAGGGCTTGGATACAACAAAAGGCAAGGTCAGGGAAAATGCACTCTCTCTGCCTGGTTGTTTTTCAGCTATGTCATTGCTCTTCTCCTGCCCTCAGACTGGGACATACACAATTGATGGTTCTCAAGTCTTTGAACTTGGACTGGAATTTACACCATAAGTTCTTCTGGTTCTCAAGCCTTAGGGCTCAGACTGAAACTATACCACCAACATTTTGGGTCTCCAGCTTGTAGATGGCATATCAAGAGACGAAAGAACATCATGTGTCTCTTGAAATGTATGGAAAAGGATGCAAAATATGTCCTGTAGTATTCCTGCCAAATGATATAACCTGTACATAATCATCAGGAAACACCAGACCAACTTAAATGAGCGACTTTTTATAAAGTCACAGCTATGATATCTTCAAAAATGTCAAGGTCAAAAAAGACAAAGAAAGTCTTAACTGAACACATGCTCTTGGGTGGTATATATATGATTTTATTGATTTCATAGAGGAAGGGAGAGGATGAGAGAAATAGAAACATCATTTATGAGAGAGTGTCATCTATCTGCTGCCTCCTATGTGTCCCCTACTGGAGATGGAGCCTGCAACCTGGGCATGTGCCCTGATTGGGAACTGAACTGTGAAGTCCTGGTTCATAGGTCGACATTCCACCATTGAACTACACCAGCCGGGTTTGGGTGGTATAGTATTTTTTCACATTTTCTATACCTCTGAAATTATATCAAACTAAAAAAAAATAATTAAAACTGAAAAGGAAGAAAAACATAGAAAGAAATGAAAGGAAATTTCCAAGAAAGAATATATGAGTATTTGGTTGAACAATGAGAACAGAGAGATCTTCCTGAATCTCCTTTCCAAAATTTGTTAAAATTAAGAATTCAAACCCCAAAACTTAATTTCTTGATAAAGTTAGTGATCATTTAAATACATAATGTGTGAAAAAAAGTAAGTACTACCAAGAACAATGGCATATGGTACTTTGTATACTGGGAAGCAAATCTTGGGCATTAAGCCAGTTTCTCCAAGTGTAAATTAGGCTTTTTTTTTTCTTGTCAGTAATCTATTTGAAAAGATTTCAAGATTTCTGCACAGTGACATATGCATTATGTTAGTAAGTCTGTAATAGTTAGTTTAAGCTTCTACTCTAGGAACAAACAGTTGCTTTAATCAGAAAAGCACACTACAGGAATGGTTAGCTGTTATATCAGAAAGACCATAATCCAAAGGTAGTAATAAACTATTTCTATTTTGCACAGCTTAGTATTGGAGTTTTGCTCATTAGAAAATTTGAAATGGAAATATGTTTTTATTAGTGAAAGCGCTGACTTATTAAATAACATGATGAATATTAGAAGTGGATTCTCGATTTTAAATTTAGTAGGTCTGGAAAATTACTGAAACATTTATAAAAGGAAATTTAACTGATTTAATTTTTTTTTCCTTTTTTTCTCCAAATTCCTTTTACCTGAGGGTCTCCTCACTATGACACAGAAATAACTTAAAGGTTATTTGTTTAAAAACCCAAATCACAGCTGCTTTGCCACATTTAGGCTGCGTGACTAAGGTTGACTGTATTCCAGAAGTCTTCTTCCCCATTGTTGAAGGTTTTCTCTCAGGGACCTTGCAATTCGAATTTTGCTTGCTTTCTCCTCTACCCGTGTTTATTTAATGTGACTATAAGTAGCTGTAACTTAATTGAGGACAAAGTTTCAGTTATTTGTTAATTGGATAATTAGTTTCATGCAAATTACTTGAGGCAGGGCATTTCTCCTAACTGCACACTGTTCAGCTTCTTTGCTTATATTTTGCTTGAGAAATAGAACTCATCCAGTATAATCCAAATGCAATATAAACGACAGCATGGTGCAGTGGGAAGCTATCTGCTATAGAAGCTAAAGAACTGGATTCGTTTCTAATTTCGTTTCTAAAGTAATTAGGCTTCCCTTCCTAGATTGACTCCCCCAAACAAGAATATGTCTAACTCCTCTTTATCTATCCCTTTGGAATTGATAGCATAGAGTTTTGTAACTTATAAATGTTTCATAGCTATTTGTTGACTTGAAGTAAATTAAAGTTAGATTAATATGAATTTTTCTGAAGACACACTTCTATTTGGAAAAATTATTTAGAATCCATTATACACTCTTCAAAGAGCAATAAAGGAAATCATTTCTTTATAAGAAAATATTTCTTTCTTTCTTTTTTTGTTTTCTGAAAGCTCTGGATGAATGGCTACTCTCTGTCTTCAAGGAAAAAGACTGCAGGGACTTAATCAATATACTCCCAAGATTTCCAAACATATCCACCAAGTGTTCTTCTTCAACTTAGTCATTTATTGCCAACTCATGGGGGCTTTATCAGGATAGTAAAAACTTAAATCTGTTATTTTCTCATGATATTTTGATAACTTGGTGATTTTATGTATTCTTTCCTCCAGACTACAATTTCTCAGTGTTCAAAATATTAAAGAAATTAACCTGGTTAGAAATCTATGATTTGAGGCCTCTAGCGACTTGTCATTTGTATTGTTGAGTTTGGGTGCTACGTTCATAGAGGAATTTATTTTTCTCATTTAATGAAGTCTGTTTTATTTTAAATGATTTCACAAGGACATAATTTTAACTCATGGGATTGCTAGGCAATTCACTTTTCTATGAGTAATTTCTAAATTGCTTTTTAAAATTTATTATATGCAGGGGGAAATGGTTTAAAAACTTTATAACAAATTTAATATGTGCCAAAAGTATACTCTTGTGAGAGCAGATATGTCTGTTTTATAGCTGTGGTAGCAGTTCATTTTGAATCTTCATAAATCCATAAGCATTATATCAGATTCTATTATAGCAGCATAAAAATAAGTATAAAAAAACTAAATATATTAGTATATTAAATATGAAAGACTAGAAAAAATGCACTTATCTAAGTGGGTAGTAAATAGCCCTGGCTGGTTTGGCTCAGTGGACAGAACTTCGGCCTGCGGACTGAAGGGTCCCAGGTTCGATACTGGTCAAGGGCACATGCCTGGGTTGCAGGCTTAATCCCCAGTAGGGGATGTGCAGGAGGCAGCCGATCAATGATTCTCTCTCATCATTGATGTTTCTATCTCTCTCTCCCTCTTTTTTCCTCTCTGAAATCAATAAAAATATATTTAAAAAAAATAAAAAGCATTACTTTATAACAATAAAAATTTAATAATAAATGAGTAGTACTAAACAGAATATCTTGTTTTATAATTGTTATAATTATTATTCATGGCCAGTATAAGATCATTGGAGTTGCTATATTCCTGCTAATCTAACATATCAAGCAACTACAGTCGATTTACTATGACCTGTTCTCTTCATAGTTAAGAAGAACATTGATAATATGGGCACTTTCTTCTATACCGGAAGTATGGTAGAAACACAAGGTGTACCAGTGGTCAATATGTCCTGAGCATATATTTATGGAGGTGAGTATGCTGTGGCTTCCTGTTTCAGTCCGGAGGGAGACAAGGAGAGCCTAGGAACAAAGTAAGTAAAGGGTCCCCAAAAATGTGTATACACATCGAATGATTATAAAGTTGGTGTTTATTAACATACAGTTCATTTTCAAAATTTAAAAGAATCTACAGAAATGAATAATATTTTTGTCAATGCCTATTTTCAAACTGATGGCCATTCTGGTCCAAGCACTGCTTAACATCAAACAGTGGAATCGCATACATCAAGAATCATTTCGTTTGGTATTTGTGCACCTTCAATTCATCAACTGTTGCTGGTTTTGTACCATAAACTTTATCTTTTATGTATCCCCATAAAAAAGTCTAGTGGGTAAATTTTATTTGTTTAAAGCTAGACAGGCTTCACCCATTATTTCAAATCAGTTAAACCTGAAAAGGAATGAAAATTAAGTGAGTTATCAGCTGTTGCAGTATGTATACATTTTGGGATGCCCTATTTCTCAAAAAAATTATTACACTTTGAATAATTACAAAGGCAGTGTTTGTACTTCAACTGCATTTTCAAAATTCCAGTAACATTTTAGGATGAATTTCCTTTGTTCAAAGCTTAGTCTGGCTGAAAAGAAAGAAACATCAATTGAGCTATCAGCTGTTCCAGGATGTATACATGTTTTTGGGACATCCTGTTTCCTGGGATGTCAGAGTTTCATCTGTAAGGCCATCTTACATCTTGATTATGTCTTTTGTAAAACAGTGACTTTCATTCACACCAAATAATGCCCCTGTTCAGGAACCTTCAACCACCTTTCTGATTGTTACCCAGAGAGGAAGTAAAAGATTTCATTCACACAGAGAATTTATGGAAACAGACAAGGCTAACTAAGAATGTTTGAAAAACAGATTGGTTCCACACATGCCAAACATTGCTTCTCCCTCACAGACTGATATCTCTCTGCTAAAGGCCAAGTAAATATCATCTAAGGCCTTCTATTTTGAAAATATAATTTTTATGGATTGTTTCATAGTCATTTAAAGTAATTGGAAATAACAGGCCCCTAAAACAGATGCCAAAATCCTTGCTATAATTTAAATTTTATAGAAAGTTTCCTACAAAACTCTGAACACATTTGAGGAAAATTTACATTTTTTACTTGCTTATACTTGATTTAAAGTAAACAGCCATGGTTGGTATTAACAAATAAATGATCGCTTGTACTTGTGTAAATATTTCCATGTTCAGCGATGCTTTTTTGCGTATCCTGATCATTTCTGTGTTTTAGAGTCACATCTGCAATGCAATGAGTGTGTGATTCAGCATCCCAACCTTCCAAAATCTAAGGTTTTCACCTTCAAAATGTCTCAAATGCCAATCATGCTTGCTTCTAAAACTTGCCCAAATAAATTCCCTGACAAAAATATAGGAAAATGGGAAAGTACATGAGGGCCATTCAGGCCCAGGAATGGATAAGCTTCATCCGTTGTTTTAACTCACTCTAAGACTTGATACTGGAAAGCCCAGTGGGCTTCTGATACTTCCCACTGAATTCCACTTTGAGAGAGTTTGAAACAAATTACCCCTTGTTTGTCTTACACCTAGTTAGCTAAAGTTTCCCTAAACTTTTTTTTTTTTTTTTTTTTGGCTGGGGACTCATTTAAAGTGCACAGCTGCTGACGGACAGTGGGCCGGAGAGCCCATGTGCTTGGTTTGCCTGGGGTTGTACACCCACACAGCCTTCGGGACTGCTTCCAACACTAACTGGGAAAATAATTCTCATGGCATCATTTTGTTAGGAAAATAAAGCAAAAACAAACAAAAAAGGGTAAGATCAAAGCAGGACAATGTCTACTATGACTAATACTTGAACCATAGTCATATGCAAATGAACGGACTGCTGTGTTTGGCCAAAGGAAATAAAGGGTGATTCCAGAATAAATATATTTGTTATATTTTGGCCTATCATCCCAGTTAGGCAAGTCTGGGTGAATGGGATATTATTTTACAGCCAAAGTTCTTTGTATTTGAAGAATGAGAAGCCAAAGACAAAAACAAGTGGAGTTAATTTTGTACTCTCTGTAGAAATTCAAGGTGTGCTTTGATGGAGAAGAAAAACAATTAGAAAAATAACCAAGACAAGAAAAGCATACTTTTAAAAGCCTCCCAGTAGAATGTATTGAAGAAGTTGGCAAAGAGGACAAAAGCAAGAGTATATAACCTCAAAATAAATACTGGTATTTTAGAGATTAGAGATGCTGCAGTAAAAGAATATACTCCATTTTACATGGGCTACTAGAGGACTTTTCAACAAAGTGCTAGTTAAAGCAAATATAAATTCTTAATCCAGGAGAATTACTATAAGAGGAATGGAGAAAGAAGAAGAAAGTAAGGCAATTCCTACTTTTGAAAGAACCCAAGAGGAAAAAAAAATGTTATTCCATTCATCATTTTAGGAGGGAAAAAAATGAATGATTTAGTTACAAAGACTTGTTATTTTTGAAAGGGATTTTGGATTGTGATCATAAATATATCTTTGCTTCAACTTCTAGAATCTACTCGCACTTGTCTTTTTTATTTCAGGATCAAACTGAAGCTCCTGTGATACCATATTCTCATGTGACAATATAAAGGCTATGTTATTGCCCCACCATGGCACATTTGGAAATGAGAATATGGGGCAATATTTTAACACAAGGAGTTGTAGAGAAAGGGCTTGTGACTACTACTGGAGTCTAGGACTAGAGCACCTGGGACACTAAATGCACCACAGTGAGGAAGTTGCAAATGCACTTAAAGAATTTCTCCGTCTAAAGAAGATAAATGCATACTTCATAGACACAGACAACAGTGTGGTGATAGCTAGGGGGAAGGGGGTTTGGGTGGGGCTAGGTGGTGGTGGGCAAAGGGGATGGAAATGGGGGACATCTGTAATAGTGTCAACAATAAAAAAATGTTTAAATAAAAGAGGAATTGGAGAAAGGAAACAATCTAATGAACAAAATAAACTGATGAACAAAATAGATCCGGAGACTTAGAAGCAGGGAACAGACTGGAACCTGAGAGGAAAGACAGGGGCGGGTGGGTGGGTGGGAAGAGACCAACCAAAGAACTTGTATGCATATATGTATACCCCATGGACATAGACAATAGGTTGGTGAAGGCCTGGGGTGGGGGGTTGGGACAGGCTAGAAGTGGTCAGTGGGGGAAAAGGGGAACATAAGTAATACTTTTAACAATAAAGATTTAAATAAATAAACAAATAAATCCTATATAATAAAGATGTAATATGCAAATGGTCGTTACGCAGTGAAGCATTAACAACCGACTGAGTAACGACCGGATCACGGATCAGCAGGCGGGTGGGCAGTGAGCTACAAGTGGGCGATGGAGAGCTACAGGAGGAGGCAGGGCAGCAAGCTATGAGGGGGGACAGGGGGAAGGGGGGAGCTACAGGAGGGTGGAGCAGCAGGCCAAGAGCTACTGGCACACGGATTTGTGCGCAGGGCTACTAGTAACTAAATAAAATGCAAATGTTCTTTTGACTCTATGTGTCATGATTCTTGTTTTGATGCATAGCTAAAAGCTTTTAAAGGAATAATTCAAGTGGTCGTAATGCTTTTTTTTATTTTGCTCTTTATATCTACCTGTGTTCTCTGGGCATGAGCTTATATTATCAGTGTAATCATAAAATCATGTGAAAGGAAATAATCTCTTAAGAGAAAAGAAAGAAAAAAAAAAGAATTTCCCCTATCAAATGTTAATCGTGCTTCTGAAAAGAAACAGGGCTGAATTGTCCCTTAATTCCTGAACACAATCGCATCCTAATGTTCTAAAATTCTAGGGTATTTTTAAAAGGAAATGAAAAATTAGATCATGATGATTTCAGCAAATCAAAGAAAAATTGAATTTTGTGGCCCTCAGTAAGCATCCTATCCTTGTTATTATAGATAACACTGAAGTTCAGAGAGTTTACATGACTTACCCAGTATAATACCCCATATTAATGTCCTTCCTTCTTCCTAACATACTTTTTATCTCTGTAATATTTTGAAGATGTATTTCATTTTAAAATGCTATTTATTTTTTAAAATATATTTTTATTGATTTCAGTGAGGAAGGGAGAGGGAGAGAGAGATAGAAACATCAATGATGAGAGAGAATCATTGATCGGCTGCCTCCTGCACACCCCCTATTGGGGATCAAGCCTGCAACCTGGGCATGTGCCCTTGACCAGAATTGAACCTGGGACCCTTCAGTCCGCAGGCCGATGCTCTATCTGCTGAGCCAAACCAGCAAGGACTAAAATGCTATCTCAATGAAAAATCAGTTTGAAAGCAACTTTTGTAAGTTAAAATGGTGAACTGAGAGAAAATTTGGCCTGTACAAAGATTTAAAAAGTATCTACATAATTCAGATCTTAGGAATGTAAATGTCTTCTAAGGTTGTTCTGAATGCAAAAAGCAATTATAAATTGCTCTTTTTAACAATTTTATTAAATATATTTCAGCCAAAATTGGCATTTAAGAGAAATGTTTATTCAGTTGAACTCTCAGCTCTTCCGCACTACCACCATGTCTCATGTGTATGAAAAAGTCTCGGGCGTCCCTGAGTTCATGACTCATTTAGAAGTTAAGTGGCCATGCAAAAGGCTTATACCATAGGGATTCATATTGTTATTGATGGGCATATATATATTCTATTCTGCAGTTAGGCAAATATTGTTTCCATTATGGCCAATACATTGTAGAGACTACTCTGTTCTTAAAGAAGCCACAACAGGATGTGTTATTGGTATTTGCAGTAATATAATTAGTGAATTTGTATACTGATTACCTCTTCAGCAACTTCCTTCTGAAAGCTTCTCTGCATACAAAGTGGGTGTATGCCTTGAAGACAGAATAATCTATACAAGTGGTTCAGCCAGATGCCTTTTCATTTTGTGATTTATAATTTTAAAGACAGTTTGAGTGGCTCTAAAAATTTGACTTCCCGTTTCTCTTTCATCTGCAGTACATTATTATTTTTTTAAATATATTTTTATGGATTTCAGAGAGAAAGGGAGAGGGAGAGAGATTAAAAACATCAATAAGAGAGAATCATGGATTGGCTGCCTCCTGTACCCCCGCTACTGGGGATTGAGTAGCAACCCGTACATGTGCCCTGACCAGGAATAGAACCATGACCTCCTGGTTCATAGGTTGACGTTCAACCATTGAGCCACGCCAGCTGGTTAATTATTTTAATTAAGAAGCTAGTGTACATTCGATGTAATTATTAAAGGTCAATTACCTTATCTATTCTTTTAATTGTAAATATCAACTATAGGAGCTTTCAAGGGGGATATGTATTTCATTTGTACCAAATATATTTAAGTTTCATCTCTGAGGTAGCAGATTACCTGTGGTTTTTATTTCTTACAGCCCACACCTGAGAATTAGTTATATTTTTTTCATACCTGAACACTGTAGTCACTATGGTAACTAGCTGCCCCTTCCAGTAATACAAGGTTCTACCCGTGACCAAATAATCTTAAACAAGCTTCATAAATGTTTATAAATAATCAATGTAAGTAAACCTTGCTGTCCTATTAGTCTCTGGCTAATCTGGTTTTGTCTAATTACATTTATGAAATTAGTAGATTGTTTGCTCTGTCTTCCGTAATGACACAACATGTAGTAACAGAAACAGAGGCCTATTGACCATCAGAGATTCAAAATGAAAAGAGTCCTAGCTGGTTTGGCTCAGTGGGTAGAGTGTTTGCCTGCAGACTGGATTCCGGTTCCAGGTTCGATTCCAGTCAAGGGCACATGCCTGGGTTGTGGGTTCGATCCCCAGTAGGGGACAGCCAATCAATTATTCTCCCTCATTATTGATGTTTCTATCTCTCTCTCCCTCTCCCTTCCTCTCTGAAATCAATAAAAATATAAAAATAATAAATGAACAGTAAAAGAGTGCTTTCCTCCTAGAAGCAGATGTACTATTGGGGAGTTAGGGAGTTAGGTGGAGAGTCACCTGATCTAATAGGTCAGTAACGTGCCTCTAGATCCCATATGCCAGATTCAGTGATTTTTATATTTATTTTTGATAGATCGCTAATCTTTAAAAATAGATATTTATATGTGTATTTATTGTCTATAGTTTTATTTACACACATATTTTTCATGTGTATACCAGTATGTGTATGTGTGTGTGTGTCTATAGCTGCTCTCCTTCTGAAATGTTATTTATTTTTTCATTTTGTTTACCATGAGGATAAACTGTAATCTTGCTGGTAACTTTATATTACCCATTATTACTTAGACACTATGCTATTATATTTTGTCTACTTTAGTTTATAGGAATATATCAATATTATAAATTTCAAAATTAGATATATATTTTCCTTGTTTAATTATATTGTCATGTTTCTCATTGTCTGTAATAGCCAATAAGTTTTATTATTTAATTATTATTATACGTACCATAATATCATATGCAATAATGTTCTTGTTCATTGCACTATGCCTGAATTTTTTCAGAAAATATAATTGGCAAAGAGTCTTAATAAAGTTCATGTAAGTTTTCAAATATCAGAGAAAAAGTGAGAGCTAGACACACAGAAAGACATAGAGAGAAAATGTGAAATTATATTTTTATAGTAAAATATGTAAATAAAAACAAACAAAAAAAAACAAATTAATATGTACAGAAGAAAATAATCTCATTTTAGTTCCTTTATTAGCATGGTATGTTTTAAAATTATTATTATTATTTTAAATATATTTTTATTTATTTCAGAGAGGAAGGGAGAGGGATAGAAAGAAACATCAATGATGAGAGAGAATCATTGATTGGCTGCCTCTTGCATGCCCCCAACTGGGGACCGAATCCACAACCTGGGTATGTGCCCTTCGCTGGAATGGAACCTGGGACCCTTCAGTCAGCAGGCCGACAAAAGAAAACCCTTGCAACAACTGTTATTTTTAATATATAATATTTTAAGGTCTTTAAATCCATATCCCAAGATAATACTGGGAAAACAAAATGGTAAAGTTGTCCATGCTAACGCTAGCGGTACTTTGTTCCTTTTGAATCTTAAATGAAAATTGTTAAGATCCCCAATCATAAAATTGACCCTATTCCTGAGAGCATACATTTTAGAACAAATCCCCACTTCTCTAAACACTCCCTAAGCCAAAACTCTTCTAAATCCTCCTTCCTGAGGTTTGCAGCAAGCTAACAAATCTCACCTACTGCAGCAAGCTAACAAATCTCACTTTCACTGTAGGTGATTTTTTTGCTGATAGACATAGATAGATATTAGGCTTTGTGCTAGGAACTCTGTATATATTGTTTTATATAAATCCCAAAACCCCAATAGGCATGTGCTATTAATAGTTGTAGTTATCAAATAAGTACTAGGTTTAGAGAATTGAAATAACTCCCTACTGGCAAAGCTAAGACAAATCCAGACAGTCTGTCTCTTGCATGAGCTTTAAATCACACAGCACACCACATCACTCTTCTATAACCTCTTCGCTATGTACTATCAGAATGGTGTAATGATATATGTTTTATACCTATTTCACTTTTAAATGCACACATTCTACCTGAAGGGGATAGAATGCTTTATAAGTCTTTCTGTTGAATGAATAAAATATTCTACATTTTATGTAAAATTACAAGTTTATGAAATCATAGTTTCATTCCAGACCTCTATCTTAAACTTCATTTCTCAGTTTCTGATATTGCCCTGGCTTTTCTTTTTGTTCAGTGAATATGGACATGTGTTGTTCTTCTGTACTTAGTTTCTCACCCCAACTTTCTCTCTCTGTTTCTGGTGCACGTATGCTTCCCAGTGTCTGAGTTCCTGCGGGGCGGGGGGGGGGGGTACCTTTTCCATATATCTGGTCTCTGGAATCATGGCCTGCTTTGCTAATTTAATCCCAAGATGCCAAAACCATCTTCATGGCTGAGTATTTATTTCTTGTTCTTAAACTTGGGCGAGAACAACTTTCAGAATAGGCGGTGATGTGTGATGTACACATGCTTTCATCTCCATTTAGTGCCTTCTTGGTGTCTTGTTGCTTGAAGACAGTCTTTGCCTATCTTTCCAGTCCATCTAATTTCTTTTGTCCAATATAATCCATGCCTCCTACAACGTGCCTGCTCCCTTGCATTGTGACATTGACATGCCTAGGTATAGAGTGACTTGGGGAAAAATGTTTCTGCTCTAGAGTTTTAACAAGAAAATAACACCCGTCTTTTCCCCCAGCTTCTCTTCTTACAGTCATGCCGATGCTATAAGCTGCTCCTACATTTAGGTGCCTGCATTGTAGCATTATTTCTTTATTATAAATTCCATCAGTTGCCTGTGTTGCATACTGGTTGCTTTATTCCTAGGTCTGTTTTTTGTAGCTCTTGCAATGTGTCTTTTTCACTTTTCAAATCTACAAACTCCCCAGTATATTTTTCCTCCTACAGTCAAATTTATCTGTGAGCTCCCAAATGCATGCCTATGCATAGATGCATAAACATCTTCAAAGCTTTCTCAAGTCCCATTTATCTGTAAAGGCTCCTTTTAACCACCACCTGTTTCTAGTGATCTTACCTTCTGAGTGTCTAAAACACCATTATCTAAATCCTGTGTGGAAGGGTCCTTTGATATTTTGCATTTATGTGCTTTACCTGAACTAGATTTTAAAGCCAGCACACAAAACACATTGTGAAGAACCCCTGAAAATAACTTCTTAAGTTAGAAAAAAAAAGAAAAACACTTTAAATTACTCACTGATAGAAATAACTCAGTGGGTTATTTGTGAATAGGTGGGTTTCATGTTTCCTAATATTGGTTCTCCCAGAAGAAGACCTGAGACAAATAGAGTGCAAATGGATGATTTGGGAAGTGATTTGTGAACACTAGTGGGAGCACAGAGAAATGAAGCAGGGAACAGAAGAAAGCAATAAACATTGTAAGCAAGATACCTCTGTGAGCAAAGGAAACTCAATTCTGCTGAAGAATTCTGGAAAACAATTTCAGACATAGGCCCAACACTTATCAAAATGAGGGACAGGATGCGAATTCTTTAGTAGCTCATGTCTGAATTAGCTGACAACGGTTCCCATTGGGCGTTAATTTCTAGTACTTCGAGCCTGCACTTCTCTTCTAGTGTGCATGGGCAGAGAGAACTGTTGTGGACATAAAAGGTACCGAGGGGAAAGTGGCGAGGCTAGCAGCTGGAATTTGGGGATATGAAAGGATACTAATGGCCATTGAGGGTGAAGACATTTGACAAGTGTCTATATTAGGTTGCATGAAATTGGTATAGCTATGGGAAAGTATGTCTGGAATGTGACTGCAATGATAAAACAATATTACTAATCATTTCCAAATACCCTGTTTGATAAAGGACTTTCTTACCAGGTAAAGGATTTTAAGTGGGAAGGATGGCAAAACAGGTGTAAAATTGGAAATGACTATCATTGTGTCTCCATTGCTTCGTGTGAGATGGTGCTCTCTACTAGGGCAATCCAAAGTATGGTCTGTAAAGTGTCACCAAATAAAAGGAGCTTGTGTTATCATTTAAATCAACTAGACCAATAGTATACTACTTAGGTCAGCTGGCACAGGCTTCTTAGTTCCAATAGCTAGGTACAAAGAGTTTGGGGACCAGCTATTTTGAGACATATAAACTCATGATATCATTTTGGTTCACTATGTAATTGCATACCTTTAAAAACATGCCAAATACTACTCTCTGGTTACATGCTCAACAAGCTGCCCTTCAGTTGTCTTCAATAGAGAAAAATTGGATAGGCCAATTAAGTTAAATATTGCATTTGATTTATTGGTGATATGTTTGCTCTAAATTAATAAATCATCCCTCTGATTCATACATCAATACTGTGTGAGTTTTATTAGTAGGTCAGACTCCCAGGAGACTTGTTATCAGCGGGTGAGCTGATAAACTGAACTTCTGGACATTCAAAGTTTATTACCAGATCCTGAAATATGATTGCCAGCTTGTGAAACAAGGTTTGGGAGGCCAGTGTGCCTCCATATGGGATGGTTCTTCCTCATTCCTCTGCAACAGGCGTGGACCTTAAATGATAGTGGCAGATTCATTCCTTTTTGTTCTTCTAGAGTCTAGCTTATTACAGGGGTCTGTAGAAGTTTACTAATCATGGTTATATTGGTTAAAGTACTACTGAAAAGTTGTTCAAGCCTGTTGATTATCAAATAAGGAAATGGATACTCATTTAGCTGACATTAGTGGGCCAAGGTAACTTACAGAAAGTATGAGACCCCAAGAGTCTTAGACCCACTCCAATACTTCACTTCCTTTATCAAACTAAATACTCCAGAAAAAGAAATAGGAACCTACATAATATTCAGTTTCTAATTTTTGCATAATCCTATATAATAAAACCCTAATATGCAAATCAACGGAGTGGAGGAACAACTGGTCACTATGATGTGCACTGACCACCAGGGGGCAGATGCTTAACACAGGAGCTGCCCCCTGGTGGTCAGTGCACTCCTGCAGGGGGAGCACCGCTCTGCCAGAAGCCCTGAGCGGGACTCATAGCTGGCCAGTGCAGCAGCAGTGACAGGAGCCTCTCCCACCTTCGTGGCAGTGCTAAGGACCCCTCGGGGGATGTCCAACTGCCAGCTTAGGTCAACTCTCTGCCAGCAGTTGGACATCACCCCGAGGGTTCCCAGAATGCAAGAGGGCACAGGCCGGGCTGAGGGACCCACCCCCACCTCCAGTGCACGAATGTCGTGCACTGGACCTCTAGTGAGTAATAATATAGCTGCATAGACAAATATAAAATTAATATCACTAAATCTTTAAACCACTTAGTTTCATTATAAATAAAACCAAATGTATTTATCTCTCTAAGAGATAATCCACTATCTATGTGTGACTTAGACACTGGGAGAAATATTATCATAACTGATCCCATGACTAAAATATTAAGAAGAAAACTAACATTTGGGCTTACTCTTACTTCTCTACCCTGAAATCACATAAAGAGTTGACCAATTTAAGATGCCCATTTTAATGAAAGAACATATAGCAAACTTTCCTGCAGAATTCTAAAATAGTACCTCTTTTATTAGGAATAAGTTCTGTTTATAAAGATGTATCAGTTAATAGTAACATTTTATAAGTACTAAAATTATTATTTCACTGGTATTCTTTTAAGTATGGAAGAAATAAGTCTACTGTGCACCATACATTACTCATTTGTAGTTTTCCTAAATATACTTGGAAATCCAGGATTTGAGTTCATGAGCTTGATCAGCCAGAAGATAAGACTTTTTCTGACAGCATGAAAATACACTGTGTTGAGAGTATAAAAAGGTAATTTAGAGTTCTGGATAAATCATTAGGTCTCTGTTTCCTAATTTGTAAACTAAGGAGCTGAGGAAAATGGGTATTTTATAATCCTTCACAGATCTATTGATGTGGATGTGACTATCAAGGGAGAGAATGTGAAGTGAATAAATAACCTCGTAGAGTTCTGTGTCAGTTCTATGATGCAAAGCTAATGGGATACATGCTAATGGATGAACACTAATACAAAGATGTCAGAATGGTGAAACTAAGTGTGTGTAACATCTGTCCTCAATAATGGGAATCAGCCTGTAAAACCATGCTCAACACGGTATATAGTGTACCAGTGTGTGGTTATATATTTGAAGAACACTTCCAAATGAAGGCATGGACTAAGAGAGAATAGGGGAAAGAATGATTTCATCATCACAAGGAACCATCTAACACCACTGAGTGGAAAAAGTTAAACTTACTATCTATATCTAATTTTCCTGTGCTATGCTACTTAGCACTGTTTGCCACTCTTTGCTATTACTTATTTGATGTCTGACTTGATTTATGTACCTACATTCAGCTTTTTCTTTTTTTACCAAATTAAACATGTTTGAGGAAAGGGAGAGTGTTTTACTTATCTTCATTATAACACCAAAAACTGCAGTATTTTTCACATGGCTAGTGCTAACAAAATCTATTTAAGTTAACTATTAGGAGCCTCCAAAAGCCACTTTGGGGCCATTAATATTACTAATTATGGGCAAAAAAAAGTTTAAGAAAGAAAACACATAAAGCCATGTGAGGCACAGTTTGCACATTTTCTTGAATTATAAGATATCCCCATTGCACTGGGTTATGAAAATACTGTATAAGGTGACATTGCACCTTCTAGAAATACGACAACTAATGTTCACATTGCTCCATATGACAGATCCATGGCACCAGTCAACACGAGACTTCAACCTCAACATGAACAGAGAGCTCATGCAACAGCTGTGAGCAATTGACTTGTGAGAAGAGGGTCCCTCTTGGCCTAAAGGGTAAGAGGGACCAATATAGAATGCTCAGGTGCCTTCCCAGGAGGCCCTCTACACAATGAAAGGGATTAAATCCTTACTTGTCAATAAATTCTTAAAGAAAGTCTAAAAATTATTCTGTCTGTAATGAGGCCAGATACCTCAACTATCTAATTTTACAAGTTGTCCTCAGATGAGATCCTTTTTCAAATTACATTCCACATTGTTTGTTTTATATTAATCACAAGAATATATATCCCCCTAGCCAGTTTGGGTCAGTGGACAGAGAGTTGGCCTGCAGACTGGAGGGTGCTGGGTTAGATTCTGGTCTAGGGCACATGCCTGGATTGTGGACTCAATCCCCAATGGGGGACATGCAGGAGGCAGCCCATCAAGGATCCTCTATCATCACTGATGTTTCTAGCTCTCTCTCCCTCTCTCTTCCTCTCTGAAATCAATAAAAATATATTTAAAAAATAGAATATATATACAACTACTGACATTTTAAATGGTACTCTCTTTGAGACTGGTTTCCTGGATTAAGATCATAGTACACCCCAAATCTCCTTCTTTCAACATTTAAAGTGATGTTTTAAATGAGGATTTATCCAGCTATGATACCTGTAAATTAGCATGAAATTAAAGAAAAACAGGAATAATGTCTAGGGCTAATCATAACTTTCAGAAATTGACTCTCTTTCCAATTGAGGAAAAATATGCTTGCAGTAAAATCACTTTTACTATTTAAAAACCTTGTTAAGTTTTTTTTTTTAATGTTGATCAAATTGTTTGCTTTAGAAGAGATAGAGATCCTTTGAGAAAACAACTTCTCAAATAGACTCAGAATTTTGTATCTCAAATATTTTCTTCTGAAATAGAGAAAATTCTCGTTGACAATGAAACAATTAAATTCAAATTTCAGTTCTCAATAGACCCAGCTAAGGGAGATCAAAGGGAAAGAGAGGAGCTTGGGGTTAAGTTACAAAAGTTGCTGTGAAACTTTTCCAGACTGGTAGAAATAAAACAAATCAAAACATAAAACACATGGGATTTCACACACTCAATTACTCTGTAATTCTTTACACCTGTTTTTTTTGGCTTTTTTCCTCCCCAATAATTGCAATTTGTTAGGAAAAAAAATGTAACATAGCAAAACAAAAATTCAAAAGATATAGCAAGAAAATTTATGAGGGGGATTAAAAAAAAACTCATGGAAAAAAGCTGTTGTACCTAGAAAACCCCATTTTATCTATGGATACATGCAAAAACACACTCAACATTTAATCGCTTATAGCAGTAAGAATGTGTTATTTCTCAACAAATTTTTGTGTTTGCTATGCCATTCTTCTGGTATTGCCTGAGTTCATTGATGTGGCTGCATTTACCTAGTACACTGCTGACTAGGAACTGGCTTACCTGGAGAAGCTGAGAGAGCTTTCTCCCTTCTCTTCTTTGTATTTTCTTTTTGCACAGGGCCCCAGAAATCGGGTCGTAAGCCATAGAGATGGGGAGGCTGACCCCGGTATTAGGTGATGGTAGGTCTAAATAGTATGGTAGCAGAAGTGATGGTGCAAAGTAATTTGGACTTTTAATATATGTTAACTATAGAATTAAGGGGAATGGCTGTTGAAGTGTTTGTAGGACATGAGAGAAAGGAGAAGGGCTTCAGTGTCAAGTTTTAACACTATCCAGATTTACTTCTGTCTTCAAGATAAGTATTTGGTATGCTGGAATTCAAATTGCAATGCATTTCGTATGATGGCCAAAGTACATTCAACTGTTGACAACTAATACAAATATATTAGTGCTGTGACTACTAGTAAGTTATTTAGTCTCCCCAAACCTCTGGTACCTCATTTATGAATTTGTAATGTAATGTTTTGCTGTGAGATTTAAAGTAATTATTGACTTGGCATAGTACCCCAAACCTAAATAATATTATTATTCTCTTGACCCTATAATGTAATAATATTGGTATACCTTACCACAAATGTGTAAGCAACATCAAGGTCCTTTTCCACCTACAATTATTATCACTTTTGAGTGTTATATCTCAATAATAGAATTTTTCCCCCAAATCACTTTTATATTAACATTTGTCTTTATCAACCAATTTAGCCTCGTATTATTCTAGTGAAAAGAAAAATCAACCACTGTTCACTATATATTATTTATTCAGTACTGGCCTAGTTGCGGTGGAGATACAGAATAAATCTCAGAGGTTCCCAGTAAAATGAGTTCTAATTTCTTGCTTTCCAAATTCAGTTCCCTGAAGAGAATGAGCTGTTATGTCAAATGCACATATTTTCCTTCTCACTACCTTAGTTTCTTTTATTAGATACCATGTGCTACGTTCAGTGGATTTTGAGTCTCCAACCTTTGAAATGCCCTCTGGCTGACATTCTGATCCTTGAAGACCTATCTAATTGTATTGAAATGTCTTCCTTCTCTTAAACCTTCAAACAGAGAAGATGAGGATTTGGAAAATGGCTCTGTAATTCCTATACCTTCTTTCCTCAAAAAAAGAAAAAAAAACAGCTGATTCACAGTATATTTTATATGGTTTTAATATCATCCCACCGTGTATAGAACTTCGCACTCCATTTTTAATCAAGTGATAGAATTACTAAGTAGTTAACAATGAGTTCCTCTGTAATTATTATTATCTGTGAAATTATTCTATCAGGATCAAATGGTATCATCACTTTTGAAATATTGATTTATTTTTCTCGCTTTAACAATTCTACTTTAAACCAGGTAGAGAACTGCTGGGATTCAAATTAAAGGGGGGCGGGCATTAGCCATTTGGGAGAGATGTTTCCACAGACATGATAGAATCCATTATGGAAACTGACAGTGAGTACCTTCAGGTTCCCCGCAGCTTGACTAAACCCATTTCAGGATGGGTTTCTTCCTGACTATATCACTGATCTTTCTTTCTTAGAGCATGTACTTTAGAAACTTGCAATTTCCAACACTTTCTGTGCTGCTTTGGAATAAAAATCTTCTCCCAGCCTCTGGCCAGTTGTACAACCCAGAATGTCTTTCTCCGGGATTTGGGAGCCATCCCTTTGAAATGTAATCATTAAGAAAAATATTGCCTCTAATTCCTGGTCTTTATAGAAGGCTGGAAGCTTGACTTGGATGAGTACCAAATAGCAAACACAGATGGCTAAATTTCATTGTTCAACCTCCCCCCCCCCCACTAATATTCTCTAGTGCCATTCCAATAGCTCACCCCAGGCTCTAAAACCCTCTGCCTTATGCTGCAGTGGAGCTGAGTTATCTGGACCCTCATTGCATTGTCCTGAATAAAGTCTTCCTTACCAGTTTGACCTGCCCAGCAAATGTTTTCTTTGACACATCTCAAGGACCTTCTAATTGAGTTTAGGGACAGAATGAAACAGGGCACAGTATCAGGAACCCACTGGGGCATCTCTAGGGCAATGGGCAGGGTGAGCATCCTAAATGAAAACCTATGGTAGAAATCACATTAGCACTTGGGTTGAGAAGGAAAAGTCATAGCATTAGGAAGAGGCTTAGCTCTTTTAGAAATTAAAAAAAATAATAGAAGGATGGTGCAAAGAAATTATATGTGTGACTATTTAATTCCTATTCAAATGTTTGCCAAATTAAACTTCTGGAAAGAATTTAATATGATTGGAAAGTAAAGTGAAAAATGATGATCCTTCATTAGCCAGCTTTTCCAATAATAAAGTTTTAGTTATATTATCTATAAAGAATTTTAAAAGTCATTTCCCTAAGATTTAGAAATGTCAAAAAGGCACCAGAAATGTAAGCTCATTATGACAGGGCCATATCACTGTTAATCACCAGTCTCTCTGAATGGTTCCAGTACCCATGTACAGAAAATACTAAAAATATATACTTTTACTGACTTCCTTCACTTAGCATAATTCTCTCCAGGTCCATCCATGCTGTTGCAAATGGTAGGAGTTCCTTCCTTTTTACAGTAGCATAGTATTCCATTGTGTATAAGTACCACAGTTTTTTAATCCACTCATCTGCTGATGGGCACTTAGGCTGTTTCCAAATCTCAGCTATTTAAATTATGCTGCTATGAACATAGGGGTGCATATATCCTTTCTGATGGGTGTTTCTGGTTTCTTGGGATATATTCCTAGAAGTGGGATCACTGGGACACAGACACTAGGGAGGTGAGGGCATGAGTGGGGGGGGGGGGTAATGGTGGTGGTTAAAGACACATATGTAATACCTCAATAAAGAATTAAATAGAATAAAATAAAATAAAAATATATTTTTTAAATGAATTAATGAAGATCAATTCAAAAGCGAAAGCATAGCAGGAGTCAGAGTGGCTAGTCAAGAGAGCATGCAATTACTTTAGGAACTTAATATGAGGATGTCTTGATACTTCAAAGAAAGAACCATGTCTTTAATGTCCTTATATCAGACTTCAAATTATTATTAAAACACACCTGTTGAAATGCATGAACAGATAAATATGCAGCTCAATAAATATTTAAGAGCAAGTAACTATTAGCCACCACTGAGTTATATATATATATATATATATATATATATATATATATATTCTCCAATATTTCCCATATATTCAATTTATTCTATTTCAATTTCAGGAAAATGAGTGAATCTTTAAGTACTTGTTAAACTGTAAGTTTCTATCAAATGATATTTTTTGGTGTACCAAAAGATAAAAAGGAACAATGGCTTGACATTATAGATGTAAATTAGATAAATGAATACATTTGTGTCAGTTAATCTCACACATTTTTCACTGAAACAACTTTCTAAAGTGGATTCATTTTAAGGGGATAAACTCCATCTGGTAACATTTTTGTCAAAGATTATATATTTAATATACTGTATTTTAACATTTGCATATACAAAAATTTCAAATGACTATTAGTAAAAATTTATTGGGACTTATTCTCTTTGTGTTGGATAGCTCGAGGAAAGTTTATTACCTGTGAATAACAGGAAACTTGTGAGTATTACCAAAAGACCAGTTTGTGTTGAGTGCACTGACATTATGTACAGGATACTGCACTCAGATGGTATTCCTTGGCATAATACTTATTGATCTCATTAAAGGTAAAAAGAAAGTTAAACATCAAGTAAAAAATATATAATCAGTTAAAATTATTTAAAATAGCCAGACATAATTTTAAAAAATATTTTCACAAAAGGTTATTGCATAGTAAAATTTAAAGATATGAATCAATATTGCCACTATATTTTATGATACAGGCCACCTTTGTCTACAATTGTCAAATACTACAAACAAAAGCATTTTGTACCTGGAAAATAAAGAAACCTCTTCTGCTGCTTTATCAGCAAAATCAGTAAGTTGAATCTGATATCTATGTTGGCATATTTATGATATATGTAAAACCCTTAAGATCCACTGTCTCCCCAGCCCCTACTGAAATACCATCTTTTAAAAAAAAATCATTGATGAAAATTTCTCTGTTAGTTGTTAAAAGACCGTGTTGATGAAAGGTCATTTTTTCCAGCATATATTTTTTTCCTGATCTCATTAATACCTTTAAATAAGTCACATACTACAAATAATTAAAGAAGAATGAGTCTTAGAACTCCCACAGCAACAATAGGAATGCCATTTACCTACCTATTGCTCATGAATTGAATGGAAAATATAACACATATACCAAGAGATTGCAAATGAAACGAGGATGCACCTTGTATAGGGAAACTCCATTAACAAACCTCAGAGCCCTCAGAGCGGGACTCCTCTTAGGGGAATAGTGGAGGGAAGTCCCCTTAGCAACGTGACGCAGGCATTCAGTGCAAGGAGTCCCGTGACCCCTGGGGCTGTTGTGGAAAACACCTTCTGGGGAAGACCAGAAGGAATCAGCAGCACATATCAAAAAATGGAAACAACTGAAATTGTTTTCTAGGACAGTTCCTGAAGAAAAATGCTTCCTTGTCGCCTTTGCCTTCTTTGACCACATTTAAGGCCTCTGAATCATGGCTAATATCTCATAATAATTCCAAAATCCAGCAATCATACTGAATGCTCCCTGACTTCAGTTTGATATATTTGGTGAAGTCAGCTTAAGAGTTTCTACAGATATTAATGTGACCAGGGGGACTTCTGAAAGCATATGAAAGTACTGTTTATATATGATATAAAGGATCACCTGCACGCTGTGCATAGTTTAAGGAAACATACTGTGTAAGAGGCACAGTGTTGTTACAGTCCCTTATATTTCATTTCTGCCTGAGTGAAAAGTGTCCCTGGCTGGCTGATCCGTTACAGTGTAATGCATAACTGTGAAGGGGAAGGAGCACGGAGCTGCATTTATTCCTACAGCACTCAAGTGGAACCATCGTAAGAAAGCTAGGGGTCCTAACCTCGCATGCAGTATAAATGATAAATGTATCATAATGCTTCCTCCTTGTGTTTTCGGTGTCCCATGGTTTTGATGTATATATTGGGTTATAGGACCCATATCTTAAGATTGCTGACAAGACGTCTGGCACAGTACTTTCATATTTTATGACTTATTGAACTATGATTTCAAATTTCTTCAGCACATCAACATACTAAGTGAGGGGGCCAGAATTATTTCTTCATTATGCTTCACTGAGCTGTGCATCATTTCATGTACACAGGCATGAAAAGCGTTCTGGCTTTAAATTTGTACCCACTAGACCTGAAAACAAAACAATTAAAATTAAATTATCCCCCCCCATGCCTTAAAACTAAGGCGATGATTAAAAATAGCTGTTTGTGAGGCAAGTAAAAATGGGAAATCTGTCTACTGCACTAAGAGTACCTCCAAGGAATTCTTGCATGCTGTGTGCCTGAAGTGATGTGTTCGAGGGACAAGTTGTTTTTTGTTTGTTTGTTTGTTTTTAGTTTAGATTAGTAAACAAAAACTGTTATAAAAAGAGCCTACAGAAATATAGGTGCTCAGGTGTATTTAGGGTTAGTGCAGAGCTCAGAACACTTGGTTGGCTTTTGTGGTTCCCTTAATGTACAGTCCATAAAAATGCTATGACTACTAATGAAGCTACTAGAGAACAGACACTCTGTTTGACCTACATTTATACATATGTAGAATTTTGTGTTAATGGATGTAACCTGTAAAAATCCTCTTGCTTTAGTATTCAAAATGTGATTATCTGTATTGGTGGAAATGCCTTTCATCGGGAAGAAAATATCAGAACTTCTAGTGTTGTTTTTATGTTTAATCTAGAATATTTAATCTAGAATATACACAGATTGGCTATGGTATGTTTACTCAGTTTGTGTATAATGAGAACTGATTTAGTGTTAACTGAATTAACCATTACAATTTGTCCAAAGGTCATGATAGGTTTCTGGAAAGTGAACACATTATCAAATATAACAAAGCACGGCAAAAACACAAGGGCAAATAACTGAACTAAATCTTCTTTAATTACTAAGGCCCTGATCTAAAATATTACTGTATATGTCATATTATGAAGTAGAAATAATAACCAGTGGCTTATAGCTGATAATAGCTCATATAAATCATCTACAAATATTATTTGAAATGTGAAATCATATCTTTCTTTAATTATGATGAAACTCTCTCTTCTCATGTTTTGTACATTTTCCATTTATACAAAAACAGATATCCAAATTTGCTGACTCTATGATGACAGGTATTCTTTTGAGTGGGTATAAATAAAAGAAAAACACATTTATTCTATTTCTTCAAGGTAAAGGTATTTTTAACCATGAGTGAGAAAGTAACTACCTTTAAGAGGAACCTAATTTTCTTTCTAGATTGGTGATGTGGAGTGTACTTAAAGATGCTTTCATTGAAATAATATGTTGTTGCTATAGACAATAAGTTGTATTACATATTGTGATAGGTTGAATTGTCTTCCCTTGAAAGATATTAACATGCTAACCCCAGTATCTGTGAATGTAATCTTATTTGGAAATAAGATCTTTGCAGATGAGATGACAAAGTTAAGATGAGGTCATTAGATGGACAATACTCTGCGATATGACTGATGTCTCATATAGAGGGGAAATTCGGACAGAGATGTACAGAGGGAAGATGATCTGAAGATATACAGAAAACACCATCTACAAATCAATTTATGCCTGATGCTACACGAAATGAGGAGAGATATGAACAGATGTTTTCTCACAGCCTTCAGAACAAATCAGCTTGCTCATACCTCGATCTCTTCAGACCCCAGAAAGTTTGTTCCTTTTTGTAGTAAAACGAATTTTGAAGGTGTTCTAAACCACTTTTCTTGAACCGGTGAATATTCAAAGAAAGCTAAATCTGAAGCCTGTACAAAAAGCTTACCCTATGTGCCATACTATTCAAACTTCTGCTTTTGTCAGTCCTTAACATCTACCTCTCTGAATTTTCATGAATTTCTGTTTCACAAGAATTATTATTTTATATGCACTGGCAGCAGCATACAAATAAAATACTTAGTATAAAAAAATTAAGATATCACTGTGAGATAGCTGTTTCTCCAATGGAAGTGAATATGACCAAAAATTGAAATGATTTCAAATGAGTATCTTTGACTTTCTGAATCACAGAGAGTTAAATTGAGATAAAATATTTCTTATTAAAAGTTTCTACAGGGCTTTTAAAACGACCTCTTTTTAATCTTTTAAAAAGTTCTATGAGGTTGTACAATCATTATTGCCATATTATTAAAGAGGAAATTAAGATACAGAGAGCGTACTTAGTCAACCCAAAATGTGTCAGAGTGGGATTCCCGCCCAGACGGATCGGGGCCCCATTCTATCAGAGAGTACACTCATGCACCACTGAATGACCTTCTATCAGCAATGGACCCCCAATACAAAGGTGGTCCCATAAGATCATAATGGAGCTGAAAAAATTATTGCCTAGTGACTTCCCAACCACCCTCTTCACCATAGCACAAGGCATTGCTGGACCTGCGGGCTCATTCTATGGACAGCAAGGCCGTAGGTCAGAAAGGCCTGCAGGCGCTCACCTGGCCCCGGGGCTCCCACAGACACCTCTCCTTTACAAACCAGTGTGGACTGGACGGAGCCGTGTGGTTATTGAGGCTGCAAGACGCCCTTCCAGGACAACCATTAGGAAACTTGGAAGAAAAGGTATTTATTACTTACAGACCTGCAGCTTTCTCGGGCAGCCGGAGCGCAGAGCGAGGCGGTGAGTAGAGCTGACCTGGGCGCACGGGGGCCTGGGCTTCTGCTTCTATTGAGGCCGTGGTGGGGGTGGGCCGAGCGTTTCCTGCTCGCTCTTCATTGGTGAATTTAGAACCTGAGAGCGGGAATTTAAAGTGTGGGAAGAGAAAAGAACAAGTAGCCCAAATGGTCAGTTATCCCCCCTAACCAAGGTCTCTGACATAAAGGCGCCTCAGTGGGGGGAGGCGGCGGCTGGGGTTCCCAGTCCTGAGCTGGGTGCAGGGTACTCCAGACAGCCCGCTTGGACGAGGATGCCTGCCTGCCAGTCAGAGCTTAAATCAGGCACTTGCACCACAAAAAGAAAAGCGGACTGTCGGGGCTCACGCACAGTTCCTCAGGGGTTTGTGGTGATGCTGGTGTAAACACACCTACGATGCTGCCAGTTCTATAAAAGCCTTGCACATACACTTACGGTGGTGGGCTGTACCACCCTGGTTCGTGCAAGTGCAAGCATGATATTCCCAGGAAAAGAAAAATCACCTAAGGACACATTTCTCAGAACCTATCCTGTATTTAAGTGGGCATGACTGTAATGTGTTTAATTAGTGAGAGCTAAGTTATTTTATATATATAGTTTTGACTATTAATAGGTAAAATGTTTTAAATTTAATTCCACCTAAATCTCATCCTTTCGTTTTTTAAATGTATTACTATGATGTACACACTATATCATGGCAGAAGTATATGTAAGTAACCTGCATTTTGGAAACCAGATACTAAACCATGCCTGACGGGAAATGGCAAACCTATCAGAGCACTTTAATTTATGATACCTTTTCCTTTCTTTTGTTTTTTCTTTCCCATTCTTCTACATTTCTTTTTTTTATTGTATTCTCATTAATTACCTAACGTAAAATATTCATTTCAATATATTTACTATGATAATATAAATGTAAACATTTGTATAAATACATAAAATACAAGTATATAATGTTATATATATTAAAAGAAAATAGTTTTATATACTTAAATAAAATTTAATGAAGATATGTCTATTTTTTAAAATCAAATGCTTAACAGATATGTCTATTTTTAAAAATCAAATGCTTATATGTTACTGTGAAAACATTATGCAATGTTTTCACATTAACATATAAAGAGAACATTTAAGTTCCTTTCTTCACCTTAATATCCCATTGTGAAGCACTCCTTGAAATAATTCTATTATTAGCAGTTTTATTTTATTCATAGCTTTATTGATGTGCACATTTACTACACAAAATGGTATATTTTTATTTTAAAATGTCTTATGTTAAGTGGCAGTCACACTGGTAAGAATTTATAATAGAAAAACAGCATTTATGTTGAGAGAGGTTTTTAAAGCCTCTGTTTTTTTTATTTATTATCTTTATTGTTGAAAGTATTACAGATGTCCCCTTCTTCCCCCCATTGACCCCTTCTAGCCCATAACTGCCCCCTACCCCAGGCCTTCACCACACTATTGTCTGTGTTCATAGGTTATGCATATAAATTCTTTGCTTAATTTTTCCCCCCACCTTCCCACCCCACCTTCCCTCTGAGATTTGACTATTTCTGCCATTTTGATGTAGAAACCACTAGATCTAAGAAGTGGTCCATGATATATAGCTAGAAAACTCTACTATTGAAGTAAATGATAGAGGTGGAGGTGGGTTTTTATATATATAAATAATGTTTAAAGTTTCACACTATTACTCTTTTTGTAAGTTTTGGAAAGAATTATTGTTCTTTACTTGACTCAGTAATCCTATTAAAAAATAGGTACCCACTACTTATATAAAGAAATGGTAGAAATTCTAAAATAATTTTATAGATGGTATTTCTCTTTCAACTTCCTTCCTTCTAGTTCAATCTGTCTTTCCTGCAACTCCATGCTCACCATCCCTACACTACATTTAAAAAAAAAATGAAGCTATTTCTTGACTTCCAGACACATAAGAAGATGTATTCTTTCTTGGTTTAGAAGGCAAAGAGGAAAGGATATTTCTTCCCGAAAATTTTTAGCCATGATAACAGTTTCTACTGCTGTAGTTTAATCGGTTGCATAGCAGCTAACAGTGAAATGGGAATAATAATTAGAAGGGAGATAGCAACAAGTCTCATAGCATCTTTCAACCTGGATTCCCTAGGCCTTTATAAAGCTTGGCTACTAAAACTGCATTTCATTGCCAGTGAGCACTTCCTACTGGCAAGGCACAAATATTGTGCCACTGCATTAGTCACTGGTACTTAAAGCCTCTTATATTATTTAGATTATTTGATATTCAAATCCTAAATGCTTTAAAACTGGATGATCTAGAGAGCTTTGTCATGAAATTAAATTAATATCAATTGGCCAAGTAGACAATCAGACTGGGAATAATGGAGTTAGTTGGAGTCATTAGCTGTATAGTCAGAATTGATCTGTTTAATAAGGCTTTGAATGATTTTAGAAAAGTTTAGTAAGAAATTTGTGCCAGCATTTGTATATTTTTCACAAATAACTTGAATAATCCTCATATAATGTCTACTCTAATCATTCTTAGATTTCTCTCCTTGTCATCTGTTTATTCAATCCTCTTCTTTTTTTTTTTTTTTAATGCTTGTCTGAGGATATTTTTCCATTGATTTTTAGAGAGAGTAGAAGAGATAGGGGAAGACAGAGAAAAACATCGATGTGAGAGAAACACATAGATTGGCTGCCTCCAGTACACGCCCCGACCTGGGCCCAGGGATATGCCCTTGACCTGAATCGAACCTGGCACCCTTCAGTCTCCAGGCCAATGCTCTATCCACTGAGCAAAACTGGCTAGGGAAATCCTCCTTTTTCTTTTTAATAATAGGTAACACTTTTGGAAATTCTACATTTTGATTATTTAATAATTTATCATGTACATAATTTTATGTCTTTGTCTCACAACTAAATGCAAGCTCTGGAAGGACATGGACCTTTGTTTTGTCACTAAATTAAGCCCAGGGCCTAACGGTGGAGCTATACTCACTAAGAATCACTCAGTGAATATTTGTAGAATGCATCACAGCTTGCTTAACCAGCTGCTAACTTGGATTTTGTAGTTTTTCTAGATAATAGTATTTAATATAGAGAGTGTAATGTTCATTAATTACTGCTCTACACCTTTCAAAAGATCAATTTATGTAGTTAAAATAAAAAATGTTAAAGATAGGTATGATTATTATTCACATTTTACAAATACGGAAATCAAAGTATAGAGGAAGTTGTGGGCTGCTAAATTTTTAATAATATGTGTTTAGTACAATGCAAAATAAACAAAAAGGACCCTGATTTGTAATGTTGGCCAATTTCTATAGTGCAAACACTTCTGCCACAGCTGATTTCAAGCTACAAATGTGATATGAACTGGCTCACAAAATCTAAATACTTCACAATCAGCTCACACACTCTGATATTAGCCAATGTCAACACTCCACTTTAAAAAGTTGTTACATATAAATTATCTAGGATTGCCTAGCTCAGAAGTGGTACATCTAGGTTACATAGTTAGGCAAATTATTCATGCATGATGGGTCCAGAGTCTGGTGAAGGTTTTGAGTAGTATTCTAAATTGCAGCAATTAGCAAAGTACATATTTAATTATTTTATGAATATTTTCCTCTAAAATACTCACTTTTCCTTTGCATCCAGTTGTCACCCCTGATTATGATAGTTACTGAAGTAGGATTGCTAATTTAATTATTAATCTTTTACTGGATTGCATTTGTCTATAATTAGCATAGTCATTCCATTACACTTTTTTTTTTCCTTTTGAAAATATTGCTCTACTTAGCACTAATATTTTGAGGGTTGGGAGAGCTATCAATCTTGAAAGATGTATTGGATTCATCCATTTCAAATCCCTAAGCACATATTGCAGCAGCATAAAGTAGGCATTTGAAAATTTGAATCCAAATATAAATAGAAGACAGTCAACTGAATCTCTGGAGGGAGAAGATGGAGGACATTTGAATCATATTACCAGATGTTCAGACTCTACTGTGAATTCAAAAACAAAAAAAAATGTTAATTGAAAATGTTGAGGTCATCATACATTTTAAAAATACAATTCAGAACTTCATCTCATAAGCAAACACAACTCTGAAATTTAAAATGTACTAAACATAAAATACACTGCAAAAATGTACAATAGCTTGATATTTTTTACTTAGAAAAGAATCTGTATAGAATTGACTTTTTATTCTCTTTGATTTTACATGGCAGATTTCCATTATTTAGTATTTCAACTGTAGGCACAATAACCAATCCAGGTATCAAAAATCCAATTATCCCATTTTAGTACACAGTGGTTCATACAATCCAACACATTAATGGTTAGACAGAGAGAGGGTTCAATATTAAATCCTTCTCTTTGAATCAGTTTCAGGTGGTTCTATTACCAGAACTGTTGAAGCAAAGGCATTAATTATACATTTCCATTATTATAGAGCCAATATCAGCAGTCACCAAGGCATAATTTCTTTAGGAGGCAATGCAACCTGTTCTCTGATCAGGTTTTGTTTCCCACAGGGAGGCATCAGTCTTAAATTACATAGCAAGCAGGCAAGAGAAAGGAAGCAAACAATAAGCACTTCCCCTAGGGAGAAAGAAGGAGGATCGAACTCACGGTGTCCTGTTAAATAAATAAAATTCTATACCTCTGTCAGTTATGTTCACACACAATTATATGCTCACATGTACCCAGATGAGATATGCAGCATATTTATGAACTTTATTTTATTCCCATTTATAATTTCACTTTAGACAAAACAAGTTTACTTGTCATTTCAGGATTGTTGAGGTTTCCTCTTATTTTTTTGAAAAATAAAAAGTAGGACAAGATGATTATTACAAAATAAGAATATTTTTCCCTATTAAGCAGACAGTTATTTAATGAAAATAAGTGAAACAGACTGAGTTTTGTCTTCAAAATATTCTGCATTTAACTTACCGTAGTTAAAAAGTAGCTCTGTTAAGTCATAAGTCTAATAAGAGGAAATAACAGTACAGGGTAAAGTCCTAAAAACAAGGCATGAAAAATATCTATATGAGGGTATGATGAGGACCTTTAAGATACCACACCAGTAGCATGTTCCATGAAAAAAAATTATTGATAAGCTGGACTTCATTAAAATTAAAAATGTCTGCTCTGTTAAAGACACTGTCAAGAGAATGAGGAAACAGGCCACAGTCTGGGAGAAAATATTTGTGAAAGACATATCTGATAAACAACTTCTATCCACAGTATAAAAAGAGGACTTACAACAAATATGTAAACAAAATATGTACAATACAAAAACTCTCAAAATTGGACAAAAGATATGAATGGACAGGTATCTCACTAAGAAGATATAGAGGTAGTAAATACGTATATGGAAAGATGCTACACATCAGGTGTCATTAGCCAACTGAAAACTCAAACAATGTCCCTACTAGGATGGCCAAAATCCAAAACACTGACAACACCAAATTTTGGTGAGGATGTGAAGCAACAGACACTGTCATAATCATAGTATCTAGCAGTTGAGATTCTTAGTATTTACCCAAATACTAAGAACCTGAACACAGATGTTTATATCAGCTTCATTCATAATTGCCAAAACTTCAAAGTAACCAAGATGTTCTTTACTTAGTCAATGGATGTTACTAAGTGAAAGAAGGCAATCTGAAAAAGTTATATATTGTATGATTCTAACTATATTATGTTCTGGAAAACGCAAAACTATGGAAACAGTAAAAAGATCTGTTTTTGCCAGGGTTAAGGAAGAAAGGGGGACTTAAATAGGCAGAGCACAGAGAATTTTTAGGACAGTGGAACTGCTCTATATACAATACTATAAATGTGGATACATGCCATTATACATCTCTCCAGACCTACAGAATGTACACCACCAAGAGTTAACTGTAATGTAAGGTACAGACATTTTGTGATAGTGATGTGTCCTGTAGGTTCATCAATTGTACCAAATGTGCCACTTTCGTGGGAGATGTTGATAGAGAGGATATATGTATGCATGTGTACAGGGTACATATGGGCTCTCTGAGCACCTTATGCTTAACATTGTTGGGAATGTAAAACTGCTCTTAAAAATAAAGTCTATTTAAAAGGGAAAAATAGTACATGGTAGAATTTGCACTAATAAGCCACCACAACACTACAACACTGCTATAACTCCAATAATGCAACTACCTGGAAACGTTATTGGACACACCAGCAAGATGAAAGCAGAAATACAACTTAATATAGGTACTTATATAGAAAACATTAAGCTCTCCATCATAGTCTATTTACTCTCATATTATGTAAACCAGTTGAATATGTGAATTTCTGCTCTCTAAACCCAAAGTTGATTCTCAAGCATTGTATACTTTTCCTAAAACAGGTGAAGGGAGTCATAAGTTTACCTGAGATGGGATTCGGGGTGTTTAACTTCTGTAGGATATCTCATTGTGCTGCCTTTGCAAACATGGCACCTTCGGTAGCAAAGCCTTCCTTGGGGTGAACACAGGTCAGGGCAGTTGTATAAGTAATTCCCTGAGAGCCTCCATCTCTTGTTCCACTCATCAACACATGGTCAGAGAAGATATAAAACTATAAAATATGAACATAAGGCTTCAAGTGGAAGGCTATTTTAAGAGAGAATTTCAAGGCTGATTTATGTCTGAGACAATGAGTCTCACTATAAACTTACTTCCACTTGGTCCTGTACAAACCTACAGACTGGGGTAGAGAGCAAATCTCCATGGCCAAGATGACATTAATAAAATACTGAGGAACATGAGTACTCCCCACCCATGAGAACATCATACCACTGCACCATCGACCTGATCGGTTAACAAATAATAGCTTCCAAGGTATCAGTGATTTCAAAAATAAAATCATTTTTACCCACATTTCTTATTCCATGTGCAAAGCTATTGGCAGGAGGGACATTCATAATCCTAGTCACTAGGTCTCCAGACTGAAGGAGGATTTATTATGACACATGCTTTCACATCTGTTCAACAGGAAAAGGCAAGGTGTGTAAAGGTGTTCTCTTTATTGTCACCTCTTCTCAATGATGAGCATATAACCTGTGCTCACATTTCATTGACTAAAGCAAGTTACATGGACATGTTTTGCATCAACGTAGGTGAGCAACTGCAATACTGCCAAGTACTCAGAAGTCAAATTACTGAACATACTGGATAAATAGCACTAATGACTTCCAGGGAGACCATCATATGAAGTGACTGTGGACGCAAAGCCTGGCTAAACTCACAGTTTATCTGCTCTTCATACAACACCCACATTTAGGCCACCTCCATCCCATTCTGTGTGTTCTTGGCCCTGAACGTATGTTTTCTCTTACCTATCTCTAAAATTCTTCTCTAACACTCTGATTCTATGACTGATATACTCCTCTCGTCCTTGTCTGAAACCTTGCCCTACTTTGCAGACACAATTTCCTTCAAAGGCCACACCAAGATACCTAAGGGAGAGTTAGTAGGGTTACAGTAGTACAGAAATACAACTTAATTAATATGGGTACTTTACCTATATAGAAAAGTACCAATACAGTTAATCCACCTATGGATTAAAGATGGACACTGGCTTTTCAGTTGCTTTAGGATCTTACCTTGCTAATGTGAGGAGTTGTCATTATGGGATTCAGTATTCCTGCAAGAAACGTTTAGTATTCAAAATTTCTTTACACGACTGGGAGAGACAAAAATATTTTCCAGATTTCGTTAAAGATATAAATATGAAGTTAGATTCAGTTAGTATGTTTATCAAATAGCTCATATGTTTAATAGATCGATAGTAAATGTCTACATTACATTGTTGATATTGCAAAATTCTAATAAAAAATATATTTTTTGAAATTTTAACACATTTTTATTGAGGGCTAATGCTATTGGGGCTCCTAACAAGATTGAGAATGCAAACAAATCTTGCCAGTTTAGAATTGATAACTGAAGTGCTACATCTCAAGTATGTTGGAAATGGGACAAAGAATTATTTGAGCCAGGCTGGTGTGGCTCAGTGATTGAGTGTTGACCCATGAACCAGGAGATCAAGGTTCAATTCCCAGTTAGGAAACATGCCCAGGTTGCAGGCATGATTTCCAGTAGGGGATCATTGATGTTTCTCTCTCTCTCTCTCTCTCTCTCTCTCTCTCTCTCTCTCTCTGTCTCTCTCCCTCTCCCTTCCTCTCTCTGAAATAATAAAAACATATAAAAATAATAAATTGAATCCAGGTTGTACCAATTACTGCTTGTACAGACTTACCTTCTATGCTTAGCTTTTCATTTACAGAAATAATAGCATTTACATCTAAAAGCTATTTTGAAGCTTAAAAGACAGCGAGTGTTTCACTTACAGTTTTCAGAAGAAAGTAGGCACCATGTAAATATTATGAATTCAAATTATGTCTCAGTATTATAATAGCAAGCTTGTTAAAATCTGCTAAGGAACACCTCACACACATCACCCCTCTCACCCTCCACTGTGCAGAGAACTAAAAGAGGCAGAAGATGTTTGAGAAGGGATTCAGGATGGCAATCTAGATTGACAGCCCACCCATAAAATGAAGGTGGAAATATGTAAAGATACAAAAGTAAGCGAACATTTATTGAATGCCTAGCATATACCATATACTTTGCTAAGAGTCAACCAAAAAAATTAATGATGCTCTTCAGGAAGAGAAACCATTGTCAGGCTTTATCAATTTTAGA
The DNA here is from genome assembly GCF_951640355.1 of Cnephaeus nilssonii. Taxonomy (NCBI): domain Eukaryota; kingdom Metazoa; phylum Chordata; class Mammalia; order Chiroptera; family Vespertilionidae; genus Cnephaeus; species Cnephaeus nilssonii. The sequence continues at coordinate 63,463,456 of NC_137076.1, read as the reverse complement.
CAGGATTGGCTGAGAATATTTTTGGGGTAACCAAAAATTCATTCCTGCTGAATGCTTCCAGCAGAGTCATTTTAATTAGGATCACCTCATTTACATAGTGTAATGTCTGAGAACCTAACTATGTAGGCATGGAACCATGTATAGAATGCAAGACTCTTGAGTCCCAGCGAGGTGCACTTTCCATTACATCTTGCAGCTGCAGGAATAAAAGAGAACAGTAAATGCTACTTGATTCTCCTGATTTCAAACATCCAGTAGAGATGAATTCACTGACTGCACCTGCTAGTTGTTCTATCGTTCCATTTCCTATTTCCCTGGTGAATTGGCCCACAGACACAACACCTATTTAAAATGATTGGATCTTGGAAAAAAATGTAAATTGATATTCCGTACCCCATAGGTTCTTCTGCAATGGTAATACCTGCGGTATGTGCACATTGCAAATTAAATCATTTTTTAAGCTAGCATAGAGTCTGCCTAATAAAATCCCTTATGAAATCCCACTGTGTCTGCTCAGTAGAAGCTTTTCACAGTGTAACATTTAAGCTTTGAAAAAGCAACTGAACAAATGTGATTGATTATCATTGCACTTGCCAGATTCTGCATTGAAATTACAGAAAGTAAAAGCTCTTTTGTGAAAGTGATATAACCACCTGCAATATTAAACCAATAAAATATGTGTTTGGATGTTTGTGAACTGCCTTGACCCAGATGTATAAAGGAGCCTTCTAGAAGGTAGGAGCCTTGTATAGTAACTGATCAATCTTTCCATACTGTGGCAAAGGAGTAAAAAGCATTCCAAATTGACTAAAAGGTCAAAGCACTCTGAAAGAATTGCATCATTGAAGCAGATATGAATTTAGCCACACTTGTGATAAGCAGAACAAATGGGCGGGGGGGGGGGGGGAGAGTGGAAATGCAGCCTATTAGCATGTACTTGGGAGACAGTCTAAGAATTATTAACTCATTAAAAACAATTCCCACTGACCGACACATAACAAAACTAGATTTGGTTGAGCATTAATTTGTTTTTCTGCTTATCTAAATATTAGCCAATGCCCTGATGAGTTTGAATGAGCTGAAACACTTCTCTGCAAATAGTGTGCTATCTATAAATATCCCACTTTTATGTAAAGTCTCCATATAATCCATTTTAAATGGCCTCAGAAAATATCTGTGCCTACCCCTTTGTTTAAGAAAAGTAAACATAACCAAACAAATGCAGGGTTCTCTAATAATAGTTACCTTGGAATTAAGGGTACAGAGAAGCAAGTCTGACCTTGGATGGACCTGTTCAATAGATCTGTTCTCTTTGGCTGGGAAGATTTCAGCAACAGCAAATACAAGGGACTCCAGAGTAGCTATTATCAACATCAGTCTTCTACTTACAGGTTACCAGGAATTTTCTAGGATGATGAAAAGTATTAAAAACAGCATGTAGCTGTGGGTTACTAAGACATATATGAATGTGTGACAATTAAAAGACATGACTTCATTAAGCAAGAGGACAACAACTTTGTCCTAGACAGAGTGATTAAATAAGGAACAAGATGAACACACTAAAATCTAGGTAGAAGTCAATAATGGGTTATTAAAACATGGGTGTAACTCAGAGAGTTGGTTACGAGGAACAAATAATATTTTTATTGTCTGGGAATCATGGAAGAAGTTTAAATCAGTGCAAGAACAGCAGCCAAATCCTGGTTTACTTCATCCTTGGGGCTGGGTTCTACTTGGACCTCTGAGTTGTGGCTTACGCAGCCTCGCTCATACAGTGTATAGACATTGTAGCAGGCATCCAGGTAAACCTCTAGCACAGAAGAATCAGATTGACTTCATTTATGGTAGAATTCCTCACTTTTATGTGGGTGTGAAAATTTTCTCTTGAAATTGCTTTATGCAATCACTATTCTCTGTTTGGACATCCTAAATGAGGGCAATAAATTTAATTTTTGAAACAAATACATTTCATCAACAACATGAATAATAAAGCCAAGTTAACTTTCATGTGAGTAAATATTTAAAAAACAAACAAACAGAGAGAAATGGAGAGAGGAAAATAAAAATAAGTTAAGCCTAATAGTATTCTGGGAATATTCCTGAATTATTGCTTAGGGAAATTCTAAAACAAAAGGCAAAAATGTTTTAATTAATGACTACATTATCACAAAATACTGAGGAAACCACCAAGAGGGCAAATTGGCTTTACAACGAATTCTGGTAACCATGATAAAATACTTCTATGCTATATAATTGCACAATTAAGTACCTAAAATTCTACCTGAAATGTGTAGCACACTAGCTACAATTTTGTCTTCCACCTTAAAAACTTGGTATGATAGAAATGTACACATTCCACTAGGACAAAAATATGGCAAAAAAAAATTTAATAAACTGAAGTTAAAGTTGTCTTTCTTTAAGAATGATTTATTCATATATGGAATAAATATTCCAAAATAAATGCAAAATACTGATTCTTCAGGTTGGCATATTTTCAGTCATAGTTTCTGAATTTTTCTTCAACTGTGTCTGTATTCACAGAATTGGTTCTCCTGGTGTGTCCCTTCCGGAGTCAGATGTTTGTGTTAGTAGCAGTGTTGCCCTGTACAGGAGCACCCCCTGCTGACACATTCCGGAGACCCATTCTATTATTGTAAGGACGATTGATCTGGAGTATCCCTACTATACATAGTTTAGATACATGCTTGCATGCGTGATGGGTACTGACACCATACACATAGTTACAGACAGCAGCAGCATCTCAAGAACTTAGCTCAAGGCACTCTGTTTATATTTGTCCCATATTTTAGAATAGCAAACAAAATGACAAAAACTAAATATTTTCCTGTGTTTAACATTAAAAAAACCAAGTAGGTTAATTTATAACACTATTAGTTTCCTATTGTTAACGTAACAAGTTACCACAGATGTAGTGAATTAAAATTACAAATTTATTACCTTATAGTTCTGTAGGTCAACAGTTGGACAGGGGTCACACTGGACTAAATAAAATCAAGGTGTTGACAGGGCTGCACCCTTTCTGATATTTTGCTATTTCCAGCATCTAGAGAATGCACCCCATTCCTTAGCTCATAGCCCCCTTTCTCTATCTTCAAAACCAGCCACGTTGCATCCCTTCGTACCTTTATTCCAAAGTCACATTCTGAATCACCCCTCCACCTACCATGTTTAAGGTGCTTTGTTATTACATTATTACTACCCTGATAATCATGATAATGTCCCTGTTTTAAGGTCAACTAACTAGCAACATTAATCTCCCTTTGTCATGTGCCCTAATATGTTCACAAATTCTGGGGATTAGGAAGTTTTTGGGGAGGGGGCTTGGAATCATTCTATTTACCACAACAACCAATCATTTCTTAATTATGAAAATTTTATCTAGTTAGAAGCTTAGAAAAATACATATCCTCACATTGATGTCTCAAAAGAATTTGCCACATTTAGAATATTAGCTCAAAAAAATAATAGTAGCAATGTTTCTTAATGTATATACTAGAGGCCTGGTGCACAAATTCCTCAGAGGGGTCCCTCAGCCTGGCCTGCAGGATCGGGCCAAAACCGGCTCTCCGACATCCCCCAAGTGGTCTCGGATTGCGAGAGGGTGCAGGCCAGGCTGAGGGACCCCACCAGTGCACAATTGGGGCTGGGGAGAGACGCAGGAGGTTGGCCAGCTGGGGAGGGACCGTGGGAGGGCTCCAGGGCATGTCCGGCCCATCTTGCTCAGTCCCGATAGGCTAGACCCCAGCAGCAAGCTAACCTACTGGTTGGAGTGTCTGCCCCCTGATGGTCAGTGCATGTCATAGTGACTGGTCGACTGTCTGCCCCCTGATGGTCAGTGCACATCATAGTGAGCGGTTGAGCAGCCTTAGCATATCATTAGCATATTTACACTTTGATTGGTTGAATGGCCGACCAGTTGACCAGAAACTTAGCATATTAGGCTTTTATTAAATAGGATTTTCTTCACTTTGTAATGTTCAAAAATAAAAAATAAAAATGTTATGGAGGAAAATGAGTAAAGAAAGTAGAATTAGAAACCCTATTGTATCACTAAAATGTTCAGGATTTCTAAAATTAAAATACAGGTAGGGAATTCTACTTTGCATGCAATACAAATCAATCGCATTTTAAATTATTATATGAAAGCAAAACAATAACTTTGTTTCTTTAACTGTATTTTGCTTTTTGAAATTTTGTGGTTGTGTAATATGGAAGTTTGGTAAGAAATAAATATTTATTATCCAGGTTATTTTTTAAAAATTTCTGCTTTACAATTTACCAGGGTGGCTACCTTACTCAAGTCCTTAATTTCTCCTGGTGCTCAGATATTGTATCTGTCAAATGGAGACAATAATAATAATATATAACTTAAATAATTAAATAAAATAATCCATCAAAAGTAACTACCACCAGCTGAAACATTTAGTAAGAAATTAGTGATTAAAAATGGTCATCTTTAACACTAAACAATTTTAAGATATGAGATGACAAAATCAGTTATTATCTTTAAAAATGCACTAGTTTAAAGTTTGCAATATGAAGAGCATGAATTCTTTTAAATCTGTTTCAAAGAAAGAACATGATTTATATATATATTTTTTTTTTAATTGATTTTTTACAGAGAGGAAGGGAGAGGGATAGAGAGTTAGAAACATCGATGAGAGAGAAAAATCAATCAGCCGCCTCCTGCACGCCCCCCACTGGGGATGTGCCTGCAACCAAGGTACGTGCCCTTGACCAGAATCGACCTTCGGACCTTTCAGTTCGCAGACTGACGCTCTATCCACTGAGCCAAACCGGTTTTGGCAAGAACATGATTTTTAAGTTTATAACACATCAATTTTGTTTGTAGACATCAATCAACCAATTTTCGGTAAGCTTTAAGGACTATTAGTCTTTCTTCTTTCCTAAACCATTAAAGTGAAAAGATAAAAATAGTTTATGGATCAAAGCCAATTAATTGTACCCTGGAATGCACAACTGTACTCAGGACAGAGTTGTTTTAGTTGAATAGTCACATTCAGAAATTTTAATATGAATTATTTCTGTACCAAAGAGGCATATCTTAAATGCAAATTTTTTATCACACAACAGGAACATTCACACAAGATAATGATTGTTTCATTTTCCTAAATGCGTGTTCGCCCCATCTTATTTATTTGAGGAAAGGACATAGGAGGTAACATATCTTTAAGAAGACTTTAATAGGCACTGTAAAAAATGTTTTTAAAAAGCAAACAAAAAGAAGAAATAGACTGACCCATTCCTAAAGCATCATTCTAATGGAGTGGGAATATATTTAAATGAGCAAGTAATTAAATTTTATAAATAAAAAATATTTTTGCTAAAATTACTGAGAAAACATGGATGGTCGAGTCTCTTAGAGAACAAGGATCAGGGGACTCTTTCAGGGGAATGCTATTAGGCAGATACAAGTCCAGCAGGGAGGGCAACAAGTGCTAAGACAGGAAAGAGTGGAAAATCATGTGTTCAAGGGAGGATAAGTAAAAATGTTGGTGGACTGAATAGATATGGTGAGTGGTGTCAAGTTGGAATGAGGCAAGATTTGGAGTAAATTGTAAGTCAAGGACTTCTGTTTCTCATCGAGCAACTAAGCAGCTGAGAAGTTCACTCCATTCTAATAAGTAAAAAGCAAATCCACTGAAAAATCAACAATTCGTCTTAGATCTTCAGAGAAGTGAAGTCATAGGGCAAACCCTTGGGGCGTTTGGAGAGATAAGCAAACACAAAGACCCCAGCTCACCAGAGCACCTCCACTGGAACCCACAGCAAGGCAGCAAACCTGAACTGTAATTGACAAATTGCTGCAGGCCAGTGTGGACAAATCTGAGCCATAAAAACTCCACACAGACTCAGCCATAGAGTATTCTCACACTTTTATGAGTTTTACTTCCAGGAGCCCTACCAAGTTCTCATAGTGAAAGTCAGAGAAAAATCACCTTGGTCTTTGGGCAAAGAGAGGGGACCAATAGGCATTTTTGATACCAGAACATTATGTCCTTCTTAACAAGAACTGCCCTCAGATTATTTTAACAGTGTCTAATCTACTGGGATTTTTTTGGAGCCTAATTTACCTGGGGGAAATGAAATACCCAATTCCAGTCCACTCTAATGTTTCATGTTGGAGAAAAGAAATACCCAACTCCAACCCCTGCTAGACATTCTGTGTCACACTAGACAACAAAAAGAAGAAAATACTGCACTAAGAAGTACTTGTGAAGGTTACAGCCCAGGGACAGAGACTCACTAAAGACTGAGACATAATCATAGGACTTCAGCCTCTTTTACCCCCCACCCCCCTACCCCAAGCTCACCACCACATTACTAAAGGACTTTTTACAGCAATTCCTTTTACCCAGTACATCATGTCTACCTTTCAATAGAAAAAATATAACGTATAATAAAAGGCAACAAACATAGTTTGAAGAGATAGAGCAAGCATCAGATCTAGACCCAGATATGGCAGGGATGGATTTTAAAACAACTATAATCAATATGCTAAGAGCTTTCATTAGTCTAAGTTCTCCGGAGAGAAACAAAGAGAAGTTTATTATAGGAATTGGCTTATACAATTGTGTAAGCCCAGAAGTGTCAACATCAGCCATAAGAAGAACCAGGAAATCCAGTGGCATAATTCAGAGCAAGTTTGAAGGCCTGAGAACCAGAGGAGTTGTGTCAGTCCCAGTTTGAGTCCAATGGCCCGAGAACTGGAGGCCCAATGGAATGAATCTTACTCCGAGTCCAAAGGCCCATGGACCAGAACGCCCTGCCTGAGGGCAGAAGATGGATGCTCCAGCTCAACCAAAATGTAAATCCTCTCTTCCTCTACCTTTTTGTTCTGTTGAAGGCCTCAGCTCATTGGATGATGACCACTTGGATTGGAGAGGATGAAAAGACATTCTACCAATTCTAAAGCTAATATTTTCCCACAACATTCTCACAGACATGCCCAATGTTTGACCAGTTAACTGGGCATTCCCAAACAGTTAGTTTTAAAATTAAACATCACGGAGCTCAAATGGGAGACGTAGACAGCGTAAAAGAACATTTGGAATAGTGTAAGCAAAGAGATGGACACTTTAAGAAAGAAATGTCAGAGATAAAAATAGAAAAACACTGTGCTAGAAATGCCTTTGATGGGCTCATTAGTAGACTGGATATGGCGGAGTAAAGGATGTCGGAGCTTGAGAATATGTTAATAGTAACTTCCCAAACTGCATAGTTGGTATTAAAAATAGCAATGTAGGTTTTTCAATATTTATTATTGAGTATTTTTACACATGGAGAAATCATTGATGATCTTTAGGAAGCATTTCTTTCAAATAACAGACATGCTACTTAATTGTAGACTTTATTATAAGTTCTTAAAACATTTAAAAATCTTCAATAAGAAATCTCTTTACAAGTGATAAATAATATGCTGTTTTTAATGTATCACCTACCTATATATTTCTTTTTAATACAGCAATTCAAGATCAGGTAGCTCATTTATTATATCACTTTTTTTTTCAAACTAAGAGTAGAGAAGAAATGCTAAGAGATACAACTTTTCTTTATGTTAGGGGGAGAAATAAGCCTGGGGACCTAAAATGATACCTGAAATGATATTATTTATAGAACCTAGAATATGAAAGAAAATAGCAGGAGATGTCAAAATTGATTGAGACATTCAACCTTGACAGCTCTGAAATATGCAGGTTGAATACCTGCCAAAATTTGTGAATGATTCTCTATCTTCTTAAACTGCTTGGTTTAGCTAGCATTGGGATAGAAATGGATGAGAGAAGCCAAGAAACTATAAGCCATATACTAGTTTCATTTTACTCCTAAGACTTCGCCTAATATATGTTATTCTGCAATAAAATAAAATAAACTGGAAAACTATATATTGAAGTTGATCAAAATTTTCATCTTTAATGACTATTTTTATGTTACACATTAAGAATTTCAAAATGTAAAAAAAAATATTTTAAAGAATTCATTGTTTCTACTTAGATGCTCACTTCTAATTTAAGTAATTTGTTTTGAAATATATATTTTTATTAAATATATTTATTTATATGGTATTATACATTTACTTGGATTTTGTGTGTGTGTGTGTGTGTGTGTGTGTGTGTGTGTGTAATCTTACCTAATAATAGACAAATATGCAAATTGACCGCACCTTCGCTATGCCCAAGCCACGCCCACCAACCACGCCCACCAGGAAACCATTGCAGAGACATTGGGGTGTGGCGGAGCCCAAGGCTGGGAAAGCCTGGGGCGGAGGCTTTCCCTGCCTTGGGCACCAGCAGGGAGCCTGCACGGATCGCAGGCAACCACCAGGGGTCGGCTCCTACGATCCGTAGCAGGGACGCTGGGTGTGGCCGAGCCCAAGGCCACCGCCTGGGGCCAAGCCCCGACCCTGAAAGAAGGCAGAAGGCGGTGGCCACAGCCAAGGCCTGGGTCCCTGGTGCCGGCAGAAAACTGGTGCAGGCAGCCAGGTGAATGAAGGTCTATTGCATGAATCTTCATGCAAACGGGCTACTAGTAGTTAAATATTTTTACTCAAGTCATGGCAATGAAAAGTTTGTGGCAGCTTTATTAAATAAGACTGGCGGAATTGCAGAATGCTCTAAATAACCAGGCGAGAAAATAGTAAATGAATATTGTCCAAGTAAAGTGCACAGAAGACAGTTAGGCTCTCTTGGCTAATAAAGGGTAACAGGCTAATTAGAGCTTGCTGATGGGTATGTTTGCAAGAGTCGGGACAAAACTACTATGGAAATAAAATTATTTGATTATAGTTCAATTAAAACAAGATAAATGGTAAGCCAGGGAGACTTTTCTACTAATGTAGGGAAATTCTTTTTAGTCTAACAAAATTCAAATCCTCCTTATCCCCACCCAGCATATATAGTCTTTGAACACGTACACACATACAAAGTATCACAATTATAGAAAGATTTAACTATAGTTATTTTAGTTAAAATGCTGTTCTAAAATATACAACTCTGTTAATATTAGCATTATTTAATTTTAATTGCTATTTTGTCATAAGATAATGCTAATAATTACACATTTCCAGAGACTGAACATCTTAGCAGTATTCTCTTTTCATTGTAAATATTAAGGCCACAACAATACCTTTGTAAAAACTGAAAATTCTGCCCTAGCTGGTTTGGCCCAGTGGATAGAGCATTGGCCTGCAGACCTAAGGCTCCTGGGTTTGATTCCGGTTAAGGGCACATACCTTGGTTGCAGGCTCCTGCCTCGGCTGGACCCTGGGCAGGGCTCATGCAGGAGGCAACCAATCAATGTGTTTCTCTCACACTGATATTTCTATCTTTTCTTCTCTCCTTCACTCTCTATAAAAATCAATGGAAAAAAATATCCTCGGTTGAGGATTAAAAACGAAAACAAAAAAAAAAACCCCTGCACATTTTGTCAAAGAAAACTGATAAATTACAAATCCCCAAACAATCTTCCCAAAAGAAATAGTAACTTTAAATAAAATGTACAAAGCATTAGAATTTAACTATGAAGGGCAACAATTAATAATATTCTCCTTTCTTCACTTACACTGAGTGGCCAGATTATTATGATCTCTGAACACATAATAATCTGGCCACTCAGCAGTATATATATATATATATATGTATATATATATATATATATATATACACACACACACACACACACACACACACACACACACACACATATATATCTTAGAGGCCTGGTGCATGAACTCGTGCATGGGTGGGGTTCAGCCAGCCTGGCCAGGGGGAGGGGACATCGGCAATTGGCTGGCCTGCCTGCTGGTTGAACTCCCGGTTGAGGGGACAATTTGCATATTAGCCTTTTATTATATAGAATATATACTGAGTGGCCAGATTATTATGCATTCAGAGATCATAATAATCTGGCCACTCAGTGTATAGTTTTGAAAATGGGGAGAAAGTGAAATCATGACTTAAAAGTAATTTTATAAAAATACAGTGACATTCCCAGAGTATTGAGAGAGCAAAAAATCAGATTCAAAACATATTTAATTTTTTAAAATACTAATTTTTAAACATTTGTAAATGGGTCAATGATACTTAAACAACAAGTTTAATAATTCTGAGAAATAGGTTCTGATTATCCCACTACCACCATCCAATAAAGTGTCCTGATCTAATCACGATCCAAGTTTATCATTAACCTGTTCTACTTAAATAGAAAACAGGGGGAAAGGGCTGATACGTTAATAAAAAGAAACACTTTAGTGCTTTCATTTTGGGATAATGTACCCTTTCTGTTTTCATGAAAAGTACATTCTCGCTTTGATATCCATTTATCAATCTGTGTCCTTGTGCTAGCAGTTCTGCTACCCCAGTAACTCCCAACCCACTGACCCCAATTTGGGTACCTTCCCTTTTTTTTTTTTTTTTTCCCATGGGGAAGGGAGAGGGAGAGATATATAGAAACATCAATGATGAGAGGGAATCATTTATCATTGATTGGCTGCCTCCTGCATGCCCTCCACTAGTGATCCAGCCTGCAACCCTGGGCATGTGCCCTGACCTGGAAACTAACTGTGACCTCCTGGTTCATAGGTCGACACTCAACCACTGAGCCATAGTGGCCTGGCTAGGTATCTTCCTTGATTGTGATTCTATCATTCTATTCCATACCTTTTGACACTTCAATGTCACTTGTCTCCTTGCACAGAGCAGTAAAAGACTGCCCAATAATTGCCACTTTAAGGCCAACTATTTGGCAAATACTAAACTCGCTAAGGTCTTTTGAAGAAATGGAAAAAAATAGTATATCCAACATGGTAGCTCCAGGTTGTATAGTATTTGCTGAAAACATTTTATGATGAAAATTAAACTCTCTTTATATAAATTATATTTAAATATTTCAGTGTATTCATGAAGATAACCAAATTGTCAGAGAAATTAAAAAAAAATACATGAAAGGCAGTTAGCTAAAACTAAATATGTGAAAGATACCTAGAAATATCTTTGTGATAAGAGAAAGATTAACTATTTGTTTTATATAAAAGTTAAGTTTCAGTTTATTTTTTAAAACTAATTGACCTAGATTTGGAAGAATCTTACCTTATAATAGACAAATATGCAAATTGACCGCACCTTCGCTACGCCCAAGCCACGCCCACCAACCACGCCACGCCCACCAACCACGCCCACCAGGAAACCGTTGCAGGGACATTGGGGTGTGGCGGAGCCCAAGGCCGGGAAAGCCTCCAGGCAGAGGCTTTCCCGGCCTTGGGCACCAGCAGGGAGCCTGCACCGATCGCAGGAAACCACTGGGGGTCGGCTCCTACGATCCGTAGCAGGGACGCTGGGTGTGGCCGAGCCCAAGGCCACTGCCCGGGGCCCCCCGACCCTGAAAAAGGCAGAAGGCGGTGGCCACAGCCAAGGCCTGGGTCCCCGGTGCCGGCAGAAAACTGGTGCAGGCAGCCAGGTGAATGAAGGTCTATTGCACGAATCTTTGTGCAAACGGGCTGCTAGTAATAGTATAATAGAAAGAGCACATTATCTGCAACCAGTTGATTGATTTTTGAATTTCAGGTTTGCTACTTTGTTGTTCTGTGACCACGGGTAAGTTGCATACACCATAAGGCTCAATTACCTTGGTGGCCAAACTGGTATCTAATTGGCAATGTTTTAAATGAGAATATGTCCTTACAGTTCTCAGATTTGAAACACTTGGCAATAGTTGGTCTCCCTATTAAGTTGTCACACATGGCTTTCCCTCAGAAGATAATTCATTCATTTATTTAATTTTTAAAATTGAAAAGTGAGATGAAATCACAATCCAACAGAGGATTAAGCAAAGATCGGGATTTAGTCACACCTCTTCCACTTAATGGGTGTACACTATTAAGAAAATACTTTAAAGCTCAATCCTCAGTTTCATGTAAATTAAGGACCAAAAAAATGCAACACATACCTCATGAGGCAGGGCTGTCAGGGTCGCAGGACACTCCAGCGTGAGATGCCCCCATGATGGGGACCATGTGGGGTCCCTAGGCTCAGCCGGAAGTGGTCAAGACAACAAGGGCCAGGTGAAAAGCTGGAAGTGGTCCCAGGAACAATGGGGTGGGGCCAGGTCATCTGCCGGAATTGGTCAAGGGGATAAGGTAGTGGGGCCACGTGAATGCAGAGGAGGTTCATGATTGGACGCAAGCACCCCACCTTCCTGTGTCCAGGCTCTGGATGGCAGCAAGAAGGTCCCTGCACTCAAGGAAGGGTGTTCCCTGTGACTGAGGCTGACAGCTGGCCCTCAGGGCCCGGCTACCAGTAAGTGATGCTGGAGGGGTCAGGACAGTGCTCCCAGGATGGAAGGGGTTTCAGGGGCTTAACACAGCTCTTTCCCTGATTTCAAAGCCCACAGGCAGAGCTGTCAGGGTCGAAGGATATTCCTATGTGAGATGCCCCCTTGGAGGGAACCATGAGCAGTCTCTTGGCTCATGTACCCCCATGGCTTTCTTAATGGGGGGTCTGGCATCCCACTTCTTGCCGCCCTCCCCTCTGGGTAGGCGGCAGCCTTTGAGCAGAAGGTGACGTGGCGTTGAGGGTGTTAGGCACTTAAGCCACCTTCCAGAGATTGGACAGTCCACCCCTCTGCGTGAGAAGCAAAGCAGCCTGGCCATGTGGCTCAGTGGTCAGGTGAACAAGGGGGGCCAGCCGGGGAGGGACCTTGGGAGGGGTTCAGGGCATATCTGGCCCATCTTGCTCAGTTCCAATTGGCTGGACCCCACCAGCAAGCTAACCTACCAATCAGAGCGACTGCCCCTGGTGGTCAGTGCACATCATAACAACTGGTCTGCCCCCTGGTGGTCAGTGCACATCATAGCAAGCGGTTGAGTGGCCTTAGCATATCATTATCATATTATGCTTTGATTGGTTGAATGGCCGACCGGTCGATCGGACACTTAGCATATTAGGCTTTTATTTTATAGGATTAACTTCAAATTAGGCTGAAACTTAAAGTATAACTCAGTACAAACTAAATAAATGTAAAAGAAAATCAGAAGAATAAGACTTCACTAGGTGATCATTTTGTTAAAGTGTGTTAAATAATTCCTTTTATCCAACAAATGTTTATTTGAAATTACAAGCACCCTTTTAAACCTACAAAATATCACATAGAGAATTTATTTAGACAACAGTAAATTGAACCTACCAATTACACTGTAATTAGACAGGTGGAGGTATAAATGTGGTTGGAATCTGAGGTACCGCAGTTGCTAAGATTTCTATATGAGCACAAGATGAAGCTTTGAGCATCCTATATAATAAAACCCTAATATGCAAATTGACTGAACGGCGGAATGACTGGTGGAATGACTGGTTGCTATGACACACACTGACCACCAGGGGGCAGACGCTCAAAGCAGGAACTGCCCCCTGGTGGTCAGTGCGCTCCCACAGGGGGAGCACCGCTCAACCAGAAGCTGCGCTCATGGCTGGCACACACAGCTGTGGTGGCGGGAGCCTCTCTTTGCCTCCACGGCAACGCTAAGGAGCAGTGAGCCCAGCTTCTGGCTGAGCCGCGCTTCCACACCGGGAGTGCTGTTCAGCCAGAAGCCAGGCTCATGGCTGGAGAGTGCAGCGGTGGTGACGGGAGCCTTTCCCGCCTTCACTGCTGGTGGGCGGTAAGAAGCAAGGGGTCCCGGACTTCGAGAGGGCGCAGGCTGGGCTGAGGTACCCCCCACTAGTACACAAAATTCATGCACTGGGCCACTAGTGTCAATATAAAATCAAAGAGTTAAGATAACAGGTACATAGTTGGAATTAGGTAGAGAAACTAGACACCTCCAAAATGCTGTTAGTTTCAAACCCAAAGGTGTAGTTAACTTGTAAATTTGTGGCAGAGGATCAAGGTTTGTATCAAACACAGGGAGCATGCTCAATATTGCTGACACCGGGTTTGAAGGCAGGAAAGCAGGAGGTGGAACATAACGTTGATGATAGTCCATAACTGTTAAGACACAAGTGAGTGGGTGAGCAACTTCTTTCTGTGGAAGGCCCTGGTTTGAGGAAGAAGGGATGGCAGGAAGCATCATCTTACAGGTGAACTGCAGGGATATTGAAGAGCTATGTGTAGTACATATAGATAGATTTTCACAGGAAAGGGGTGCTGGATTTCACATGCATGAAAATTTTCATGTATAAAAGGAAAGTATCACTAAATATTTAGAAGGAAATTGATACTTTTTATTAAAGACTATTAAAATATAGAATGATTGAAGATACTCCCATCATAATAGTTTCCATCATGATTTGTGGCAATTCTAAAAAGGTTTCTATGAGGTTGTTTATCTTTTCACCATCTTGTTTTGTTGTAGTGTTTCTTCTTTCCTGGTAAAATTTTATTAGAGAAAATTATTCACAAAATAGAAATGTTATTACATATGTATTAAGGAAATTAGGCATATACCTGAGAAAAAATTTGCCAGGAAGATAGAAGCTCTCTTAATCTCAGTTGATTATTTTATTAATTACTAAGTTATTATTGATTCATTTTATTAGAGTTATTGAAACTTTAAAATTACTCAAGACTCTAAGACTATTGAAATCCCATTTTATTAGTAATGATAGAAGGAATGAGGAAAGATTTGGTCATTTTTTTCCAAAAATATTAATTTTGTAATATTACCTTGTATTTACCCTGAAGAACCTTTCAATTTCTTGAAGAATTATTGATAAAAAAATTTTTCTTACAACTTTAAAATGCAAATATTGTCATACAATGTTACAAAAGAACCTACAAATTCATACATGCACACCTAAAATACCTACAGTTATTTTTTGTGTGAATGTGATTTTTAAAATATTAATGACTTTAAAAATAAAGTATAGATTCTTACATAAAGAGGTACTCATCTGAGAGGCTTATTAGCCCTTTTTACCAAAATGAAAACAAAATTTATAGTTTGTGGTTTAAGGAATAGATTTTTATCACTCTTGTCTTAGTAGGGATAAATCAGAATAATAGACAACAAAAATAACTCATCTGTACACAATGTAATAATTGATTCTAAATTATGTTTATTCTTTATAAATGCCAACTTTGTCCATAGACTAGTAAAACTATACTGCAAATGACTGGCAAGCTAAATATAGTTCTTATTGAAGTAATGTAGTTCTTGCATAGATATATTTCATTGAGTTATTTTAAATCATATTAACCCATAAAAACTAAAATTACTAATCTACTAAATTATGTGTTAGCCTCATAAGTCAAACTCAAAAAGAAAATCCTGTTATTATGGAATGATAAAGGAAAAGTGATTTTTCAACTTAATGGCTTCTGTATTTGGTGGCAAGTAGAAAATTCAATTTTCTAGTCTGTATTCCTAAGATTTTACAGCCACTCCTTGTTTGATTAATTGACTCCAGTGCTTGATGTCTGACTGCTGACAGCTTTAAGCCACACCCCACCCTCTTCCCACTGTGTCCCACATCTGACTAAGATGATAAGAAGCCCCTGCCTATAAGTGGGGTATTCAAATCATTCAAGCCCCTTCCTGCATGAACCCTCAACCTGCCCCCACCCTCTATACCACAATAAAAATCTAGGCCACACTCTTTTACTTGCTCTCTCAAACCATTTTGGACCTATTTGAGAGATTTTGCCAGATACCTCAATTATATGTATCACATTAATTTGCTTTTAGGTCATAAGTTGTGGTTAAAGCAGAGCATAAAAATGGTAGTTAAGAACTGTCTTAATTCTCAAAGAGTCAACAGTCTGTTGAAGTCAATGGTAGGTAAACATATTTAAAATAGATATCAAATACTATAGTAGGGAGAAGCTATACAAAGGAAACTCTTAAGTGTCTGAAACAAGTAGAACTAGTTAAATAAGCATTAGAGGTTAGTGAAGACTAGCTGCATGTATGACTAAGGGTGAATAAGAGTCATCCACATAAAGAATTACACTAGCATTGTTGCAGGAAAATAAAATAGTATGGGAAAAATTATGAAGGCTTTATCTGGAGAAGAAAATTATAGATTCTGTTAATTAAAAGTAATTTGCTATGGCTAGAAAATCTATTTAAAAATATATATTTCAATGTGTTTTTATTTATTTCAGAGAGAAGAAGGGAGAGAGAGAAATATCAATAATGAGAATCATTGATCAGCTGCCTCCTGCATGCCCCCCACTGGGGATCCAGCCCACAACCCCTAGCATGTGCCGACCTGGAATTGAATCCTGACCACCTGGTTCACAGCCACTGAGGCACACCAGTCAGGCTAGAAAGTGTATTTTAAAGGAAAAAAAGAGAACATAAATGTGGCCCTTTAATAAGGGCCAGATTAAATAATCTTTTAAGGTCATCTTTTGAGTTTAGATTTTTATTTTCAGTATAATTATATAAACTACAAAATAAAGATCCTCTCATCTCTATATATTGTTTACAGTGCCCAAATAATTCCTGATATGTATCTCACCTATATTTCAGAAAAAAAATTATATGACTAGCTTATTTTTTACTCAACATGCTACAACAAAAAATTAATCATTGGGCAACCAACTAGAACAAATTAGATAGGATTTATGGCTATACACATTAAAATATATTTAATTGCTATTTAGAATTGTTATCTTATCCTATAAAATGGGTCCAGAATTATCTTTCTTTTTTTTTTTTTGGCAAAAGACACAAATTATTGTGTTATACATTTAATTTGCCTACCTATTTTTCTAGTTATAGACTGCTTTGTACTTAATCATAGCCATATCATTTGCTATGTTTCATGATATGGAAGCAGGTTTGGCATATGCCTTTTTTCAACATGTAAACTTTCCTGATAAGCAGATCTAGAAGGTTATAATGCTCAGATGGGGTAGCTCAGCAGTTTTAGGTTTTTTCATCTCATGGCACACATAAACTAAATACTAGAATCCTGTGGCACACCACAAGATTTTTTTTTTTGACCCCCCAAAAAAAATAGCTATAATTCCGATTCATTCACACCAGACAGCTATTGTTTTATTGGCTGTTGTCATTTTTTAATTTGACAATCTAAGGAAAAAGAGGACAGTGCCCCTGATGCAATAGTCAGGTATTACATGTTTTAAACATCCTTGTGGCACACTGGTTGGAAATGGCTAGTAGATGGTGTAGCCTCCCTCAGTCTAATTGCTGATTTGCTGAAATATGAATGATTGAACCAGAATATTCCCAGAAGGCTCACCATGAGTTATAAATACAGTTCACTCATCATGCCACTGAGATTTAAGGGTTAAATCACTGAGACTTCAGTTTGTTATATTAGTATAACATGCAACTATTGATGTAATTTGTGAAGTGTCAAAATACTTCATTGGATTAAATTAAATAACCAGCAATAAGAAAACAAATGATGGAGACATGAGGCCAATACTGGAGATAATATCTTCTGAAATTTCTCTCAATTCATTTATTCATATTTTTAAAAAATATTTAGTTTATTTCTACTCCATGTAAATACTGCACTCAGCTTGTTAAAATTTCTGTAGTAAGTAATAAAGAAAAACATTGCCCTCTAGATTGTTATGGCCTATTTAATAAAGGAATCATAAGAGAGATTTTAAAAAATAACTACAGGATTTAAAAAAGAGAAAGCATTTATATTCAACCTTATTATGTAAAAGTTCATGAATGAAATTACATTTGGTCTATGTCAAGTTTTTAATATTATCTACATATACCAAACTTCTGAACCTACTCGTTTAGAAGTAAGTGATCATATAAAAAGGTCTCACTATTGGGTGCCTCTCTCTGTCTCTGTCTCTCTCTGTCTCCTCATCCTCTTAGTCATCCTCCTATTTGGATGTAACATTTTGAATGCAAATTTTTTAAAATAAGACAATAACATATAAAATTATTATTTATGTTCCTTAAATATCTGTACACATAGCGCTCTCCTTCCACATCTCAGCTTAAATGTCACTTCTTCATAAAGGCCTACTTTTATGTTAGCACCTCTATTTTTCCTCTTCAAAATAATAACTGATATTTTGTTTGTCAGTTTATTTTGTTCATTATGAGAGGAGTTAGAAACAGGATTAGGCAGATAGGGTAAGGGGTGGAAGAAGGAGGAATTATAAAATTGTTACAGGATTCCAGGGTAGGAGAAATAGGGAAACTGAGACAGGAAAGTTAAAACAAGGCCAAACACTGGGGGCGATTTGCATCCAGCTTGTAACTAACAAACCATTATCTTCCCCAGCCGAGGACACAGAGCAAATGGTTAAAAAACCTCCCTAATGGGATAATACAGAAAGGGAGGAGGAAAGGGGAAAGAAAAAAAGGGTCATTTTACTCCTTAAGCAGAGATCCAGCAGAATCAAGGCTTGGCAAGATAACGTTGCCAGGTGCTTTTCATGAATTATGGAAAAGCCACAATAAAGTAAAAGAGAGATCCTGAGAATTAATGTGTACCAAAATAGTCAGCAGAGGAATTTTGAAGTACATGGACAGGAGAGTGTATGATGCCTCAGACCCCTACCCAACTTGCTCTTCAGATTAGCTGAGAACCTGTCTGCACTTCCTGAGCCGGATGTAGAAGTTTGCTTGTTTTGCTTTGGCTTTTTCAATAAAGATGCATGTTTTAATTGTTTTAATAAATTGGCTTTTCACAAGGCAGTCGGGGTCTCTCGTAAATTCACTTATATGAAAAGACAAGGATCGAGATTGGGGAGAGCCCTCTCCCACTGGCTCAGGGGGCTGTCCTGGTATTAGTGAGAGGTGTCTATAACAAAACCACAGGAATGCCGATCTTGCAGAAAAACAGAATGCCACAAGACAAGAATGCTTATCTTGCACATGCTAAAGGTTGCAAGAGATAGGGGAGGAAGAGGAAAAGAGGAAGGATAGCACCAGGTGGACTTTAAAATTGTTGCTGGACAAAGAAGATAGAGGAAACCAATCAGAAAGTGACACAGGTAGACAAAGAACAGGTTTTGGGTAAATATAAAATCCCTAGATTAGTGAGCCTTAGAGGCAACCCATCATTGGGACCCCTCCCTGTGCGGGGAGTTTATATCTGCTTATAATAAATTTCCACACTTTTGCTTAAATCTTCTGGTCCGAGATTTTTATTCTTCAATTTCATGATACACAATCCTGGGAAGAACATTGGCTCACAGTTCTGTTATCAATTAGATTCCACATAAAAATGATATCATATGATATTTGTCTTTTTCTGAATGGCTTGCTTCGCTTAGCATAAAAATGGGGGCATCTGTAATACTTCCAACAATAAAGATAAATAAAAAATAATAACCAATATGATATTACATTAGATTTTTTAATGTATAGTTATTATCTGCATCTTCCACTTGAATGTAAACTCTATGAAGATGGGTACTTTGTTTTATGTGGCATTATATTTATGTGGCTCTAATTTAGTCCTTATAGTATATTGAGTGAATTTATAGACAAAAGAATGACAAATATCTATATTGAATATTTTCTGAACCTTTTTTGGAGGTTAAAATTATATTATTCCCTACCTTTAGTGACCCACACTGTAAATCTATAGGATATATTTTCTTCCTTTTCATTTAAAGGAATAAATTGGAAGTGAAATATATGAAGATTTTGATGGCTAGCATATCTCAGTAAATATCACAATCTTTCTTTTCAATATCCTCTGTATTTCTTAAGAGTGGTAAGATGTAAATGGATACATTGGTTTGTTTTTTTCCCATCAAAGACTTTGCAACCCTAAAGCAAATAAAGCCAGTATATTTCAGTATGGTTTGAAAACACAGCTGGAACTGTTTATTCTCCAGACGAGTTTTGATTACAAACAGTACATTTGCTTCTCTTTTCCAATCTCCTAAATAAAGCAGAGGAGTGACATCTGCGGAGTGAGTCAGAGGAGAGTAAAGCAGAAATAATAGCCCTGATGTTATTCATATTGTTCAACTTGTTCTAAGTCTAATATAATATTAACTAGATTCGTGCACCAGTGGAGTCCCTCGGCTTAGCCTGTGGGTATCAGGCCAAAACCGGCCTGGTGCACAGATTTGTCCAGGGTGTGTCCAGCCCATCTCACCCAGTCCTGGACCCCAGCAGCAAGCTAACCTACCAGTTGGAGCGTCTGCCCCCTGGTGGTCAGTGTGCGTCATAGCAACTGGTTGAATAGTAGAATGGTCAGACACTTAGCATATTAGGCTTTTATTATACTAGAGGCCCAGTGCACGAATTCATGCAAGGGTGGCATCTGGCCAGGCCAGCCGGGGGTGAGGGGCCAAGAGAGGTTGGCCGTCAGCGCCGTTCCCGACCAGGGCCAGGCTGGCGGGGGCGGAGGGGTGCAGAAGGTTGGTCGGCCTGGGGGAGGGGCTGCGGGAGGTTTGCCAGCCTGCTCTGCCTCTGATCAGGCTGGTTGGTTGGCCTCAGTACGCATCAGAGCAACCGGTCATTCTGGTTGTTTTGGTCGTTCTGGTCATTCTGGTCACTTGGCTTTTATAGATGATAGATAGATGATAGATAGATGATAGATAGATAGATAGATAGATAGATAGATAGATAGATAGATAGGAAGGCTTAGTAGGACAAACTTGAATATTTAGTAGCATGTATGAATATGACTTTAGGGGAAAATGAATTCTCTATCACTTAAGCCCTTTGGTTTGAATGCAATAGTGGCATACTTAGATTACTAAGATCTAGAATGTCCCCTTTGTAGACACTTAATAAACCAGTATATAACTCTGTCACCAGGTTTCATGCAGAATCAGGAAATGTGGATGCAAGGTAACTCTAGTAGACCCACAGTAGCTGTAGTTTAATGCATTTCTTCTATCTAAACCTCTTATTTACTTATGGCTCATACTTTTATGGATTCTGGACTTCCTGACTTTCTCTGTATTTCTAATTGTAATTTCCCAGCACAAAGGTAAATATTGATTAGCCACCTAATAACCAGGTTGTACTTCATGTATTAGTCAGGCATCCTCTGTCCCACTCACAGCTGCTGCAAATCTCACTGTTAAAATGACATCTAATTATAGTCCTAAAGGAAGTGAGAGGGTAGTCATTTTACAGTGTATAGAATGAATGTTCAAGGCACAGGAAACAGCAACGAAAACGCCCTTAGGAGAGACCCTGTGTAAGAAAAGTCCAGGTGACCAGTGTGACCTGAGCTCAATGAGAGAGGGAGAGATGGTCAGAGAGCTGATGGGAGATTATATGGTGAAGGGTCATAATCCTATTTTATCAATAGAAATGTTTTTAGTTTTCCTTCATCTGTAAGCAACCTTGGTAATGTGGATGAAATTCCTCTTTTCTCATATAATTCACAATCTAGTAGTAGACACTATCAGTGAAAGGAATAGCATAATCAGAGGGATAACAATATGATTAAGGCTGTTTTATGCACTACAGAGAGTAATTAAAGGAGTTACCAGCCATTCTGGGATGATTGATGGTTGGCTTCAGAAACAATTTCATGTTTGATGTAGATTGTGGGTGTAGCATAGGATGTTATCAGCCAAAAAATGGAAAAAAAAATTTTTTTCAACAGAAGAAATATTGTGCACATGCAAATGGACAAGAAAAGTATTTCAGGCAGGTGAGGAACAGTGACCCTCTTGGCATAGTTGGAATACAGAATGTATTTCAGAAAGTGCCAGGGATAGATAAGAAAAGTAGATTGATTTAAGAGTGTGAAGTGCTTTGCATTCCACAATAAAAAGTGAGATTCTCCTACTGGCTTTAACAAACCAGTTCAGATTTTCATAGAAAGAAATGACAAGATCAAATTTACTTGGTTATCTATATAAATAAAAGCCTAAGTGACCGTTTGACTGGTAGCTATGACACACACTGACCACCAGGGGCCAGATGCTCAATGCAGGAGCGGAAACCACAGGCATGGAAACATGGAACAGACTGATGAATCTCAGAGGGAAGAGGGGAGGGGAAGGGCAAGAAGAGATTAACCAAAGATCTTACATGCATATTAGAGGCCCGGTGCACGGATTCGTGCACTGTTAGGGTCCCTTGGCCTGGCCTGCGGGGATTGGGCTGCAAACAGCTCTCCAACATCCCCCAGGGGGTTCCAGATTGTGAGAGGGCGTAGGCCAGGCCAAGGGACCCCACTGGTGCATGAATCCATGCACTGGGTCTCTAGTAGTAATATATTGATGTAGTTGCATTCAGTTGGAAAAGCTAAGCTGGGCAAGAGGGACCTTAAGGCTATTGTAGTATTCCAAGCAAGAGTTGAGAAAAATTAAACTAAGAAAATAATAGTCACAACAGTCTTGAGAAACACTTTGGAAGTGGTGAAGGTACTTTTGGCTGGGCCACCAAGGCCACAAAGAGGAAAGAACAATTCAGTCATTTTACACAAAGCTGTTTCTAATGTCAGTTAATTTTGGTTGTGATAAAAATCTCAGCATATAAAACTTCAGAAAATAAGTAGAGGACATCAGTATCACAGGTCTTCAGAGAGAAGATCATGCCAACACTGTTTTATTTCTACTTTGACTAAATTAGATAATGAAAGCATGAAGAAATTTCAATATATTTTAATTTCAGTGGAATATTGTATTAGTGTCTCACAAAATAACTTTTGGATAATTAAAGAAAATTGGCTTGCCTATGAATACTATTACATAGAATATAGTTGTGACAAAGGACCACAAATCAAATATAAATGATAAATTGTTACATATGTACTTCTGGGAGATGGTGTCAGTTCTGTTTACATGCCAATTGAAAAGAGGAAATTATTTATCTTAGTCCTTAGAAAATCCCAAATTAAATAACAGTAGTTTTTTTTTGAAAGATGATAAAAAATAATAAAGTAACTAATGAATATCTTAGAATGAAGTTGAAAATATATTCAACTTGTTTTAAGCATCGAAACATGCAAATGTGTAAATTAACAGTATGAAATGCAGCATTTCTCTTATATCATACATATTGGCTACATAGTAACCCCAGAAACCCATTTATAAAAAAAGTTCCATTATTTGTAGATTTTTCAAATGAGGATCACATACAAATTTATGAAAAACTTTTCATACTTAAGTACATTTGTAAGTTCAACAAATGGGGGGTTTAAATATAAAAAGGATTGCTCTAGCTGGTTTAGCTCAGTGGATAGGGCCTGTGCACTGAAGGGCCCCAGGTTTGATTCTGGTTAAGGGCACATGCCCGGGTGGCGGGCTCGATCCCCAGTAGGGGGCACGCAGGAGGCAGTCAATCAATGATTCTCTCTCATCATTGATGTTTTTCTCTCTCCCTCTCCCTTCCTCTCTGAAATCAATAAAAATATATTTTAAAAAATAAAAATAAAAGGATTCATCTATAAGTAATTGGGACTGAATGGGAAGTGGTTGGAATATCAGATTTTCAAGAGCTAGAGGATCGCTGGTGACTGTCAGAGAACAAAATGCCCTGAAAAAGTGCAAAGCACAGTTACAAGATGCAGGCAACACCTTTATTGATTTCTTTTTTCTTTATGTGGTAGCCCAGAAAGCATAAAGCCAGAAGAATGATTCCAGATATTTTGATATTTCTGTGACCAATCCCAGAGGGTGCTAAGGTGAGAAGAACAGAAAAGAAGAAAAAGGAAAAAAAATACTTTTTGAGTTGATAGTTTCCATGCCTATACTGAATCATATAATACAATTTTGAATCCAATTTAAAACTCCTCACTCTTATCTCCAAGGTCTTAAAAAGGTTAGGCACTCTCCACCTTAGCAACCATTTGATTACCTTCACCCCCTACCATCTGATCCATTGACTCACAATGTTGTCTATCCCAAGGTTATTCTTAAAGAAACTGAGTAAGAAAAAAAAAAAAAAAAAAAAAGAAAAGAAAAGAAACTGAGTAAGGATATATATATATATATATATATATATATATATATATATATATATATATTGCAGTAAAAGCACAAAACCTTTAAGATAGACTTTTTTCTCCATCTCCCAATATTCCTTTAAAATTTACTTAAGTCTGGATCCAGTATTATATATATATATATTTTTTTTTAGTAAAAGCAGACTCACTATTCATAGGCATTCAGTTAAGATTTTTAATGAATCATATTTCCACTCACTTTAGCATTTTTTTCAACCTTATCTATATTTTATCAACGGGTACTTCTCTAAGCCATAATTTGTTCAACAATTCAATAAGCCTTTTTTAAAAAAAAATTTACAAGGATCCAATACGAAAATATTTATATGAATGTTGAGAGATATATGATGCAGGGTGGCCATTAGAACCCACCTCTCCAATCTTTGATCGTGGTGGACATGACTGAATGAAGCCTTCAGCCACGCAGTTGAAGAACTCACCAGATTTCTCATGAAGCTCACCCTTCTCACTAGCGGTTCCCATTCCCAAATACACGGAAATCCTCTGATCCTGAGGGACTTTGATTCGAGGTTCCCCCAAAGCTGTGCTGAACTCTCAGAACTGCACTGCAATACAGTATTGTCAGCAAAAGTCGAGCATGCCATACATTAATATACTTGAAAGTTGCTGAGAGTGTAGATCTTAAGTGTTCTCACCACATAGAAACAAACAAACAAATTAATTATGTGAAGGGATGGATGTGTTAACTAAGCTTATGATGGCAGACTTTGGGGAACTGCATTTACTGATATTTTCCTCATCCTTTATCCTTTGAATTGTCTGTTTACTGGCTTTATAGAAAGTCAAAAAAGAAGTCATCATTCTTTTTTTAAAATATATTTATATTGATTTCAGAGAGGAATGGAGTGGGAGAGAGAGATAGAAACATCAATGATGAGAGAGAATCACTGAATGGCTGCCTCCCGCATGCCCCCTATTGGGGACTGAGCCCGTAACCCAAGGCATGTGCTCCTGACCAGAATCGAACCTGAGACCCCTCAGTCCACAGGCCGACGCTCTATCCACTGAGCCAAACAATCAGGGCAGAAGTCATAATTCTTATCAATCTTTCAATTGGGACTGCTTTGTGAGATGTGGCCTGGTTCACTGGTACAGTTAGCAGGACTAATAAGAATGGGTTCCTGGGTAATAAGGGTCAAGTATAATATCTTGACTCCCATTTTACTGGGGTTGACTGATGGGACCCAATGCTATTTTGTAGACTTAGGCTCTGTTCCCAGGGGAGAGGGAGAGATAGCCCTGCCACCCGAGTGGGACTGAGAAAGACTCTGGGAGGGGCCAAGATCCAGGGTGTGTGGACAGCCTTTAGGACACGAAAATAACAAGAACATGGAGCTTCCCCTCAGTCTCCGGAAAGGAGGACAGTCCTGCTAGCACCGTGATCTCTGCCCAATGAGACTCATTGGAATTTCTAAGCTACTGAATTGTAAATAAAGAATTGTGTTTTTGTAAGCCACTGGGTCTGCAGTAATTTGTCACAGCAGCTATAGAAACTGATACATTCCTTCAGAGCAGGCTTCGGCAATGCCAAAGTGATGATCCATTTCTTACACATATAAGCAGAGCCTTTTATAAATAACACTATCTCCAGCTCCATCAAAATATGAGCCTGGACATCAAACTGAATAATCTCTATACACTTAAAAAAGAAAATCTAACCGCCAATAGTAGAAGGCCTGCTGGGTGGATCTTTGCTGTCCTGTCTGTAGAAATGACTGACTGACTGTAAGCATACTATAAGCACCCCTTAAATTCAATCACCTTTTACAAAAAAGTTTAAATAAATCTTATTTTCCAGTGTTGCCAGGAAAGAAACGTGGCTATGGGGGAAATGATGTAATTGGAATATGGGGGAATGGTAGAAAGGGTTTCTTAGGTTGATTAACTTTGAGTATCTAGGCAACAGTTTTTTCAAGAGGAAAATGTCTGGTTGGTCTGTGGAATAAAGGGCCTCCCTTACAGAATCTCACCCCAGCCCTAAATATAGAACACCCTGAAATCCACCGGTAAACACATTTCTAAACATGAAAGAAGATTGACTGGTCATTTGATACCCACTGCCTCCAGTCTCATCCCTGAATTATAATCTCCTCAAAGCTACTGACCATGTCTTCTGTGTCTTTGATGAGTGTATACTGACCTAAGTTTCTGCGTGGTTAAACTGTTCTGTACTGAGTTAATGATTCACTGAATGTTTAGTAACAAGCAGGATCTCTTGCAGGGTAAGTGTTTTGAAGTCTAAATGTTTATTTGACTTTATAGCATGGAAGGGCATAACATTACTTCGTGCAGTCTTTTTGATATCCTCATGCTGAATTTATAGAGGAGAATTGTTCTTCATATAAGGAAAGACTTCTTGAAATATGCATGGCAACATGATAGACAAGACTGTGATCTGCTGGCATTCTAAGTCTTGCAGATGCTAATAATAGATGACAGATTAAGAATAATTGACAACGTCGTTGTGAAGTGTTTATGCTAACAGAAAAAATGGTCTTGACTGATAGCTGGAGGAGAAGGCAAGGCACTATCAGAGGGAAATAAATGATTTCACAGGCATTGGGTTTCAAATCTAGCTTAATAAACTTCCAATTCTATGGTAAATGGAAAGTATAGTCTGAGGTGTTTATACAATAAGACTTTCCCCCTTTTCTCACTAAACCAGTGACATGATATGCTTTAATAAAATTCAGGAACATGGGTAGTTTCTACTTAGAATATGACTAAAAGAGATCAGTAATCTTTTTAAAAGTTATATAGTTAGTGACATATATGTATATGTTACATTTAGGCATAGATTGAGCTACAGTCAAATGCTTTTAAAACCACCTGCCTACACTCTTCTTATTTTAGCCATTGTATGAAACACATTTTTTTAAAAAACAAATGTCATTATTCTAATTAGCACCCTTTATAATGATTTGGGGAGGTGTTAATTAGTTTAATTCCATTAGCTTTTAAACAGAAAGCATTAACACAAAAATATTCATATGCACTTGAAATGTAGGTCTTGAACAGTAAAAAATTATAGCTTATGTCAAAGATAGGCATGACATGAAGAAAAATAATCAAGGTATTTCACAAGAGTTTTATTAGGTTAAATATCTGTTATAGAAAGTACTCTATGGTGGGTATAACAAATTTTCATTCTAGCCCTACTCTTTATTAAGTTTCTAACTCTCTAAATATGCTTCAGTCTTATTTTAAGAATCAAATAAAATAATATATGCATTAATATGTTATATACAATAAAGCACTATATAATTATGTCAAAGATGGTCAGTAATCCACAAAGATTCATATTTTTCTTCCTGGCTAGGCATTGGGTCTTGTCTTTCAAATCTAGACGGTTTAGGTCTCAGCAGTGGTGTGTGAGTGAGGGGTATAACATTTCCAGCCTTGGGACGTATGAACCAAGAATGCTTTTTCCATGATTTCTGGAAAATCAGGAATCTGAGTCATTGAGTCATCACATGAAAAGACATTTTCCTGTCATGGAGAGGTTCATTGGACAGTAATGGGAGCAAGGAATAAATTGTGTTAAAAGAGTTGGAATCTAAGGTATTGTTTGTTATAAAATCTAGCATCGTTATAGAATCAAATAACATTCATGCAATATTTTGAATTAGCCTTATTGGAGATAATATATTCATCTGTGTTAAGCATGTGTATTCTTCAAAATGTTGTGTGTGATAGAGATGTCAAGATTTCTATTTATCACATAGAAGATCACTTTGGAAGCTTTCTTACAGATTTCACTTTTATAATCTGTTTAGAAATACAAAGAGATATGTTTCAAATGACTGAGGCTTTAGGCAAACATAAGTATAAATGTGGTCACATTAGTATGACTCCTAAATTGTAGTTCTTGTCCCTGACCTATTGACTCTTGATAACGGGTGTTTCCCAAGTTTCCATTCCCATGTAGAACTGGGGCTACCTAAGGAATAACTTACTCCTATCCACACCTGCTTTGTTGAGGTCTCATTTCCCACGCCCACTACCCTGCACTTCCCGGTTCCATGCATCAGGCATGAACCTGCAGACCTCCCTGACAGCTCAGCTGGAACCCTGCAGTCACAGCCTCGAGGGAACTACAAATCTGCCACTGTGAACTCAGTTGCAATTCAGACTGCAGACAAACTGCGCTTCAGCATCCTGACGCCGTGCCTCACCACACTCTTACCCCGTGAGGAGAACACATTCCATTCCTTCTGTGTTGTAGTCAATAAAATGATAACAGGATATTTATTGTATTCTAGTCTTTGTAGACGTTCTTCCTACAACCTGAGATAATACAAAAATGAAAAAAAGGGCTGCATTTTGCAAACCAACACTTATTTATTATTATTATTATTATCTTTATTGTTGAGAGTATTACAGCTGCCCCCCTTTCCACCCATGACCTCCCTTCCACCCAGCTCCTGCCCCACTCCAGTCCTTCACCACCCTATGGTCTGTGTCCAGGGGCAATGCATATCTATATATATAAATAGCCAGCGACCAGAACACTGTAACAACCTGAATGACCAGTCGCTATGATGCCCACTGAGGCCAGAGAACCGGCCTGATCAGTGGGTAGAGCTGGTGGCCAACCTCCTGTGGCCCCTCCCCCCAGCCGGCTCCACCCCTGATTGCCCCCCCTTACCTCAATAGGGGGCAGGGCCAGCTGGCCCACTGCCCATAGCCCCTCCTCATGGCTGGCTCCACCCTGATCAACCCCCACCACCCCAATTGGCCCGTGGTTCCTCCTCCCAGTCAGCTCCACCCCCAATCATCCCCCACACCATTCGGCGATGGGGCCAGCAAGCCTACTGCCCACAGCCCCTCCCCACAGCTGGCCCCAACCCCAATCAGCCACCCCCACCCCAATTGTGAACTGGCCAATCGCCCGCGGCCTCTCCCACCAGCTGGCCAGGCTCTGATCAGGCTCCGATCAAGGTGGGCTGGCCGGCCAACCTCCCCCTGTTTCCTCCTCCTGACGGGCCTGGTCCCGATCCACCCCAATTAGGGCCGGGCCGGCTGGACCCCACCCATGCACAAATTCGTGTGCCAGGCCTCTAGTAAGCATATAAATTCTTTGGTTAATCTCTTCCCACCTCCCTCTGAGATTCACCAGTCCGTTCCATGTTTCCATGCCTCTAGTCCTATTGTATTAATCATTTTATTGTGTTCATTAGATTCCACATATAAGTGAGATCATGTGATATTTTTCTTTCTCTGAGTGGCTTATTTCACTTAGCATAATATCTCCAGGTCCCTCCATGCTGTCTCAAAGGGTAATAGATCCTTCTTTATTATAGCTGCATAGTATTCCATGATGTAAATATACCTAGCTTTTTTTTTTTACTTGTATCTTGATAATTATTTCTTTTCATAAGATGTGGCATGCACTGTGAATATTCCCAAAAGTAGGATAAAAAGTACCTAGCTTTTTTTATCTACTCATCTGCCCATGGACACTTAAGCTGTTTCCAGATCTTAGCTATTGTAAATAGTGCTGCTATGAACATAAGGGTGCATAGATTCTTTATGAGTGGTGTTTTGGGTTTCTTTGTATATATTCCCAGAAGTGGGGTCATGGGGTCAAATTGGAGTTCCATTTTTAATTTTTTGAGGAAACTCTACACTGTTTTTCTAGTGGCTGCACCAGTCTGCATTCCCGCCAGCAGAGTACTCGGGTTCCGTTTTCTCCACATCCTCTCCAGCACTTGTTTGTTGATTTATGGATGTAAAAACTTTTTCCCCTTGTATCCATGTGTATTTCCAGCTTGGCTGTGTTCTAAGGACCCAAGGAGCAGTCACAGGGTAAAGCCATGCAGAGCCATCTCCTTCAGACTCTCACGTTTATTGCTAGTACTGGCTTTTCATTCTAGCCATTTTCTTACTCAGAGGTCTCACTGTCTGACCCTGCAAAGTCTTCAGTTCCTTCTACCACATCCGTATATGTCTAACTCCTATATGTAAAATAGAATGTGCATGCCTTCCCTCTTCCCACTCTATGGGGAGCCTTCTTGCGAGATTATCTTCACGGATAGATTGTAAGGGAAGGTTTGCCCCTGTCTTCACTGGACCGAGGAATCCGTCTTTGTCTCTGGCCCAACCAGTACAATGTGTTCCAAAATGCGCATTGCTATTTGAGTTTATTTGCCTTTTCTTCTGAAATTTTTAAGGTAGTATTGCTGTTTTTTGGAAGCAAGCTTAGTTTTAAGCTAATTTTCTTGGAAGTAGTTCACCCATCCCTAACGGTAGCTATAATTTCATTCAGTGTAAGGATGAAATATGCACATCTCATGTGGAAATAATCTGTTTCTGGAGTGAAACCAAATTAAAAAAAAAAAAAAAAGGTTAAGTAACTACCCATGAGGGATAATCCTTTATTGCATTAACTAGCTGACAATCACTCCTAAAATACTAAGTTTGACAAGTGTTTAACTATTTTCTTATTTCTATAGTCTCCTTTTATTTTCTTCCTAACTTTCCATCTGTAAAAATTGATCTTAAAGGCTACAAAGTAACATCTGAAGTCTAAAAGTAGAAGGTCCACATCAGAAATGTTATAATTATAAATGACTGTGGTGCTTCTAAATACACAGATGTAAAAATAACAAACAAACAAAAAGTCAAGAAGCAGGAAAGGAAATGCACTCCATTCGTGGGAGAATAATCGTGTCATGTACATTGCCATGAAAAAAAAAATCTCAGGGCATTTCAGGAAAAACTTTTAAGCAGCAGTTCAATGAAAGGCTAGTGTAATTTTTTCAATTTCACATTTCTAAATTGTTGACATTTGTATTTTGCCATAACAGTAGCACAGTTACATTATGGCAGGTAGTGGGTCTGTGATCCACTGTATAAAGGACAGCCATTTTGCAATTCCAGATTAAGTCAATAAATGTATTACCATGTAAGCGGTTTTCATGACAGAAACTCAATGATCCCTCTTTTAACCTGGATTGAACACCATTGGATTGTCTCAACCTTATAACCTGTCTAGTAAGATTAGTAAGTTAGGATACGTATCTAGTAACCTTGTTTGTTTTTTAAATCAGACCTAATTCACATAGGAAATATTCATATTTTATATGGTGTATGCACGTAAGAATATATAGTTAGTAACCTTTTAATGAAAAATAATTCAGATAAAATTAATGCTGATTATGTACACACAGAAATAGCTGCTATACCAATACGTAGTTTCCTAAGTAGAAGGAGCATTAGATATTAAAATAATAAATAATTTTATAAATAGCAAGCTGCAAAGAAATGCTCAAGGAGGAAGAGGAATTTTGCCCTACTTCCCATAATTTTAATCTCCAGGAAATAGGCTTTCTATACAAGATATCCTTACCTTTTGTAAATATACAGTGGCTATGGAATAGAAATCTATATCTAATATCTCATTTTTTCTCACAGAAACCCTGTGAGAATGGCAAGGCAGCTGTTTTTGTACCTGCTTTGTAGGGGACACTGCCAGGTCACGTGGCTGGAGAGGAGAGAACTCTTCCCCAGGACTCTTGTTTTCCTGTGAAGGCGGAGGTTTCTGATGATAGAATATTGCATGGAAGTGAACCCATCCCCTAAATACAGTCTGACAGGTGCACTAAGAAAGCTAAGCATTTCTCTCTTGTACTAGATTAACTCAAAATGTTCTGTGATTGCCAGTAATCCTATCAAAGCAAAATTTTCAATAATAATAAATGAAACATTTCAATCTAGGCCAATTACCCTCTAGACATAACAGAGATGTTTTACTGGAACATTATTATTTATTAAAAACACAGAGAATATTGTCTCAAAATAATTAACTATGTATTGGGAAATATTAAACATATTTAACATTCAGTATGCTTCCAAAGAAGTAAAAGCGTTTCTTGATAAAAACAAATACTTGAAACAGAACGTTGTAGAAAAAATTTTAACTGTTTATTAGTATCAATATCTCATTTATTTATACATTTTATTTTGGTTGTTTAGAACCAGAAAGCACTGCTTCAAACACATAATAACTAGAACACAATAGTAGTTGTTTTTGATATCCCACTTACAATGTGTAAAATTTTAAATAAATATTAATAAAAATACCTGATAGAATACTAGGCCACATTTGCTTCTAAATGAATCATTAGTAATTTTTAATATGTTTTTATTGATTTTAGAGAGAAAGGAAAGGAGAGGGAGAGAGAGAAACATTGATGAGAAAGAAACATCAACATTGATCAGTTGCCTCCTGTGCGCTCTCTGCTAGGGATCGAGCCTGGAACTGGGGCAGGTGCCCTGACCAGGAGTTCGACCATGACCTCCTGGTGCATGGGTCGGTGCTCAACCACTGAGCAACACCGGCCATGTTCATTAGTAATTTTTAATAACTACTTCTGTTCCCTACATACTCATTAAAGTAAGACAAGAAACTTCCCAAATAATAGCCCACTATGCAATAATCTATAATGTGACATTGTCATTATACAACAGGTTGTTTATAAGACAATTGACAATTACTCTGTGATGGTATCATAAAAAGAAAGTTATATAGAAACTATATTCATTTGATTAAAGTACATATTTGATGAAAGTACATTTCACACCTGTGAAATCTTGGATGTAAAACTAAAAACAGCTGTTAAGTTTTAGATCAATGATATTTATTTAATAATTTAAAATATATTCAGAGAAAAGAAAAGCCATGTTCTAAGAAATGCAGAAAAAATATTAATCTGACAGCACAAGTTAATATAATAATGGTATTCAGGGCAATATATATTAAATGGAAAGTAGTTCATTTTAGTGTGTATGTTATTGGCAATGGTGGTAACAACTCTGCATAGTTAAATACAGTATATTTAGACATTAAAATTTCAATAAAATAATCTGACAAAAAATAGCAAAAAATAACCATTTAAAGTATGAGGAAAATTTAATGACATCATAGAAATAAAGGAATAGGCTTATAGTAAAATGAATTTATTCATCAAAGTCAATAATAAAAATAATATAGCCTGAAATAATTAAACACATTTCTAATCATATAATTTTTGGCCAAAGAATGATGTAAGAAACAGGTGGAATAATGTCCACTGTTAATTTTTTATTTCCTTCAATCCAAGTGTGAATATTTAAATGACCTAAGTGCTGGTGATGTAGTTTTGGTGTCTCTTGTCCTGTAATACAAAAATCAATACCTTTAAGATTGGGAGAACCCCTTGTCTTAAAATTTTATTGCCCATTAACCACTAATGTTTGCTTGTCAGTACATTTTAAAGTCCTGCCCTTGATCTCCTCTCATTTCCACCTCTTTCCTTTCCTATACACTCTGCTGCACACAAATCCACCTCTCTTCTAACCTCAGTGCTTTGTCCTGCTTTTGTTCACATTACCTCCATCTATGAATTTGCTTACTCGAGAACATTTCTTCAATCACCATAATTACTCTCTTTTGGGTTAATATGGTTTACTAGTGATAAATAGATATGAGTGAATAACTTTCAGCCATTTTAACAAGCAGAAAAAACATGTTAAACCATAAGCCCTGAATGCAAAATTATTGAACAGTATTACAGTTTACTAGTAGCCTGGTGCAGAGATTCGTACACATTGAAAGAATATTAATTAGAAGAAGTATTTTAATATGAGTTCATACCCAAACCATCTTTCCCACCCTGGTCCAACTACAGACAAAGTATACTGTCAATGATGTTGTTTTCTTTCAGCTTCAGAGGTACGTTGTGCCAATAGTTGGTCTTCAGGCATATTCTGTTGATGATGCCACTTTCTTGCAGCTTCAGAATGTCAACAAAAACAACCAAATTCACCATCGACAATGACAGATTGAAACACATGCATGTGATTGGCACCAGCAAGAGCTTTATAGGTATTTCACATGCAAGAGTCAATGTTTATTTTTAAATTGCCAGTGCACGCCATATGTACCAGCCAGTCAGTCGGTCGGACAGTTGGACGGACAGATGGTCGGTCACTTAGCCTTTTACATATGTAGACTAGAGGCCCGGTGCACGAAATTCGTGCATGGGGGTGTGTGTCCCTCAGCCCAGCCTGCACCCTCTCCAATCTGGGACCACTCGAGGGATGTCCGACTGCCCATTTAGGCTCGATCCTGGTAGGATGTCCGACTGGCTGGTAAGATGCCTGATCCCAGTCAGACATCCCTTTCACAATCCAGGACTGCTGGCTGCCAACTGCTTGCCTGCCTGCCTTCCTGATTGCCCCTAACCGCTTCTGCCTGCCAGCCTGATCATCCCCTAACCACACCCCTGCCAGCCTGATGGATGCCTAACTGCTCCCCAGCCAGCCTGATTGCCCCTAACTGCCCTCCCCTGCCAGCCTGGTCACCCCTAACTGCCCTCCCCTGCAGGCCTGGTCACCCCTAACTGCCTTCCCCTGCCACCCTGGTTGCTCCCTACTGCCCTCCCCTGCTGACCCAGTCACCCCTAACTGCCCTCCCCTGCCAGCCTCATTGCCCCTAACTGCTCTCCCCTGTTGGTCTGGTTCTCCCCCCCCCCACAACTGTCCTCTCCTGTAGGCCCAGTACCCCCAAACTGCCCTCCCCTGCAGGCCTGGTCCCCCCCAATTGCCCTCCCTTGCTGGCCTGATCACCCACAACTGCCTTCCCTTGCAGGCCTGGTCCCTCCCTTCTGCCCTCCCCTGCTGGCCATCTTGTGTCCACATGGGGACAGCCATCTTTGACCCCACGGGGGCAGCCATCTTGTTTGTTGGAGTGACAGTCAATTTGCATATTACACTTTTATTAGATAGGATAGAGGCCTGGTGCACGGGTGGGGGCTGGCTGGATTGCCCTGAAGGATGTCCTGGATCAGGGTGGGGGTTCCCTTGGGGTGTGAGGCGGCCTGGGTGAGGGGCCTGTGGTGGTTTGCAGGCCAGCCACGCCCCCCGGCAGCCCAAGCAGAGGCCCTGGTATCTGGGATTTATTTATCTTCTATAATTGAAACTTTGTAGCCTTGAGCGGAGGCCAGGGCAAGCCAGGGCAGTGGGAAGCTTGGCTTCCTCCATTGCCGGGGACAACCCAAGCTTCCAGCTGGCTCCAGCTCCGTGGCCGCCACCATCTTTGTTGGGATTTATTTATCTTCTATAATTGAAACTTTGTAGCCTTGAGCGGAGGCCAGGGAAGGCCAGGGCAGGTGGGAAGCTTGGCTTCCTTCATCACCGGGGGCAACCCGAGCCTCCTGCTTACTCCAGCTCTGTGGCTGCTTGGTTGGGTTAATTTGCATACTCGCTCCTGATTGGCTGGTGGGTGTGGCTTGTGGGCATAGCGGAGGTACGGTCAACTTGCATGTTTCTCTTTTATTTGATAGGATTATTTCACCACAAAAAATATTTACAGCTATTTATCACCACTTTATGAAACCACGGAATTTTATCCTTATTTCAGTCACTATAGTTATTGGTGGATTTTTGAGTAATCTATCATATCTAATAAAGCAGTAATATGCAAATTGACCGTACCTTCGCTACGCCCACAGCCAATCAGAGCGAACAAGATGGCGGTTAATTTGCATACGCTGAGGGAGGGAGGAGTGAAGAAAGCAGAAAGCATGGCGGCTGCGTGGGTGGGCAGCGGCGCAGCTGTGGAGCACGCGGCCATGGTTGCCTCTGAGGTGGTGGCGGGCAGTGTGAGCAGCGGCGACACTGCCACAGTGGTAGTGGCGGCGGTGGTGGGCGGGGTGCGCAGTGGAGGCAGCAGGCAGGGTGTGGCGGGTGGTGTGCGAGGCCGTGGTGGCTGCGGGTGGGGCGTGCTGAGGCGGGTGGTGTGTGGTGGGGCGGGTGAGCGGGTGGGGCACGCAGCAGCAGCGTGGGGGGCCGAGGAGGCGGCAGCAGCAGCGTGTGCGGCAGGTCGGGGTGATCAGAGGCAGCGGCAGCGCACGGCCACAGAGGCAGCTGCGTCAGCGGGTGCAGAGGGTCGGGAGTGCAGGGCGAGGCGGGCTGGGTTGGGTGGGCGGGATGGGTGGGAGGCGCCCTGCCCGTTCGGCCCGCCCGCCGCAGCGGGAGAGGTGGGGGGGGCGGAAGGGAAGCCCGCCAGAAGTCTTGCAGGAAATATTCCTGCAACGGGTCCCTAGTATATATATATATAAAAGGCTAATATGCAAATTGTCCCCATGGGAGTTTGAGTGGGAGACTGGGAGTTTGATCACTTGCTATGATGTGCACTGATCACCATGGGCCAGTGCGGAATGAAGGAAGGCCCCAGCCAGCAGCTGGAAGGCCCCAATTGGCCCTGATTACTGGCCAGGCCTAGGCCCCACCCATGCACAAATTTCATACACCGGGCCTCTAGTTTTTATAAAATTTATTAATGAATACAGAATATGAACAATTTATAAATAAAAGAACTGGGAAAATCACCTACATGCAAAAAATAAAAAGACAGGATAATAGATTATAGAATTGGCATAAACCCTAAGTTTATTTTAGAAATAACCCTCAAGGAATTCTGAAAGGTTTTTCTCTCTTTTTAGATATTATTTGTATTGGAAATTGATTTCTATTTCCATTTTTATTCTCATTGATATATATCTTAAAAGAATGCATTCTGCTATGTCATTCATTGTCTTCTGCATATGAGTTAGCTACAATTACTTAAACATTAAAGTGATAGAAGATTTTAAAAAATACATTTTGGTGGGGGTTGGGGGAGAAATGGATCAACTTCCAAATATTTCATCCAATTATTTTGTGCTTTCTGTAAAATCTATATGTAACTCAGAAATACTGTAGTAAAAACATCCATCACAATTATTGTGCTATTAAAATTAATATTGGTAGATAGAAGTATTTTTAATAACCAACACTCATTCATTCAACTTGGAGAATTATTAGATATATATTCTCTGCTTATTAAAATAATTTCTGTCAGCTATAATTAATGCTATTTTCTTATTTATATTATATTAATTATTTCTCCTATTTGTAGGAGGATACTTTAAAATCACTGGATTTGAATTCTCATATTTCAAATTATCCTTGATAGGCACAGATGCATAAACTTGATCACTGAAAATTCCTCAAGTTGTCGCCAGAGCTCTCTTATATCCTCTCAGACTTTTATAAAGAAAACCTTACTGACAAGATAAAGGGGTGCGCCCTGTTTTCTAGTTAGAGCTGCTCTGCAGAGCTGCAAGCTACTCTGCACCTGAGAGCCATGAATGTGCAAAAGCAAATTTACCCCGCCATGCCCAATAATTATGTAATAAAAAAGCTATGTTATTTCAGCACATAAAATGGTTTAAAGTGATTAATTTTCTGAAAGCTTAAATTGAAAGTGCATGAGAATCATTAAGGCCATGCCTCACCTAGGTTTGTGAAAATATATGATCATATTTCTCCCAAACGTCTCTTAAAATCTAGCACTTCTTTATGTATATTCTTATTTTAAGTTATTAAGAACCATATGTATAGCTGTAATTTAATTACAGATATAGTATTCAACTCGTCACATAAATATATTCATTTGCATGAAAAATTTTGGTAAGTTCTCTTCTCTCTCTCAAAGCTATTCTAATGATTTCTCCATATTTTGCCATAAGAAAAATTTAAAAGGTGGTTCTTCAATGGTGTAATATTAAATCATCATGAATTATTAAAAATTGCTAGTGCCTCTAGAAGCTGTCTCAGATATTGGTAGACTATTGTTTATGGGTTTCTCATTCCTCATGCTTTCTACATGTTTGGGTGAAAGGGTTCATTGACCCTGGCAAGGAAAGTACGTCTTCCTGTTTCCTGAACAGTTAATAAACTGTAAATCACTTCCCTAAGTATTGATGCTAGGCCTCCATTCATACTGTTGCTGAACATTAATAGAACCTTCTGGCCTGCTTTCTCACTTTCTTCATTGCTCGAATCATCACTGAAAAGTTTTGCTGTATGTGAAACACCTTACTGAAGTTTGACAGTAAAAGAAGGTAATTGCAACACAGGTAAGAAATGACTTCCAAATAGAAGCTGTGAGTCATTATTTCTAAAGTCTCCGTGGTCACAGGTGATGGGAGGATGGAAGGAGCCTCAGTATCCACCAACAGGGCCTTCACCCTGCCGAAGCGCACCCCCTGCTGGTCACAGCCTCACCTCAGCCTTCTTACCATGCTTTCTCCCAGGATACCTGCTCCATTTTTTATTTTTTTTTATAGATTTTATTGATTTTTTACAGAGAGGAAGGGAAAGGGATAGAGAACTAGAAACATCGACGAGAGGGAAACATCGATCAGCTGCCTCCTGCACACCCCCCACTGGGGATGTGACCGCAACCAAGGTACATGCCCTTGACCGGAATCGAACCTGGGACCCTCCATCTGCAGGCTGACGCTCTATCCACTGAGCCAAACCGGTTAGGGCATACCTGCTCCATTTTTAAAGCATCACCTGCCAAGCACAAAACCTCTCACGCATATTTTACAGAGCAATTTAATTCTTATTTATGTCAATATCTCCCATGGCCATAATAGCAGAGGTGCCTTACATTTCATCACTGAAGAGGCCAATCAAGATGCGGGTATTTTTCCAGCAAAGATTAATTTTCTTTCTATGAATGTCTCTGCCACCCTCTCAAAGCAAGTCATTTAAACTGCAAGCAACTCTTTAAAATAACGTTTTTCTTCCTTTTTCACAGACCTGGTTGGTACAGAGCATTCAGTCAAAACCTGATATGCTCGTTAGCATGTGACTGCCGTGCCATTCTGTACCATTTTCATACAGTAAAAAGAGAAGTTTTATATCAAAATGTATGATTATGTTTTCCTCTAAGGGAAATTTAAATACCACCTTTTATGTTTTGGTAGAGAAACACAGTCTACCTAAATAAAGTATTTTTAACATGTAAGCCTCTTAATATATTCAGTGACTTCATCGTTTATGTTTGTATTGACATAAGTTACTTGAAATATAACTAGATCAGTGAAATATAAATGACTCTATCAGTTATATAGAGTATAGTTATCATTTAACTTGCATTAAAATGAGGATGTGAAATAACATATCTAACAATACCTTAACATACTTACTGCATACAAAATTATTTTTTAAAAAAACAGGTGCTGTATCTGCCTTTTAATATTTATCATGAAATTTTATACATATATTTTTATTTATTAATTTGGTCACAAATGACAAGCACACTCTAGTTGTTTTATTTTTCTTCAGGTGGCCTATTAAAATGTTTGCCAGAATAGGAAGGTACTGTTAATGAAGATTCTGACAGCTGCATTATAACATTAATCTTTCCTCGGTGGTTGTTGATTTTTCATAATTTTGTAGTTGTTTTTTAAAGTCTAACACATAAATTACTGATTGGCATCATAAAATGCCAGGCATATATGAATTGACATCAGGCCAAGACAAATAAATTGAAATGAATCATGAAAACATATTTTTATTCATTTGCTAAATAAAACTTTCCAATGGTAAAATGTTTGATTGGAAATATTTCAGTAAACCCTACTTTTTACTCAGAGTGTATAAAATTTACCATGACAACATGGCTCTATATCTACTAACACAGAGTTTGGGCATAATATAATATTTAAAATAAGTAATCTACATTACTTTTTCCTAATTTCCTGATTTTTCTAATTAAAATAAACTGAAGAGCAATGCCAATGCATTAAAACACAGTGAACTTTTCATTGGTCTAACACTCATTGTTTAACCTAGCTTGTAAATTTTCAAACTTAAAATACAACAAAAAACAATTTGTGGCACCAGGAAAGGCTCCATCCTTTATTAATCTAATTCTAAAGCAAGTATGTCAAACTCGCACAACGAATATTTTTGCAGCCCAGCCAATATAATGGTGTGAGCAGTTATTTACAATTATGAAGGGAAATACATCTCCTGTCAGATCCAGAATTACTGACATTCACCTTGGGTCAGTTTTGAAAGGAATCACTGTGAACAAGATTTCCCCCGAAGTAGGAAAGACAGTAGCAGGAGAAGAGATGCCAAGTGTCAGGAAGAAAACATTAATTTTATTATTGCTCTTGTTCTTTTTTTTTTTTTTTTATACTATACTTTTCGGAATAAACCCACGTTTCTATGAAAATTGAATCTTTTGTTTATTTGCAGCCCACATAAACTTAAACCTTGTTTATTTGGCCCATGTTAGCCTTTGAGTTTGACATGCTTGATCTAAAGGGTAACTGGCCTTCAAATTATTAAGCAAAATTGGAAGGGAGAGATATGTGTCAGTAGTGTGGCAAAGTCCCATGATTATTGTTCTAGTCTTTTGCCTTTCTCTTATAACAAAAAAGGCAGAGACCTTATCAATCTTAGAAAATCACACGTGGGATAAAAACCATAACCCGGGCAATAATCCAGCATACATTTTAATTTTAAAAAGACTGGACTATATTTATTCAAATAATTTGGATAACAAATGTAAATATAAAATATTGACATAGGCAGAGTTGCTTTACATGTGAATGTTGCACTTTTTCCACACACACACAAAAAAATATGGAGACAGTTAATTAGCATTCTACCAAGCTGGTTTTAGTGTTCTTCATTAGCTAACTTTCAATTGGTCATGTCGAGCCTGTCTTTCTGCAAAAAGTCTCTGTCAGCCGAGGAACCCACTTGAAATAATTAGTATTCTGTTGGTGTTGGAACAAAGTCTGTAGAACAGTTATAACTGGAGACACTTGAGCATGATTGGGACTTCTCAACAGCCAGAGAGCGAGGCATGCCCTGTCCAGTATGTTCTGTAGTTCTAACAACATTTCAGGTTACATGTAGTCACAGATGACAAAATACCATTCTCTGTAAATGGCTTCATCTCTTTCTTGGTCACGCCACACTCTTTCAAAAGTGTAGTTAAGTTCTCTCATAATCTCTTTCTCATTCTCTTTTTTTAACTTCAAAATTCTTTTAAAAAGTTACCTGTGATTATATTTCAAGGACAAGTATACCCATTCACTCTACTTGAGTGACAGTTAAGGATGAGATGCTACTTTGTGCCTTCATACATTACCTCCTTTAACCTTGACGACGAATCCACTCAAATTTCAGACTATATGCAATATGCCTTTATTTGGTTAGAAAGTGAAGCAGTTGTGATTTTTGGCTGATGTCTGTTTCATAATGCAATGTTCTAGCAACTATGCTATAGTATATTACCTCTCTTTCTGTTATCTGATAATTTATAGTAGACACTACACACAAAGGGAAAGTATGGCCTTCAACTTCCTTTCTACTCATTGTGTCTTATTCTGACATGTCCAGGGATCTACAATTAAATGTATCCTAAACCAAAATCTATTTATCAAGGTAATCTGTTATTATTCTTATGTCATTTATTTCAGCAATGTAAAAAAAAATTATTGATTTCAGAGAGGAAGGAAAAAGGAGAGAGAGATAGAAACATCCTGTATAACAAAAGCCTAAGCGACTGTTATGGCAGAATGACCAGAATGACTGGTTGCTATGATGTGCACTGACCACCAGGGGGCAGACGCTCAACACAGGTGCTGCCCTCTGGTGGTCAGTGCGCTCAGCCAGAAGCGGGGCTCACAGTTGGTAAGCGCAGCGGTGGTGGCGGGAGCCTCTCTCGCCTCTGAGGCAGTGCTAAGGAGCAGTGAGCCGAGTAGTAAGGAGCAGTGAGCAGGCAGGCGGTAAGGAGCAAGGGCTCCCGGACTGCGAGAGGGCTCAGGCCGGGCTGAGGCACCCTCCCCCCCAGTGCACATATTTCATGCACCGGGCCTCTAGTCAATGATAAGAGAGAATCATTGATTGTCTGCCTCTTTAATATCCCCTACTGGGGACTGAACCTGCAACCCAGGCATGTGCCCTAAACAGGAATTGAACCACGACCTCCTGATTCATGGATCAAAGCTCAATCACTGAGCCACACTGGGCGGGCGGGGATATTTTTCCATTATTCTTTTTTTAGAGAGAATGGAAGGGACGGGGAGGGACAGAGAGAGAAACATGGATGTGAAAGAGACACGTCTATGGGTGCTCTGACCAGGGCCGGCGATTGAGCCTGCAACCGAGGTATGTGTCCTTG
Source organism: Cnephaeus nilssonii (assembly GCF_951640355.1). NCBI lineage: Eukaryota > Metazoa > Chordata > Mammalia > Chiroptera > Vespertilionidae > Cnephaeus > Cnephaeus nilssonii. The sequence continues at coordinate 63,421,498 of NC_137076.1, read as the reverse complement.
ACCAGAATCGAACCCAGGACCTTTACGTCCGAGGGCTGACACTCTGTCTACTGAGCCAAAGCAGCTAGGGCTCATTTCAGTAATTTTTAAATATTTCACATTTCATTTTTTATTATATTTTATTTTGGCAAGGACATTTAAGATCAGATCTACCCTCTATTTCTGTGGGAATGTTGATTGCCATCTTCACTCCTCCCTTTTCTCTCAACACAACATAAAATCACAAATTCTCTCATGTGGATATCACAGTAATTTCCTGGCTGGGGTCTCTATTAACATTCTTGATTACCCCTGCACTCATGTGTTTTTGTCATAATTAATATCATGCTACTCTCCTGCTTAAAAATCCCCTAATACCATTCACTTGTGCCAGAATACAGTTGAACATACTCTATGTGATCTGAGACCTCAAATGATAAGGCCTCTACCTCCCTACCTCTTTGGTCTTTAGTGAGACTCTGGCATTTTAGTCCCTGGAATTGACAAGCTCCTTCCTGCTAAGCATTTTCACAGATTTGTTTCTTCAAGTACTCTTTTTTTTAAAAAAAAATTTTGGCAAACTTCTACTTTTATTGTTATTCCTCTAAATATCACTAGATCTTAGTAAACTTCCTTGGTACACTTATTAGTTAGCCATTCCTTTACCTCATAATTTACACTTATTGCATTTTGTGATTTTGGCTTGTATCACATTGTTAAAAAAATTAGTTTTAATTATTTGTTTAATGTTTGCTTGTCTTGCAAGATTATAAAGTAATTGAATCGGGGCTACAAATTTAATTATCAAGTATATGTTAAAGAAGTGATTCTCAGAGATTCATATATCAAACATTTTAGTGTGAGGGAAGAGCCTAAAAATAACATATATTTTATTAGCAAGTTACTGCTTTAAAACACCAGGCTTTAAGATCGTTCTTTAACAAACTGATTTCAGGTATACGTTGTAACTTTTACTATATGTACAAATTAGCTGTTCCATATGCTCATATAAAGAAACATTAATATTTAGCAATTTTTATTTTTTAAGGCTAACCTTAAATTGGATCTTAATTTGACAGTTTTTTAGATTTTTTTTTCTTTTTTGGTGTCAGAAGGTGTCTTATTAACTAGCTTATTTGTCATTGCTTTTACTCTTTGTAAATAACAAAAAGACTTGAGGGAGGGAGACAATTGCATAACTACAATGAAAGAAATCAAGTCATTCTAAAGTGCTAGTGTACAGTATATCCATGATTTTATCACTTATAATAAAAAAATTGGAATGTATCCAGTGGGTAAGAGGTTTAGCAACAGGAAATACAGTAGGAGGGGAAAAAAATCAAAGGGGTTACATTTAAATGGATTTTATCAAGAATGACATGAGCAGTTATTCAATAAAATGAGCTTTCTTTATTCTATTTCTCAGTAGCAGTTGCCAAAGTTTAGGTTATAATATGTTGGATATATCTATGCCTATACAATTACTATAACTAGGTTTTATATTTTTAAACTATTTTATTTTTTAACTGTGATGATGTTAATTTGGGGCACCACTACTAAAAATAATATCTGAAAATTTCCAATATATGAAAATGGAAAATGTTTTAATTTTTCCAATAATATATTTACTTGAACATTTTCAAGAGACATGCTAATAGTATAAAATAAATACTTACACACCACAATGCAAATAAAAATAAGTAAAAAATAGCAGCATTAACTTTGCATCTTAGCCAATAGATAATGGAATAAAAAATACACACAGAGACACATGCACACACATACACACTTGAGAATAAAATAAACCAGAGAATTTTAACACATAAAATAAGTTTGATATTTCACACATTTTAGAATAATGGACAATGAGTATGATATCATAGAAAAGAATTTTATTGGTACAGCTATCTACACTAATAAAAGAGAAAGATGCAAATGACCGTACTTTTGCGACACCCACCAGCCAATCAGGAGTGAGTATGCAAATTAACCCAACAAAGATGGTGGGTTAATTTGCATACACAGGCACCGAGCGGCTGGGGCGGGATGCTTGCGTCATCGCCATGGCAGCAATGCAGGTGTTCTGCACTGTCCCAACCACTCCGGGCCTCTGGGCAGCATAGGAAGGCGGAAAGGCAGCTCCAGCTGGAGCAAAGGCCTAAAGGCGGCTCCAGGCCAGAGCAAAAGGCGGTGCCAGCAGCCAGGGGAAGGAAGGCCCATTCTTGCACGAATCTTCATGCATCGGGCCTCTAGTAAGATTTAAAAAGCAAACATACTTTACTGGAAGGAGCAATGCTCACTGAGAAAATGGCTGGAAATTAGTCCTAATTTAAAAGACAACATTGAGCCCAGCTGACATGGCTCAATGGCTGAGTGTCCACCTGTGAACCAGGAGGTCATGGTTCAATTCAAGGTCAGGGAACATGCCTGGGGTTGTGGGCTCAGTCCCCTGTGCGGTGTGTGCAGGAAGCAGCCAATCAATGATTCTCTCTCATCATTGATGTTTCTATCTCTCTCTCCTCTCCCTTCCTCTCTAAAATCAATAAAAATATATTTAAAAAGAATAAAAGAGGACACTGAAAAACTAAAATCTTTCATACTTTACAATCTATTTAAAAAATGAATCAAAGAAATAGTGTTCCTTTCTTGGTGATTATACCCTAGCAGGGAAAAACACTCATTTTCTTTTTGACATTGCCTATTGTAAAAACCAGAGTGTAAGTCTCCCAGTAAGAAAAAATCATGTGCTCAGGAATTTTGAGCTGCCTATGAACTTTTCTTGAAAAGTTAAGGAAAATTTGATTCAAATACCCACACACACACACAAAAAATCAATAATATAGGCAAAATGGGTTCTTTCTTATTTAACCAGTTGGATACTTTATCTGCAAATGTTTTTTTTTAATTATCTAAATAATTTTTTACTTGCTTTTATAAAATTCACCATATTCATATCTTTCAATCATTAACTATCCTAGGATTAGTTAGAATGTTAGAATTGTAGAGTTTAGAAAGTATTTTATTTATATTTGTTTGTTTTTATTCTGTTTTTGTCTATTTTTTGTTCTTTTAGAAAGTATTTCAGAAAAATGTATTCTTCAGATTACCTCTTTTATTAAAATTGAATCATAAAGATATTAAAGCTTTTCAAGCTCATATGGAAAATACTGTTTAAACTTTTGTAAACTTGAGAAAGCAGAGTGAAATAAACTTGTGCAATGAAAATTCATACAAACATATATTTCTAAATGATAAGTATAATTATTAGTACTAACATTTCCTACAATCTGCTGAAATGGTACTATACACTGAGTGGCCAGATTATTATGATCTCTGAACACATAATAATCTGGCCACTCAGAATATATATATATATATATATGTATATGTGTGTGTGTGTGTGTGTGTGTGTGTATTAGAATTAGAAGACCGGTGCATGAATTCTTGAATGGGTGGAGTCTGGCCAGCCTAGCCAGGGGGAGGGGACATGGGCAGTTGGCCGGCCTGCCTGCTGTTCGAACTCCTGGTCGAGGGGACAATTTGCATATTAGCCTTTTATTATATAGGATATGCACTGAGTAGCCAGATTATTATGCGCTCAGAGATCATAATAATCTGGCCACTCAGTGTATATTTATTTATAATTATTAGAATTATTATTTTCAAACGAGTATCTAAAATGAAATTATAGGAGGAACTTGCTAAAGTATTTAGACATGGATATTAGTACTGAGGGTTCTTAAACCATATCCAAAGGTGGCACTAAGGAGTAAACTCATGCACTGAAATACTTCCCTTGAGCAAATGAAGTAATTTCATCATCTCTTAAGGTGTGGTTTCTCAACAGGCTCATCCCCCCAAACCCCCTTAAGAGGGAATTTGTGGTCACATTAAACCTTGGATTATAGCCCCCCCTCCCCCAGGTTTCACCATACTTGGCCACAGGTTCTCTAGGCTTCTGATTTCCTTGAAGGAAAAATTAGCATACACCAGTGGTTTCAAAGAGAAAGATGAACAACTACCCAAACATTCTGATCCCTTTGTATAAGCTTCAAAACTCCCAAAGCTAGTGCGTTTTAGAACTGTTTGTTAAACTGGTGGAAACCATATATGCCTTACTTTCTGTTTCATAGGGTCTAATGACAATTTTTAAACTAAATTAGTTTTTCTAATAGTCTCTTATCAGCACTATATAAGGAGTAAAATATACCACAAAAATCTGACTTACTTTCATGTATATATCATGGAATAAAAGCATACAAACATATTGAAGAAAAGTACTCTAGTAAATTCATTCAAGATTTTCCAGTTTAAGATTATTTTTTGAGCTTTGTTTTTCTTTAGTCATATTTTACTTTACTTTAGTTAACTCATACTCATCATGTCTGCATTATATAGTCTACTATGTTTTTATGCTCTTTTAAAGATACTACACAATTTTTAGTAAAAAAAAAAAACACCCCCCAAAAAAAACAAAACCAAAAAACAACAATAACAAAAAACCAACAGCACTTATTTATAAAACTCTGGGCTATTTGCCAGGGCTGACCAGCAGCCCCTGAACGATGGATGAATAGATTAATCCCACACAGTTTCACTGTAGGGGAGAGGGCTAAGGGGCTCCTGGCTCAAGGGTCCAAGCAGCTTCAACTGCCTGCCTTGTTAGCCTTTCACTGCAGTTTTTATCCTTAGATACAATCAGTAGGGTGAGTAATCTTGGGAGGACACATGTGCTTACATTGTTCTCTAGGCAAGGGCATCCAGGGACTAAGCATAAGGATTCCAGTAAACACCGGGGGTCTGCACCTGCATAGACTTGTTTGTAAAGGTCAAGGAATAATTAGGGACACCGCCTTCGACACTCCCCTAAGACTCCCCTAAGTCTTAATTCCGATAAACAGGGCAGGCAGTGTTCCACACACTTCCCTTTTCTCAGAATGTCCTCCTCACAACTTTCCAACCAACAGCTATTCAACATCATAGAATGTTCTCTTAGAACATACAGCGTTACCTTATTCACAAGGTTATTGCTGGTTTACATACTGAGTAGAATATGGTAAAACTCAATGAATAATATATGAGAAAAATATACATATCCAAGATTCTAACATAAATTGGACATAAATTTTAGCACTATCCCTATATTTTAGGTTAACATATCAGCACAAAATAAATGTATTTTGAATTTTAAAAAGTTTCTTCAGATGTCATGAAGAAAATTCTAGATAGGCAGATAGGAGAAATTAATTATTTTAATCTGTCTTAAAAATCAGATGTATGTGGGTATACTGTGTTGTATAAGGAAGAAACTAAGTTTGGCTGAAATTTTGAAACTTTTAAAATATTTTGATAATATGTTCCATAAGTAACACAATAAAGAAGCTAAAACACACAGTCTGTTGCAAAAAAACAACAACGCACAAACAAACTACAAAACAAACAAAATGAAGAAGAAAATAGCACTTTAATAAGTGAAAGTAAATTTTGAATCTCAAATTTATTTTGGTACAAATCAATAAACAATTTAATGGAAATAAAGCAATTAAATAGTAAATTTTCATAGTTGAAACATTAATTTTCTTTTAAAATCTCTACCTGGCATGATCACAGATGTAAGTCTTTTGTTCATTCAGTACCTTTTTCAACAACTAATTGCACAGGCTCTCTGTGTTCTATGTACTGAAGTCTGGGATAGAAGCAGTGACTAAAATAGTGTCCTTAAGCTCCGGAGCCTGTGTTCTAGTGGGCTCACATATATCTGTGACTCTTTAACTCATTTGCTTACCTATCCATGTATGCAAATGCAAGTATGCATAATTTTCAGTTAGTGATATAATCTTGATGCCAAATGAAGCAAATGTTACTGTTACTGTGGATCTGCTCTCTCATAACCTCTAATACTTTGCTTTGTATGTATCTACATATTCAACTTTGATATTAGAGACATCATCTCAGACACTGAGCTGAGGGACAATTTTTATCATGACAATATTTGAGCATTTATATTGCTCTAATGACAATTGAGCCTATGGAGATTTCTATTCTTCACGTTTCATTGTCGCCAAAGTCTCACAATTGCAGGACTCACCTTTACCATCCATATTTCTGAAGATCAGCACTCCCATCACTGTTGGCTATCCCTGCAGTGCCCAGCTTGTCTCACCACTCTAGCCAATGCCTCTATCCTATAGTTTATTCTCAACACAGAATCCAGAGATCCTTTAAAAATACAAATTAGTTTTGTCCGTTGTGGCCCTATGATTAGAGCATTGGCCCATGCACCACAGGGTCTAGAGTTCAATTCCTGGTCAAGGGCACCTACCTGGGTTGCAGGTTCTTTCCCCAGAGATAACCAATCCATATGTCTTTCTCACATCTCTCTCTCTCTCTCTCTCTCTCCCTCTCCCTTTCTCTCTCTCTCCTCCCCCCTCACTCCCCCCTTTCACTCTCTCTAAAAAAAAATTTTAATGCAATGGGAAAAAATTATCCTCAGACGAGTATTAGCAACAACAACAACAACAAAATACAAATTAGAAAAAGTCACCCTGAAGTTTAAACCTCTACACCCTCTCCAGCTCAAGTGGCTAAATTCTCCTTACCCTTCTTTGAATTTTCCTTTTTTCCATTGAACTATTGAAAATAGTTTACTTGAATATTGTTTGTTGTTTATGCTCTGTCTTCCCACAAGAATATAAACTGCACCATGTCTGTTTTATTTACTGAGATATTTATTTATTTATTTACTGACAGTTTTGAGTTCATAATAAATATTCAGTCAGTATTTGTTGAATAAATGAAAATGATGCTTTCAGACTTACATTTCACATTTTTAAGTATATTTGGTGAGCCTATGGAGATCTCTATTCTTAACATTTCATTGCATCTCTTAATCTACCTGGAGTTTTACTTCAGTGTTTTTTTATTTTACCTCTGATATAATATTATATGCTCCTGTCTTTGCAGTTTTCAGTCACAATATATGATTTAGTCATTTTCATTCTAATATGTGATAACTTAAAACTAAAAAAAATAATATTTAATGAAAGTAATTGGTAGAAAAGCATACTAATGCTCTAAAAATGTATACTTTTTTAACTAAGAAGAAATTTATTATATATTTCAGAAAATTAGGTTTATTTTTAAAGAATTTTAAGTAAATACTTTTAAAATTACTTAACTCATATCTATAGTATCATTTTTCAAAGGATATTCTGGAGGCTTTCCAGTTCATCAATTGGATTTTCAGATCAAAATGCTTTACAGTTTAAATTTATGAAAAACATACAGTTTTCTATAAAAAGACAAAATAGAAATAGGTAGCTAAATAGATGATGGGTAGGTAGGTAGACAGATGATATATATATATATATATATATATATATATATATATATATATATATAATGAGTATACTAAAATTTCATGCCTCTATAATCTTCGGTAGCTTTTCTGGATATGCCTCATCAAAAATGTATAATTTACTTCAATCTATCTTGACCTTACTATACATATTTCTAATCAATCATGGATACAACCTTTGGTATAAATCAATCCAATAATTTTCTCAGTCATGCTTTAATCTTATTGACTTCCAAATGAATCACATTAATCTTGTTAAGAATCTAATCTGTTAATCCCATCCAGTAGAGTTTTCATCAAAGTCAAAACAAAACAGTAGCTGAGCCCAAATCCCTCAGGATCTTCCAAATTATCCTCAGTTAAGAAGCACTCTTGTAACAAGCTGCTTATCTGGGCCACCTAGAATATTAGTATTTATCTTTTTATTGACACTCTTTCACTTTCCCTCCCAAGTAAGTTCTAAATCTTTAGCTTTAATATATTATTTATTTTAAAAATGTATTTGTGTATGTATTTTTAGCATACATATATTATTCCAAATATTTTTTAACTTTATGGAAAAAATATGTGTGTTCCTATATTTTTATTCAATATTATATTGCTAACAGTCATCTATATATATTTAAAAAACATATTTTTATTGATTTCAGAGAGGAAGGGAGAGGGAGAATGAGAGAAACATATCAATGATGAGAGAAAATCATTGATAACCTCCCTCCTGCATGCCCCACACCGGGAATCAAGCCTGTAACTGGGACATGTGCCCTGACAGGGAATTGAACCTTGGCCTCCTGGTTCATAGGTCGATATTCAACCACTGAGCCACACCAGAAGGGCTACATCTATATTTTTCATTTAATTATAATTCATTTATAATAATACTCTATTGTGTTACTTTACCACAGAAATAAAATTGGCATTTGCATGGCATTTGAGTTACATTAGGTTTTTAGTATTATGAATATCACTGATATGAACTCTCTCAAACATACCTCTCCTCGTGAACATGTCCAAGAGTTTCTTTTATATGTAAGTCATATGGGATAGGAATGATCAATGAATACAGTAATGCCAAATGTTTAATCAAATTTGTATGAAGGTAAATTATAAATGGTTGTAAAGCTTGAACAATTATTAATAGAGAATTCAGTGGGAGGAAAAAAGTGTTTCAGCAGAGGTTCCAGATGTGAGGTGAACACATAGTAAATCTGTTTTAGTCAAATGCCTCCCATAACTGTTTGATGGTAATGTTTTATTGTTTCTATTTGTCTTTGTCTTTCCCAATGCTGAAAACTAACTCTGGCCACCACCACCCCATCATTGTGACAGAGGTCTAGAAGAGATGTCATTAGCCTTATTATGTATTAAAATATATATGTATATATTTGTGTGTGTGTGAATGCATATACGTATATTTTTAATGAATTAATCCACAATGAGTAATGCCAGTCTCATCCTTGTAAAATAAATAGCCTAAATTATGGTTTAAAAATGATTTAAACCTTGAAGTTGTCCTCTTTACTCTTCAAAAAAAGTAAAAGTGATATAAAATAATCATTCAAGCATAATAAAAAACTTTGATACACTTTGTTAGAAAAGTTTGAGTATTATAAAATAATTTTAAATATAAATTTAAAAATTATGAATTGTTGCTATTAGCTAAAATACCATTTTAATTTGGAATAGAAAGAATTAGATTGTCAAACAAATGTTTGGTATGCAATTGAAACAGACAATTGTGTTTCATATTCAAATAGATCAGTTACTGAACATCCACATATAAAGCACCATTTTCTGCTTCTACTACAGGACTTTTTAATATATTATGAGACTTTGATAAGTTATTATGAGGCAATATTTACTGTTAGAATAAAACTTTTCTTAAACTATTTCACTTCTCTTTAACAAAAGTCATTACATTTAAATTGCTAGTATTCTTTATCTTGATTCACAAAGTTCATTCTCCCGCAACATGATAGGCTTTATAATTGACTAGATATGTTGTTATGCCATTTTATTGACATAAATCAGATCATTAAAGAGCTCATTTATGCTTCTCTAACAAATGGAAAGACAAAGTAAAATTTTGCATCCCATAAGGACTTTCAAAAACTAGGATGATAGGCAGGTACTATTCCTTCGAGACTAAATCAGGATTGTTAGAGATAAGAACATTCTCGGGAACCTTGACCCTCTTCTCTTTCTTATGTCTAATACCAAACTGGCTATTTCACTTTCAAATAGCCTGAGGCTAATTATCTCCTGATTGATCCTTTTTAAATGAGCTTTTCACTGCCTCATCAAATGGATATGTGCCCCTCCCTAAATATTTTGTCAAACTTACTTATATAAAGATATTTACCCCTGAGGTGACTTTAGTTTTCTGTTAAATAGGTCATCTTGAAACAGAATTGAGACCAAGAATTTAATCAGAGTATGGTGCTCAGGAATACCTATTTTATAAGTTATCACATTTACAATGGGATTTCTATATTAGTCACTAAATTAATACAATGACCTTCAATGACATAATGTACATTTGACTTTCCTGAACTTCACCTATTGAAATTCTATCATTCATACTTCAAGACTAAGTTCAGAGAAAAAGTTTGTAAAATTCTACTTTATGTTGAATTCTATCATTCTTTTGCTAGAGTTTTAATTCTACAATCTGTTAAATATGGAAACTTTATTTCTCAGTGTTTGACTATATCAAGAATATTGGACTAGAGTTATGTGGTTTATTAGGCAAATACCACATGAGTTTCATTATGTGGATTCATTTCTCTTGAAAGCTAAAAAGTGAAGTATTTGCTCTTAATACTGTGGGAAGCCACCTCTTGCCAATACTGTCAGTGCACCAAGGAACGGGGAAGGCCTATGGACCTTGGGCGTTAGCAGAGCTGACACTAAGCACTAAGCACCAATTGTTGAGAGAGTGGTGGCTCAAGGCAATTCCCTAACCTGATAACCCTTTTACTGTTTACCAAACTTTACCTTTGATATACCTGTATGCATTGTAGAGTGCAGGATGTGTATCTAAAACTGAATAGAAAGCAGACAGGACCCAGTCTCGGGGGTGCCTCTTCAAGAGAGAGGTCTCTATCTGGCCCCCCATGTCTTCTAAATTCACATTTCTTATATAGCATTTTCATTTGTGCATCGGCCCCTCCTTCAGATCCTGAACCCTGCCTCGAAGGTTGCAGCATTAACTCCATGCATATAGGAATCAGGACTGACTTCTCGGGTGTTGAGCTGGTACAGTTGGACAGGACCCTACACTCTAAAGGGCCTCAATGCTTGGATAAATGCTGTCTGTTCACTATCTTAAAAACTTTACCTTTGCCCTAGCTAGTTTGGCTCAGTGGATAGAGCGTCAGCCTGTGGATTGAAGGGTCCCAGGTTTGATTCCCAGTCAGAGTACATGCCAGGGTTATGGGCTCGATCCTCATGCAGGAGGCAGCTGACCAATGATTCTGTCATCATTGATGTTTCCATCTCTCTCTCCATCTTCTTTCCTCTGTGAAATCAATATATATATCCCATAAAAACTTCAAAGGTGTGTATATATACTGAGTGGCCACATTATTATGATCTCTGAATGCATAATAATCTGGCCACTCAGTGTATATCCTATATAATAAAAGACTAATATGCAAATTGTCCCCTTGACTAGGAGTTCAACCAGCAGGCAGGCCGGCCAACTGCCCATGTCCCCTCCCCATGGCCAAGCTGGCCAGACCCCACCCATGCACAAATTCATGCATTGGGCCTCTAATACACATACACACACACACACACACACACACCACACACACACACACCACACACACACTAAGTGGCCAGATTATTATGTGTTCAGAGATCATAATAACCTGGCCACTCTGTATATATACATACCTTTACCTTTGAAGTTGTTATGGGATAATTGAGCATGCCAGAGGAGCATGACCACTTTGCTCACACAGGGTCCCACCCACCTTCCATCACCTCATATTGTCTTCCCAGGATGTGTTCTAAATAGCTTTCTTCCCACCCCTTAGTGTCCCAGGACCTGCCTGACCTTTTCTTCTATATCTCTGACCTTTGACCTCTGCTACCTTTCATCCCTGACTTGTACCTGAAGTAGAAGAAGGGGAGGAGAAGCCCACGTTCTGCTATTGACTTCTACCCCTCTCAGAGATCTGGGTACAGGTATGGCATCTCAAGGAGGAGGTGGTAGGCATCTCTGCCCTAGGTTGGCAGCACCATACTGTTTCATGAGCCTCTTTGAACTTCTTGCCTACTGTTTATCCAAGTGTAAACAAAGCAGGTCCTGGTAAAAGGCTGTAATTCCTTGGAGGTCACCCTTCCCCTGAGGATTGAGGTGGTGGTTTGTTGGAAGGGGAGGTTGATTTCATAACCCTCAAGTGGGGCACTAGGCCTCAGTCTAATGCAGTGGTTCTCAACCTTTTTAATGCTGCGACCCTTTAATACAGTTTCTCATGTTGTGGTGAACCCTAACCATAAAATTATTTTCGTTGCTACTTCATAACTGTAATTTTGCCACTGATATGAATCGTAATGTAAATATTTGTGTTTTCTGATGGTCTTAGGCGACCCTGCTAGCGGTTCTCAACCTGTGGGTCATTGATGTTTTTATCTCTCCCTTTCCCTTTCTCTCTGAAATCAATTAAAATATATTTTAAAAAATATTGACTACCTACGTATGTCCACAGATTAGAAATTGACAGCTTTTTTGAAAATAAAAAGAGAAAACATAAGATGTAACTGCTTATCTTAGAATCTAGACGAGCACAGACCCAACAAACACTGTAGGAGATGAAGCCAAGAGGCAGTTGACTAGGAACCAACAGAACTGGCAGTGGCCTCATGCACCTAGACCTGAGGTCAAATAGGATTACTAAGAGAAGAAAAGGAAGTTGGCATAGAGAACACTAAAATTAGATCTTGTCAAGAAGCCTTGAATCTTGGCCATATTTTAGGGAAAGGGTGATGCATAGGTCTCATTTTTTCATAATCTCTCCTTTTTGTCCTACTGTCAAATAGGCATGCTCAAAGAAACTGTATTTGACAGATAGAAATCATGTATATTTCTAGGTAGCTCCTTGCAAATTTGCCACTCACTATACACCTATTTTCAATCCATCACTTTTTTTCTTCTCCTAGTTTTTTTTTCAAATGACATAGAGCTTTTGATTTGTTTTTATTTCTCTGAAATATTATTCTTAAAACAAACTGTATCCAAAGTACATTGAGAAAAGGTGTTGCTTAGCAATACTAATCTCAACAATAAGAAATGACAAATATATAACCTTTATCTTCAGTGTTTGTCTAAATCTTATCCTATATTTGCTTTAAAATTTTCAAATGTTTTTCAATACTACTTATATTTATTTCAAAATAGATTTTATAATTAAAAATAAAAGATTGTTATGATATTTTTTCATTCAGTCTCATAGATTTCTAAAATCATATTTTCAAAAAGTGGCTTGTATAAGTACCCAAGGCATAGCTAAACACTTGGGAGGAACATAGCTTAATTTACAAGCCAAGAGTCAGACTGATCTAAAACTTCTGAAGGCCAATTCTATAATCCTGGACATAAAATGATAATAATGTCACAAACTGTTACCCAAGAAAACAAATTATTTACATAAGGCACTTATTCCTTCAAGAAATACAGCTCATATTTTCTAGTTAACCAAATTTAACACAGAAAATTATTCATGAAGATAAAGTTATTTTTTTCAGATTTAAAAGGTGAATATGATTAATATCTCTGACTATACTTTGGTCATGTAGTTAAATTACAACATATTTCTAGCAATTAATTTATACTTTCATAAATATAACCTTTATATCACCAATTTATGCCCTAAAGAACAAGAAAATACATGCAAACTCTTCTGAAGACTATTAATAATAAGGCAAAAAGGAAAGTAAATATTTAATTACATTAGTTGAATGGAATAAGACTTGTAGCATCAATTCTATCTTCTGAATTACCACCCACATCATATTATAAACTCCCACAGAAAAGTATGCCTGTGTTTGCTTTTGCTCTGATTGATAAATAATATAAAACAGTTACAGCATTGTAAGTGTTCAATAAAAAGTTATTTAAATAAAAATGTATGGTCTATTAATGGGCACTTGGGTTGCTTCCATAGCTTGGCTATTGTAAATAATGCTGCAATGAACATAGGGATGCATATGTTCCTATGAATTATTGTTTTGGATTTCTTAGGATATATACCCAGAATTGGAATTGCTGGGTTATAAGAAAGTTCCATTTTTAATTTTTTAGACAAGTATATAAAAAAGTAGTGATATATATATATATATATATATATATATATATATATATATACACATATATACATATATATACTAGAGGCCCAGTGCATGAAATTCATGCACTGGGTAGGGGTCCCTCAGCCCAGCCTGCCCCCTCTCACATACTGGGAGTCCTCAGGGGTGTTCTACTGATGGCTTAGGCCCGCTCCCTGTTGGGAATGGACCTAAGCTATAGTCTGGCCTCCCTTTGCGGGAGGGGACGGGGCTGATCAGGGGAAGGCGCCAGCCACAACACCCTGCTGCTGCAGCCACTGCCAGTCACCGCAGCCACCAAGGTATTTTCATCAACACGGACTCCAGTCCCTTCACCATGAAAAAATGACAACTTTCTTTAAGCATCTTCCTGAAGTGTCTTTCATAGGATATGACATTTCTTTCTTTATTTTTCTTTTTTATCCTCACCTGAGGATATGTTTCCATTGATTTTATCCCCTTCCATCTGATCCCTGGCTCGGCCCCTTCCCAAGCCTAAAGCCTTTGTCCAGGCTTTAGGCTTAGGAGGGGGACCCCCAGCACCACCGATCGCAGGCTTGGCCCCTTCCCAAGCCTAAAGCCTCTGCCCGATGGCTGGCTGAGAGTGACCTGGGTGCCAAGGAGGATCCCGGGACCCAGGTATGTATGCAAATTAACCTCCATCTTTGTTGGGTTAATTTGCATACTCACTCTGATTAGCAGAGATACAGTCAATTTATATGTTTCTCTATTATTAGGTAAGATATATACACACACACACACACACACACATACACACATACACACACAATTTTTTCTTATGGCTGAGTAATAGACTATAATAGACTATTACTCAGCCATAAGAAAAAATTAAATCTTAGCATTTGCAACAGCATGGATGGTATTGTGCCAAGCAAAATAAGTCAGAGACAGACATATCATAAGATTTCACTTATATGTGGAATCAAAAGAACAAAATAAACAAGCAAACAAAACAGAAACAGACTCATAGATGCAGAGAACAAACTCATGGTTGCCAGAAGGGTTGGGAGGCTGGGTTAAAAAGGTGAAGGGATTAAGTACAAATTGGTAGTTAAAAAATAGTCACGGGATATACAGTGTAGGGAATATAGTTAATAATAATGTAATAACTATGCATGGTGCCAGGTGGATACCTGAATTATCAGGGGATCACTTTTTGTAAACTATGTAATTGTCTAAACACTATCCTTTATACCTGAAACTAATATGAAGTAATATTGAATATCAACTGTAATTAAAAAATAAATTAAAAAAAAACTAAAAATGTATGGTAATATTTTATTAGTATACATGTAGGAGAATTAGTAAGATCTTATACACAGGTAAATTATTGTATTTGACATTACAGTACATATTTTATTATTTAAATTTAATTTTCCAGAACTAATAGTCAAAAATTTTTAAAGCTTTTTCCAATTCTCTGTGCAATTACCTATACTTCCTTTGTTATATCCAATACAATTATTTTATTTGTAATACTAATTAATGCATTTTAAGTTTACAAATATTTATTTCATTTAATCTTTGTCAGAAAATCCAAAATGTAAAGATAAATAATCTATATCTACACAATTTTATGATCTTGAATTCAAGTATAGGTGATAAAACTATAATATATGAAAAGTTTGAAAATTGCCATGACTGTAATATCCTGTATCCTATAGGATTTCAAAAGATAATAACGCCTTCCAAATGGAGTTAACAGTGAATATTTGAATTTAAATATGGCTTTGAGTGAGACATAAAACAATGGATACTAAGTGGATATGGTACATTACAGGTAGATCAATAGCCACAGAAGCATGAACAGGTTTGAGATTTGCTATGAAATATCAAGTTAAAAAAAGTCTAACTTGCTTAACCAGCTTCTGTGTTTGTGGTTATCGCTAATGTTTTCTGAGGAAAAGTTGTAGAGAATGTTCATGTAATTTCTGCTAGGAATAGATAATCAGTCAAAGTGATATAATTTAATGAACATTTTGTTCAGAAGAATGAATATGAATACATTAAAGTTTAGTTCCAAAATTTGGCTCTTTGCAGATACTCTTCATGTGATTGGATGTTTTTATAAATATGTTGTTTCTTATACGTTCAGAATCTTTAAAACGAATATCAACATGTTTTATTCTATCTACTCTTTTGGTGTAAGCCTGCATGAGTTCCACCACATTGCCTCTGCCAGCTGGGATGTGACAAGAAATGGGTGGAAAGGAAGAAGTTTTCTATTCTCCTGCCAACCCTCCCTGGCAACCTGAGGAAATTTGACTATATATTTATCTAATGTGGTTCTCTAAGTTTTCCTTTCAATATAGGATGTGACTTAAAAGTAAATAATCAAGTAAAAACTCGAATACTACTGCTATAGAGTTTCCTTATAGCAAGAATGTGAAACCCTCAAAAATATTAGGTAACAGTTACCTAACAGTATCAGGTCAATGTCACCACCTGAAAGGGAAATGTTCAGAAAAACATCGTAGTTTGAACCAAAAGAGCAGCAGAATCACTGAAAATTGTTGTTATTGTTGAAAACTCCTGGCAGAATTATGTCAGACCATTCTTTCATCCTAACAAAAAGCGCTATGGCGGCCTTCTCTACAAGGTTAGTGCTAGGCTGCGGACGGTTCTGAGGCTCCCTGCCCACCAGCGTGATTGTGGAATGGCCAACAAACAGCTCCCTTTGTGTGACTCAGGTTCCCAATGAAGCTATTATATTGTACCCGGAGCTGCTCTGTGTGCACATCACTTCAAAAGGCACCTGCTCATAATTAGTCTAGGGCCCACCGGCTTGTGTCATGTTACAGAGGTAAACCAAGGTAGTTTTGTAAAGTGATTTCTAAACTTGCTTCTACTGAGACTTAATTGAGCATCAATGACTGTACAAAGGATATACCACTATAAAAAATATTGTTAGACTAGTGTTATGCATGTAAGTACTAGGCATCTATGACAACCAGGCTAAGGTTATTTTTTATTATTATCAATCAGCCTTAGGTATCTATGTTTTTCAAAACATATAAAGAATTATCTCTTCATTTTAAAATATTCTCATTCAAATTTTGTTTGGCTTTAAATTTCCCCCCACAAATTAACACAACAGATTATTTTTTCTTTTTTTTACAACCTACCAGTGACAATTTTTTTAACTTTTATTTTTATATCATTGATTTGAAATTTACACTTAAGAATGTTATTAATATCAGGGGACATTGTAAACAAAGACAAAAATAAAAAATAAAACATGTCCACTGGAAAATTCTTGAGGAACAAAGGATATTAATGTTGTTTTATTTCAAAATATATACTATTGAATGTTCTCTTATGAACATCTGTACTACCATCTACTGGATAGGTAAGTATATATCAGCAATCATATTTTTATCAGCCATTCAAAACAGAATATAACAAATTTGAAAAGCAAAACAATATCAATTTTAGTAATCAAAAGCTACCATTTAGTAACAATGATAATAAATGCACATACTAGTACATATATCATACTGAAAAACATATATATATATACATATGCATCTATACTATATCTAAATTGCATGTGTGTACTGATCATAAATTTTAAAAATTAAATTGGATAATTATTTGTCATTTGCTTGTTTACTAAATCTTTCATTTTTATTCAGGATCTCACTATTAGTTTTCAAATACTTTTTGAATATAGAGGCGAAATGAAGTTTGGATGCAGTGAATTAATTTTTTACCTGTTGACATCTATGTACTTTTGTTTCCTTAATGGCATATTTGTTGAAGTGATAATACTTAAATTGTCAAGGGGTGTCAGATAAAACATCTGGATGAAATTCAGAAATGTAAACTAGAGCATTATATTTGCAAATAGGAAAAGGAAGATAAAAGACATATCTTCATGGCCATCTAAGCTGCATGAGTTCATGTTTGGGCACTATGATGGCTTAGTGTTTCTATCTCGAGAATGAAAAACTGTGGATTATTGTAAGAAGTCTGGGCTTATATCCTGACTGTACCATCTATAAAATGTTAAAACTTGAGCAATTTAAGTGTCATTTCTAATACTCAGAATATATATATTATCACTTTGAGAACATCAGAGAGAATTGATATACAGTGCCTATTAGCTCTTATAATACAAGATAATTAGAAAAAAATTCTGGATGATTACAATTTACAATACCTTTGGATTTATTTTGTATTCATTATGAGACTTCTTAGTCAATATATGCTAATGAGTTCATAATAGTAGTGAAGTCAGCAATGAATTGTTTGAAATATAAAAGAAAATCAAAGTTGACTTTATTTTTACTCTCAATGTATGCATTTAATGAGATGATGTATGTGCTTTAGCATATACTTCCTTTGGTTCTGACAATAAATTGTTTAAATAATGCAACAAAATATATAAGCCACAAATAAAAAAATTAGAATGCATCTTTACATAGATGGAAATTACGTTTAATAATTAAGGACTACATCCCATTAAATAGTGGGGGAGCTAAGTCATAGATTATTTTATTGTTATTATTGTGAGTGTTAGTTGTTACTATTTATTGTTAAGCAAGATTTAATAAAAAAGGTCAACATCCATTTGAATTTAGAATTGATTTGCAAGACACTGTTTCTTCTGGGTGAATGCAAATGGATATTTATTGGAACTATGAAAATGGTAAAAAAAACAAAACAAAACAGCTACTTAAAGTCAAGCATATTTAAGGAGCTCATTATTTCTACTCAAGTACCCACTAAGTATAGTTGGAAATCAACATTTAATGATTTTGGTTAAACATCAGGGTAAAAAGGTATACTCTCAAATTACAGAATCTGTTTTTCTTTTTTCTTTTTTTTAGAAGTTAAATTAAGGGTAATAGAAAAAAATATTTTTCTATAAAGTTTAGTTACTGAAGTTGGCAAGTAATAAGATAAATATGTTGATTTAGAATTATTTACCAGAACAATTACATTCATATATCTACAGATACATTTTTATGAGCTTTTCTGTCTGGTATTGAATGCTGTAAAGTGTTCTAATAAATTAAACAATCACATTTATGTTACTCACAAAGTTCTTTTATTCTACTTTGTAATAAATAAATTTTAAGAATATAAATTTTAAAAGGCAATTTATATGATATTCCAAGAATCAATCAGGTATGTTGTTCTTTTTTAATTAAATATATAGGCCCTGGCCAATGTGGCTCAGTTGGTTGAACACCCTCTTGTGCATGGAAAAATCATTGCTTCAATTCCAGTCAGGGTATATGCTCAGGTTGCTGGTTCCACCCCCGGTCAGGTGTGTGCAGGAAGCAGTCAATCAATGTTTCTTTCTCATATTTATGTTTCTCTCTTTCCCTCTCCCTCTTCTCTCTCTCAAGTCAATAAAACATCCTATATCATAAAAGACTGATATGCAAATTGACCAAATGACGGAAAGACCAGTCGCTATGATGCACACTGACCACCAGGGGGCAGATGCTCAATGCAGGAGCTTCCCCTTGGTGGTCAGTGCACTCCCACAGGGGGAGCACCACTCAGTTAGAAGCCGGGCTCACGGCTGGTGAGCACAGCGGCAGTGGCGAGAGCCTCTCCTGCCTCTGCGGAAGTGCTAAGGACCCCTCAGGGGGTGTCCTCCTGCCAGCTTAGGCCTACTCTTGCGGGGGAAGGGGCCTAAGCTGGCAGGCGGACATCCCCCGAGGGATCCTGGACTGAGAGAGGGCACAGGCTGGGCTGAGGGACCCCCCTCACCCCAGTGCACTGGGCCTCTAGTACTTAATAAATAAATGTATTGGGATGACATTGGTTAATAAGATTACATAGGTTTTGAATGTACACTTCTATGCTACATCATTTGTATATTGCAGGGAGCCCACCACCCAAAGTCACATCTTATCATGTCGCCATATATTTGACCCCAATTACCCTTTAATAACCCCTACCCCCTTCCCTCTCATATAATATACTAGAGGCCCGGTGCATGAGTAGGGTCCCTAGCCCTGGCCGGTGATCAGGGCGGATCAGGTTCCCCACCTCCCAGCCACCTTACCTCCTCCTTCCCTCGCTCCTTTAGCGCCTTGCTGCCTTTGGTTGCCCACCTTGTTCCGTGCCACCTCCTGGTGGTCAGTGCAAGTCATGGTAAGCGATCAAACTCCCTGTCTCCTGGTTGAACTCCCGTGGGGACAATTTGCATATTAGCCTTTTATTATATAGGATAGGATTATTAGAGTGGTATGAAATACATTATGAAATATAACATAAAAGTAAAATAAATGTAAAATCATTAATGATAATATGTTTTAATCATCCTTCAAAATACTATTATTCATATAAGTAAAATTAAGAAACTATTTTTTCAAGAAAACTTTTTATTACCTCCTAGTAATTAGTGACATATTTGTTAAGTATACTTTTGTGAACTTTCCTTACTCAATTTTGATAATGTCACTTATTTAAGAAGTACTATTTTAGGAACTCATGTATTTTAAACACTTTTACAAAAAGTTTACAATTTTTGCAAAGTTTATAATTTGTGATTTTTAAAAATTACAATTTATAATTCTGTGAGTAAACGTGATTCTTACTTTCGATAATATATCTAAAGAAAAATATTAAAAAGAGTAACTGTGATCAAGTGTCAATAACATGTTCTAATAGGATACAAATGGCATTTTAATGATTATTTAGACTTTACCTTTCATAGTGATAATGTGGATTACATTTCCTTCTAATTTACAATTAAATAAAGCATCATATGCAAATAACTTTACAGAGTTCCTATCTTATAGTAATTTTTTTATGCATGTTAGTTCTATTCTTTCATTCCTGGGGGGAAATAATCTGGATATATTTTTAAATGATTCAAGCAATTGTTCTCTACTAATTTATTGCCACCCTCCCCAACCCCATGGGTATGCAGAAAAGAATGATAAATGGTCCCAGCATTTGGGGATTCTCTGTTTCAGAAAATCAGTTAAGACATATGACAAGCAGTAGGTCCATACGTCAAACATACAGAATACATACTCTCTTCTTCTTATAATTATTATTTCTGTTATAAAACCTTGTCATTTGAAGGATCTTGATATTGGTTCAAGTTAAACTAAGAGTATTCTGGGATATATATACACATTCCCAATGTCAACACCAAACTCAAGTACATTACCATTTTTTTATTGTTCATATATTAATAGGTGTCTCTTAAAATTTGGGCATTCCAAGAAGCAATCCTCTACACATGCTAGTATAATTTTAATATAGCCAATGAATGCTTCTAATACTGAAATAAAAAAAAATACATCAGGAAAGTACTAAATTTGAGGCTTTACCCTATCTTAGTGTGTGTGTATTTTTTTTATATCTTTGAATTTCCCAAGCATAAGAATAGTCGCTTTGTGATTATGCACCCTTAAATAAAAAGTTGTAAAGATAAACTTGCCACAGTCACTATCCAGTCCTACTGTGAGCAAATTTGTTTCTGGTGATCACCTGTGAGAGGCAAACATTTTCCTCCAGAACACTGGGGTTCCATTTCGCTTATCTTTTCTGGTACAGTAAATGGCTCCTAGGTGCCAGGTGAGTTCATTTGCCTTTAAGGTACACCAGACTCACTGAAGTGTCATACAGTAATATTAACTTGGATTGTAAACTCAATGAACCAACACATATCATCACCAATTCTGTGCTATGCAGAGCACCTAATTGGCTATAGGAAACTGTGTTTTCAGTTTGGATATTGTCCAGGAAAAAGTTTAATTTTAGAAGAACAAAGCTAGAAAATTATGAGCCATAGCATTCAAAATTAAGGTATTACAGTGTTTCTTATCATATCATTCAAAATTAAGGTATTACAGTGTTTCTTATCAATCTGATATACCTAATCTGTTCACATTTTCTAGATTTTTCCTAGACCCTAGTTTTATGAAACTAGTTTATTATCTTTCTCTGAGCAGTTGTTGCCCTTTTAAAATCTTATTAGTTTTAAAAATATATTTTATAGTGCTGTTTTCACACTCTAAATAGGTGATTTTATTTCCAATCACTTCACTTTTTTTCTTAGTCACAAAACAGATAAGTAGAAGCTGAAACAAGAAAATTTCATTTTTAACATTATATAAAATTTGTTTTATCCCATAAACTTAACTCATATATACTTTTCCACTTCAACTAGAAAAAAATTATAGTACTAGAATTTATTTATACCCTCCAACTAAAATGATATACTTCCAAAAAATTTGTCACATGTTAAACCCTCCCCTGTTTCTGTACAAAATATGTGAAAACAAAGGAAGAAATACAAAAGAAGAATAAAAAGTTCAGTAAAGCAATAAGTCTAGATTTTAATTTTTTGAGCAATATATATCTATGATTATATAATGTTCAATTGTGTATGTTTGTGATGAAGACAGTAGTAAGGTGATAGCAATAGAGAAGAATTTTTAAATAGTTATAGAATCACTTAAGTTAGTCTTGAGAAAAGTTACTGTTAAAAGAATATTATGTATTTTTTGTTCCAGGATAATGCTAGAATCTTTTTCACATACCTCAAAAAAGGGTTGCCCAATATTGATAGCCTATTCCTTTTAAAGGTCATTCTGAATGTGGAGGAGTTAGGTGGTATCTTACAGAAGTAGAGCAAGACAGGTTGAAATTGAATCTTAAAGTAATAAGGAGAAATATAAAAATTATTTCTCAGAAGTTGAATGGAGAGGATAAAAGGAGATTAAGATTCAGTTTTTAAATGAAAAAAAGAAATTAAATTGGTGTTTAGACACAATGGGGGGAGAAAAGGAAACAAATAGAAAAATAGTAGGAAGACGAAAAGATTTGTTATATGATAGTTACTAATTTCCTTTTGAATCCAATTCTCAGGTAGTCTTAACACACATGGCTTCCACATCTTCATCAATGAGTTCATTTTATGTTAAATTTTCTTTATAAATATTAAAATTTACATACTTTTCTTTTGGAACCTGTTGTGTGTATGTTTTTGTGTGTGTGTGTGTGCTTTTTACCCTAACACCTTGCTACTTACTAGGCATACTCTTCAGACCATCAGTGGCAGCATCACTTGGGATCTTCTTGAAAATGCAGAATCAAGCCCTACCCTGACTTAACTGAATCAGAATCTGCAAAGTGACAAAACCTCAAGTAATTTACAATACATATAAATAGTCTAGCAGCACCACATATTACACATTTAAAAAAAATTTAATAAAACCAATTTAAACTCTATGAAATGTCAAACTGGAATGACTGAGTGTGGGAGAGTTCCTTGAAGGTTTGCATGAATTTAACACTAGGAATTCAGGATTATGCCAGGGCACACTATGGAAAGAAGCTGTAGAACTTGGTGAACAGAGATGATGTATAGGAAAGACTGTTGGAGGCTAACTTCAACTTTCTGGCAGTTAGAAACAGCAGTGTAACTCATGGTTCCATTGGATAACCTTTTAAAGGAATGGTAACTAATATTTTACTGAGAATATAGAAAAATCTTTCATTATCCTGCATCTCTGGTGTGTAATGGAAGAGTACATTGGGCCATAGAAACATTTTATATTATAAAAAGGTGTCTTAATTGGAGTTTTATAGGAATAGATGGAACAATTAATTGGTTAGGAATCAGTGTGCCAGTGTTGATATCTGTCTTTTCTTTGTGGGCTTTTTGTTTTCTTGTAGGATAAGAGGGAAAGAATGTGAACAATGAAAAAGTATGGCACTTTCCGAAACTTCACTGTCACCAAGTTGCTATTCTGAGTTCCTAAAGTCAGAAGTGATGAGATGGTTATTTTTTTCACAAAACCATGTGAAATTAAACACCATGGAACACTGGCCCTAAAAATGTCACCATAACAACTACTAGTAACTTGATTGCTTCTATGATAAGGGAATCCTATATAATAATAGCCTAATATGCTAAGTGTCCAATCGTCCGGTCAGCCATTCAAAGTGTAATCCTACATAATAAAAAGGTAGTATGTAAATTACCATCACTCCGCTACGCCCACGATTGGGCCAGCAGGAGACACAGGGGGCGGGATTCGGGGTGGCTGGGGTGGTGATTGGGCCAGCAGGACGCTGAGCTCGCGTTGCCAGCGGCGGCGCAAGCTCAGCGTCTGCGCCATGGCTGTGCTGCAGCACAGACGGGCCTCTGGGGCAGTGAGCCAGGCGTTTGGAGGTTTGGAGGCGGCGGGGCGCGGCTCCCGGGGGAGGAGTCTGGCGGCAGTTGGGCCGCAGGAACATGTGGCGGTGTCCCGGTGTCCGCAGAGGACACGGTTTTCCACGAAGGCAGAGGAGGCGGCGGCGGCCCCAGCCTTCCTGGGCGGGAGGCGAAGGCAAGACCCCTGCCTGGGCTCCGGCCACAGGAGGACCACGCCCCGCCCCGCCTCGCCCTAGGGGCCCAGGGACTTAAGAGCTGCCGGCCACACCGGGTCCGACCAGCGGACAGCCAGCCTACATGTGCATGATTAAATCATGCACTGGGCCTCTAGTATGCTAATAATATGCTAAAGCCACTCAACTGCTCACTATGACATGCACTGACCACCAGGGGCAGACGCTCCGACCAGTAGGTTAGCTTGCTTCTGGGATCTGGCCGATCAAGATTGAGCGAGATGGGCTAGACACACCCTAGAGCCCTCCCACGGTCCCTCCCCAGCTGGCCAACCTCCCACATCCTACCCCGGCCCCGATCCTGCACCAATGGGGTCCCTCGGCCTGGCCTGCACCCTCTCACAATCTGGGCTGAGGGATCCCTCCACTCCGAGTGCATGAATTTCGTATACTGGGCCTCTAGTAAATATATAATTTATATTTTATTTATTTCATCCTGACAGTAAATACAAGGTTTCTGGATTAGAGGCAGATCGATTATTTAATTACAAAGTATTTGAGTGCTGCTTTTCATGCTTCGTTTTCCTCCATGGGGCAACATGGTGAGAGCCAGATGGACGCTGCATGTGGAGGAGAGGATTAGAAGGGGTCCCACACTGGGAGAGGAACTCAAAATTACAAAATTGGAAGCTTAGTATATGTGTTGGCATATTAACCCCCACTCCCCTCTGGAGAGAGAGTTGTCTATTTTGCTCTGGAATGTAAACACATCTTCTCTTTGGGAGAGAAGAGGAAAGTCATCTGGGTTTTCTCAACCATTTGGAATGTAAGGAATGGCACTGGGTTCATTTATTGCCATTAGAAATGTAACCCTAATCCTAACCCTATAGAACTGAACAAAGAAAAATAATATTCACTTGTCTAGCATTTTCAAAGAATAACACAAGAGTCCCATGTGTATGTGCAACATACTCACTTGACAACCAAAAGCATGATTAATTTGTTTCTCTGTAAAACCTATTTGGATTTCTAAATAAATTAGGATCATTAGGTTGTGAATCAGATTAGGAAACTGAAAACAAATCAGTTAAATAGGTGTTTCAGTAATATTTTAAGCTTTTAAGAAAGTAGCAAAGATTATTTGCAGATAGCTCAACCTCTGCATTACTACAGGTTAGTAAATTTTGCAAATCCCTAATCCTATAACATGCTCCATAAAAACAGGCTTCAGGAAGAAATAGCTTTAGGAAGGCGTTAGCTATGAAAAATTCTTCAATAAAAAAAATATCTCTAACCTTGTTTAACTCACTGTTGGCCCAATTTAATTAACCACTGAATCTTTTACTTTTTACATCTTTTAATACAGGACAACTAACACAAATGTGATTTTTATCCCTCATGAATTTGGATAGCAATACCTTGCTGTGTAAAATGTGGGCCAGCAGCACAGGAATCACCTGGGACATTGTTAGAAATACAATGTTTATCACTTTGAAAAACTGAATGAGAATTTGAATTTTATAAGACCTCTAAGTGATTTCACAAGCATATTAAAGTGAAAAAGCAATAGTATAGAGACTGATTTTCAGCCATGGCTAAACATTACCATAATGTGGAAGTCTTTTTCTAATACCAATGTCCTGGAGCCACACTAAAAATCTTCAGTAAGTGCTTTTGGGAAGAATCCAGGCATTATTTTGGAAAGTTTACTGGATGATTCTAATTTGTAGCCAAGTTTGAGAACTGGAGGTAAAGAACTCTGCCTCTTAAGAAGCATGGTTACGGAGGCTTTTCTGTCTCCATTAATAGCAACTTCATATTATACTGTAGTTTAAGCCAAAACCCTACAGTTTTTCTTGGCTTTTCACACACACATTCAGTTAGTCCACCAGGAAATCTGTAGGCACTGTAATTCTACTTTTAGCCAAGGATGAGTATTAGAAACCAGGTTTAATCTCATGCTTATAAAAATCTAACTCGTACAACCTCCAAAATGGACCAAAACTATGAAACAGCAGTTTTGAAGACTCTAGAATAAAGTAAGGACAATGATCTCTGAGAAATGGACAACAAATGAGGTGAAACCCACAATTGCCCTGATTTACTGACTCAGGGACTTTTCAGGCCCCAGCTCAGGGAGTCAAACTTTTTGTTGTTGTTATTGAGAGGTAATTAACATATAATAGTATATTAGTTTCAGGTGTACAACATAATGATTTTATATTTCTGTATATTGCTAAATGCTAAATGATCACAATAAATTTAGTTAACATCTATCACCACACATAGTTAAATATTTTTTCCTTATGATGATAATGTTTAAGATCTCTTAGAAACTTTCAAATATGCAATACAATATTATTAACTATAGTCACCATGTTATACATTATTTCCCCATGTTTTGTTTATTTTACAACTGGAAGTTAGTACCTTTAAACCACCTCCAGCCATTTCACTCAACCCCGCTCACACCTGCCTCCCACAACTATCAGTGTGTTCTTTGTATCTATGAGTACAGTTTCGTTCATTTATTGTTGCTGTTTTTTAAGATTTAAAATAGAGAGATCATATGACATTTGTCTCTGTCAATTTTTCAAAATCTCATATTGATTTTTCTAAAATTTTAATCTTTGTTTTCTCAATTCTCTTTCAAAAGCAACCTTTTGCAAAGCAGGTTCTAGTTCCATTACTTCAATAAATCACAATTCACTTCCATGTAACTAAATCCATTGGAATTTTTACCTCTGGTATTTGACTCAAGAAGCTTCCCAAACTTTTGAATGTTTCTCTTTGTTTAAACTATCTTCTTTTGGTTTTCTTGATATTAAACACTCCTAGTTTTTCTTTTTCTTCATGAGTTCTTATCTTTGAAGGCTTGTTTTCCTCTATAGTGTAATTAAAATCTCTATTCCATCATTCAAATTTGTGTCCTTGCTTTTATCAATGACTTCCATTCCACTTGTATAGAGATGACCATCTAATGTGTAACTCCAGCCCAGTCTTCTTTTTTTATTATTTTATAATTCATTTTGGATACTTAAAACTTAATATGTTCCTAACTGAAAGTAAGACTATCTCTTCCAAACTCGGTTTTATAATATTTCTATCCTTTTCATGAATGTGAAAAAAAAATGCATCCACTTAAGAAAAAAATTACATAGAAATTATGCATATTGCCCCTCTCTTCTTCAAAACCTCTTTCAAACATTTCTGCTGACTTACCTCTTCATTATTTCACAAACTGATCCACATTTCCTTGTCTCTAGTAGCACATTGTGTATAGCCATTAAAGTTTTTCATTTTTGGATGCTGAAGATTCTCAGCTGGCCTTTATAAATGCACTTCTCTCTCACTCAAATCCATTTTCTATATGGTAGACAGAATGTTTTTTGGTGTTTTTTTGGTTTGTTTTTTTTGCTTTTAACAATAATCTGATCATACCACTCCCTGATTAAAACTTTACAGTCAATGTCATTGCTCTAAAGATATAAAGGAAAATATTGTTGTAATTAGAAAGGTCCTCATGGTCTTGCATCTACTAATTCTTCCAAAGTTATTTGCATCATCGCCCCTCACTGAAGACTGGAGGTATAAGCCTGCAGTGCTGGTCCCTCCACTCTTGCCCACGCAATTCATAATTATCCTCTATATTAACATCTCTTACTCTATGAAGTTGTCTTTCATCTCCCTGCCCAGGTGACATCTGCCATGACATGTCCCCAGAATTCACTATATCATTTTTATGGTACTTCACGATTACATTTTTTAATGCTGTCTCAGCTTTTTCGTTTCATTCTTTTCTTTAAAAAATAATTTGTTTCCTCCACTAGACTTTAGATTCCATGAGGGCAAGGTCAGCATATGTTTCTGCTTATCATCCATTTCTATGCCTAATATTATGCTTAAGATATAGTAGGTACTCAGTAGTCATTAAACAAATAAACAAATATCTTGGTTGAGACAAGAGGTAGAAACTTGAATCAAACATTTTTTATAAGACTCATATAATCTCTGCTGTGTTTTTTTGAGGGATTTAAGATTTTTTTTTTACTACTACTTGGAGGATGGAGTACACTAGAGGTTCCCTACATCTTCAATTTATCTATCTTCCTCAAGTCAAACATTTACTGAAAACTTTGAGTGTCTTGAGCATAGCTGAAGCCCTTTGCTTTGTAGAAGGTCTGGCAAAAAAAATTAGTATGAGCTCTTTTTCTTTGAGCTTGTCATGCTCTTGCTAGATCAGCATCATAGAGTTCTAAAAACACAAAGAGTAGATTCTAATAAGTTTGACATGAGGATTCTTGATTCATGGAGAGAAGTTGCACACCATCCCATGTTCCCAATTTCCTTTCCTCCCTTGAAGTGAAAAATGGGGTTAAAAGTTGGGCTGAGATAGGAATTGTAGTAGTGAAGGTGGCAGAGAGGGTTCAGCCCAGTGTACCAGCAGGGGGCTGTTAGCCTGTTTCCTAAATCCACCAGCTTGTGATAGAATTATGACTTCACATTCAAACGTTTATCAGCCTGCTGACACTTATGGTACTCCAACAACCAGGGAACTGAAAACTGGAATAACATAACAGTCAGAATCAAGAGAACAAATGATCAGAGGAACAGAGCTTTTATAACAGAAAGACAGGCAATACAATGAAAAAGTAATAAAAGCAGTAAGGAAATAAAGTGAAGAGGGGTTTGTAGTTTTCAGCAACAAACAAACAAAAAACATATAACAACTTTATTTTCTACATAATTTAATAGTTAAATTTGAGGAAGGCATGAGCACTGAGTACACCCAAATTAGCATCCTGGAAGATCAATAGAATAAAAAATTAAAAGCATGAAATAAGAAAGGAATGAATGAATGAATCATGAAATACAATGTAGAAAAAACATAAGTGACATAGTGTGTAGATCCAAAAGATGTGAAGATTTTTAATAGTTGAATGATTGTACTTTTAGGAGTAGAAAAAGAAATGTATTGAGAAGAAATAACAAATAGAGTTAAGAATGGTAGAATAGGAGCTCAGCAAACTTGAATGTGTAAACTGAAAGTTTCCAAGAACTTACAGGTAAATCTATAATAATAAAAGGGTAATATATTAATTAGACTGGACAGCTGAACAATCTTCTGGATGTCATTCCAGATGTCCTTCCAGAGTAAGCCGCTGTGGTGGGGCCAAGGCAGAGGCCGTTAGGGGTGATCAGGTAGGCAGGTAAGTTGTTAGGGGTGATCAGGCAGGAAGGTGAGTTGTTAGGGGCGTTCAGCCAGGCAGGTGAGTGGTTAGGGTCAATCAGGCAGGCAGGTGAGTGGTTAGGGGTGATCAGGCAGGCAGGTGAGCAATTCGGGGTGATCAGGCAGGCAGGCAGAGTGGTTAGGGGCAATCAGGCAGGCAGGCGAGTAGTTAGGGGTGATGAGGCAGACAGGCAAAGGGGTTAGGGGCGATGAGGCAAATAGAGGTGGTTAGGGGCAATGAGGCAGGTAGGCGGGCAGTTAGGGGCAATCAGGCAGGCAGGTGAGTGGTTAGGGGTGATGAGGCAGGCAGGCAGAGTGGTTAGGGACAATCAGGCAGGCAAGCAGGAGAGCGGTTAGGAGCCAGCAGTCCTAAATTGTGAGTCAGACATCCCCCGAGGGGTCCCAGATTGTGAGAGAGTGCAGGCTGAGCTGAGGAACCTCTCCCACGCCCCCCATGCATGAATTTCATGCACTGGACCTCTAGTCTAGTAATAAAAGGCAACCGTCTGAATAGGTTGATATTCAAAATGAGTATCAACTGGTTACATCCAGGCTCTAACCAATAGGAACTGATGCCAGCTAAAATTATCAGGTGGCTTTACACATGAGCAGTATTCAGCCTGGAATTAAAATCAGCTTATCCAAATCTCCTCATTCTTTCAAGACTCTAGGCATAAAGAGTTATTATTAAAGGAAAATATTTAAAAGAAGGAGTTCTTACCATTTGCAACAGCATGGATGGAATTGGAGAGCATTATGCTAAGTGAACTAAGCCAGTCAGAGAAAGATAAATATCACATGATCTCACTCATTTATGGAATATAATGAACAACATAAACTGATGAACAAAAACAGATCCAGAGACAGAGAAACATCGATCAGACCATCAAACCTCAGAGGGAAAGTAGGGGAGGGTGGGGGTAAGTGGTAGAGATCAACCAAAGGACTTGTATGCATGCATATAAGCCTAACCAATGGACATAGACAACAGGAAGGTGAGGGCATGAGTGGGGGTGGGGGGTAAATGGGGGGATAAGGACACATATGTAATACCTTAATCAATAAAGAAATTTTTTAAAAAAGAAAAATATTTACTTCATATCAGATGTCCCATTTATAACAAATATAGATGAGACAATTCTAGACAATGGAGAGAAAAGACCTGCAAATACAAGGTTTATCTAGTCAAGGTGTATCATTCACCTGTCAGGGCAAAAGTGTTTTTAACAAAGTCAGAAAGGTTTTATTGTTGCAAAACTTCTGAATCCTTTAGCATCCTAATTTGAATAATAAAAACGCAAGAAGAATGTATGATGTATAGCATATCAAAAGGTATTGGACTATAGAAGACATATCTTTTAGGAAACCTATATTTTGGAAAATGCTAAATTAAATTTTACAATATTTGTTAAAAATTATAATGCTATCATTAGAATTTGTGGATACATAGTAGAGTTTTTGAAGAAAAGATCCTTGCTTTTACTTCTATTTATGTGGGGTAGGCCAGAACATTTAAAAAATCTCCTTCATAATATAAAATAATTTTGGCGGGAGGCTTTAGTTTTCATTACAATGATATACCTTGTAAAGAAAAACAAAAGGAAGATTCCAAAAAGTAAAAAATCTATTATATAATGAATTGTTTATAATTTTTTTAGAATCAAGTTACTTTCAAATCACTTTTATGTAAACTAAATTTTTGTTGATCTTTCTATCCTGATATTTTGACACAGATATGTAAATAGATTACAGTTAGGATTTTTTAAAAATGAATTAACTACTAATGAACATACAAGTAAATGTAGTATTTGAAATGAGTAACTGAAATCCAAATTATAAATTTTTTTGTAGATATACTAAATTTTCACATTAGAATTGTCTATGGGGAAAGGGAAAAGAGTAGAGTTTGTGATTATGGAAGAAGAGGGGAAAAAAACCCAGACATTAGTATAAGATACCATGCACCAAAAGGTTGCTGGTTTGATTCTGGGTCAGGGCATATATCTGGCTTGCAAGCTAGATCCCCAATAGGGATGTGTGGGAGGCAACCAATTGATGTTTTGCTCTCACATTAATGTTTTCTCTCCCTCTCTCTAAAAATCAATAAAAATATATATGTTTAAAGACATAGGGAAGGAAAAGGCAGGAAGAAATGGAAGGGAAAAAAGAGAATGAGAGAGAAAGAAGAGAAGAAAGCCCTTACATATATGTCAAAAATAATCTCAACTCACTCTATACCTAAAGGTTAAAAAAAGTAAGTTAATACCTTATTTAAACACACTGTTATGCTAGTTTACTGGGACAATATATCTATCTACCTATAGATATATAGATAGGTATATATAGATATATAACTTTATATTTTAAAAATTTGTTTTTAAATGGCTAAATATAGAAACTTTTATTATAGAAGAGCAAAATGGCTAAAAAAAACTAAGTAAATTAAAGCAAACGTCACAACCAATAAATTATTTGAACAGCATATAAACAATGAAGAGATTCTTGAGGAAAAGTATGAAAAGTGAGGCATTCTGTATTTCACCTACATGGAACTATAGAATAGGACTTCAAAGTGTTATAAATTATTTTCAATTTTTGAATCTTAAATTTTGACAGTGACTATTCTCAAATTTGAATTTATTCTGTCAAGTTCTATAATAAACACCATGCTGTTGACCTCTAAATAAATGATATTATACACAATTGAGCCTTATCCTTGGGTAAATATTGGATTTTCAAAATAAACATGCATGATTCACATCTGAATTTCCCACAGCACTTTACACATAGTCTTGTTCAGCAAGTGCTAAATATTTAATATATATCTTAAAATTAATATAACTAACAGGATTCGGCATTATCATAGATCAGTTTAGTTTAATACTATTTAAATCAGATACTACTTACCCTCTTTTTTAAAATTGTTATGTTTTCTTAAATTGAAATATGCTATCTTTATGTTTGATGGAGTGATCATTTCAATTAATATTTTTACTGAAGTTTTTAGTGCTATTTAACAATATGAGCGTCAGTCTTGCTATGGCTAAAAAAACTAATATTATTGATTTTAAAACATATTTATCAGACTTGTTTTAGAGACTGTTGATTTTCAGTAATCAGACACTAATGTTTTTAAACAATATTTGACTTGAATATTTTACTCTGAAGTTTCTCACTTTAACAAAATTATATCTAGAATAAATGGAAGTGCTGGAATTTATAATTATTTTATTTCTAAACTAGCATAGGTGAGCGCAGACTCAATTAACTTAAATATATAGTGCTGATTTTCGGGGGGTGGGAGGTAGTCAATAATAGTCAAATGAAGATTAATGAACTCATGTCAAACTCAGTCTGCAATAAAGATTGATAGCCCATTAGGTCAGTCTCTTCATGCAAATGATATTTGTGTTAAACTTTAGTTAGAAGTACTAGTCAGTGTAAGAGTTGTCATAATTCATGTGATGTTGACTTTTTTTTTTTTTAATCTTGAAGACTAATAGATTCCCTGCCATTTATTTTACCTCGTTTTAGGTCCTCTTCCCTGGCCACCTTTACCCACCTGTAGAGCTGCTGTCAGACTTAACTAAATTGCATGACCCTCAGGAGTATGCTTCACTTTTGATTATTCTTTCACCCTGAAAAAGTGACTTTAAAGAATTAGAATGACAATGTGACCTCTCCAGCCATGAATATATTGCATAGTGATAACAAGGCAAAATTTTTTTTCTTTTCTTTTTTTTTAAATATAGTTTTATTGATTCCAGAGAGGAAGAGAGTGTTAGAAACATCAATGATGAGAGAGAATCACTGATTGGCTGCTTCCTGCACACACAAGGGATCCAGCCCGCAACCTTGGCATGTGCCCTTGACCAGCATCAAACCTAGGACCCTTCAGTCCACAGGCCAACGCAGTATCCACTGAGCCAAACCAGCTAGGGCAAAAATTGTTTTTCTTACAACAGCCTCTTTTTCAAAGGAAAACTTGAGCTTTGATCTTTTTAGGTCCTGTTCAGATTCAGGCACACAAGGCTATGGATCTGTGATGTTTTCACTGAGAAATTTCTATGTGACAGGAGTAAAAATCCAAAGCCAGCCAATCATATTGCATGTTTTTTTGGACATGAAACCAACTCTTTATGTTGAAGAGTCTCCATGCATGTCATATATACAATGCACTCCTGCAGAATTGACGACTTGACTTGACTTAAAGAAGAGACTTGCATTGCAAACCTATTGCCATATCGAAGATGTACTAAATTTTGAAGTTCCATAAGCAGTGGGTCAATTTTCATTTTAGCCCAGAGTGATATGAAATAAACATGCAAGTGGCAAACAGAAAGCTGTTAATTTGTGTGAGAAGTTAAAATGAAGAAAACAGGGAATAAAAGCAGTTAGTGTGTGCTTCTACAGCGTAGAATCCCCAATTCACATCCTGGGGGAGTGACAAAGCAGTCATTTAATGCGACGTCAACACATGAGTCTTGTCTTTCATTAGTAAACGCTCCTGCTGGTTCATACACTGTCAGAAGGAGACCTCCTACTGACATTCATAGAGGTGTGGAGACTGGGATGGTTTAATAATGCTGTTTTGTTTAACTTTTTTCCTTCTCCTATTGGAAGCCAGCTTTTGTTCCTTTGCTTTTCAAACAAGTACATGTTAGCTTCATTTATGAAGTACATGTTACAACTGTTTATGATTCAAATGACCTACTTTCCTCTTGATTCCTTAGAGCACTTTGAATATCCCAGCCAATTGAGGCTTACATCTGCCTGTAAATTACCCACGCTTTCTCTCTGCACACAGTCTGCCCACATCATCTGTGGATAAATAACCATAAAAAATAAATGGAGAGGAAAGACGACAGCATCCATCTCCCTTTCTTTATGGAAAGTGTTCTACTGAGATGTTGGTTAATGACCTAAGCAGTATTATAGATCCAAAGTATTTTTCACCCATCTAGCCCACCCCTGCAAACCTTCAGTTTAACTCTTATCTGTTTTAAATAGTATTGCTCATAGTGGAGAAGCAAGTAACGATTCAGGTAACTATATATAAATTTCACACAAAAAAACAACCATATAAAGGTCTAGGAATTGGAAAGATAATTAGATATAGAATTTTTACATACACTCACTTCTTCAAACATTTCCTAAGCACAGTCAAGTGTCAGAAGGAAGCTGTCCAAATTCTCTATGTTAACTAACAAGTACATATTTATTTCAGGAAATGTTATGTTATTTTTTAAGTTAATTTCCTGGGATTATTTTGCAATTCTATATATCCTCATGACCTATTTTTATTAAGGTACAGAATACTTAAACATAAATGGTGTTGTAAAGCTGCTTTATATTGTAAAAAGTAGTGTCCATGAATTAAAATTTTAACTTACTACTTATCCCCATTTAAATTGATAATCCTTCTTCTGATGAAACTGTCTTTATTTAAACCACTTTGTTGTGTTGGAACTACATAAAAAATCTATAATTGCTTCTTAAAAAGGACTTAGATTTTTTTATTTGTTGGTTTTAGAAGTAATAAGGAAAAGTGACATAGGTTATTAAAAGGCTTTCAGGTAAAATCAAGAACTGTCATGCTGATTTTGAATGTTTAATTACGTGCTTTAGAGTCAAAATATAAGCAAATTCTAAAAGGAATATCAAAACTTTTAGAGGATTGACTGCTTTTTTTAAAAATAGAAATGTAGCCATTCATAGTGATTGATTTAAAATACAATAGATAGTTAAGAACGTAGATTTATATGCATTTGTTTTAAAAATCTTAAATATGTTTTTGTATATTTTATATTACAGTATTTTAATTAAGAAGTTTAATATTTCATATTTAATAAAAGGTGAATTTTGAGCTTTTAGAGGGCTATAATCAACCACTCCCCAACTTAAAAGATATAAATACCTTTTAATTGAATGTTAAGTCACTAGAATGATAATGTTAATTAATGCTTTGTTTTTAAATATTGAGAATTATTTTTTAAAACTCCATGATTCTAAAATATTAAGCATTTAATGCAAGTATCTTCTTTATCTAGGACTTATTTTTTAAAATTTTTACTTATTTTGAACAAAATATTCATCACAGGAAACTAAAGATTCCATAAAGATGCTTAATTGAGAAAATGTGTAAATTTATTAAAGTTGAAAGCAAAGTTAGTTAAAATATTGAAATTTAAATGAGTCTGTGATTTCTGTTACTTGGATGGAAGACACTTTTTGAAACACATTGAATTATAAACTTTTGAATGGAGGAATATTTTACTTTAAATAATTAAACATTTACTTAATAATATTTAACCATTAGCTTGTTCACAAAAGACTTAAGGCTTAGCTTGAATCAATTATTAATTGATTAATTGAAATTCAATCAAAAGACTTACATGATAAAAAGTAGTTCAGATTTCTGAACAGACTTTACTAGGAAAGTCATAGAAAAGCAGGAGAAAATATTTTCTATTGTTCAGGAAAACCCACAATTATAAAAGACTGAGGAACATCAACTTCAAAAGGAGTTTCCAAGGGTTTTAAGATTTTTTCCAGTTTCTTATATTTTAAAATCTCTAATGGCACTATGTCTATAAATAATTGCCTTAAGCTGTAAATAAATGTTGAGTATCTCAAGCTATTCTATTTCATACAATTTTTATCCTTGAGATAATACAAGTTTTACTTATATTATCAAAGGCATGTGAGAATGTTCACTTCTAAAGGCCACTAGTTCGTGATCAGTTCTAGAATTTAACATTGAATCTATAAAAAATATATTTTAATAATTTCAAAATCACAGCCTTCCTTCACATTCTTATTTTACAAAGTTTAAAACATATATTGTTTGGTTGTTTTTGTTGTTGTTTTGTTTTGTTTTGTTTGATCATTTGCTTTGTTTTTCTGCCAGTTCTTAGCAGGTGAAGTTTGTGGTTGTGTCTTTTCCTTCTGTCTGTGATTCCTTAAATTGACTTTAGATTTCCCATGAGGAACATATTGTATAAGATTACGATGATGAAGTTTTAAGGTAATTATGTTTCTGCAGCAAGAAGTTAAATGATTGTGTGTGTGAGTGTTTATGCTTTCATCCACTAAAATATTAGGAAGTATCAGATGCCTTAAAAAAAACAAAACTGTCATCAGAAGATCTGTCAAAATACAGCTAGAAACATTTCTTAGAGAACCACAACTCGATTTTTTCACTTAATATATCTGGTTTTGGTTGACTAGAAGACGTCCGTAACAGAGCATTAACAAACACTGTAATTTGCTGGGGTCAGCGAGGTCTGTAGCTTCCAGATTGAAAGTTGTCTTAAATTATGCTATCAGCTTTCCAAACCTCATCAGACTTAACCCATTTAGGCGCCACTGACTTCTCGGAATCACCAATAGAACCCGAATCAGAAAACCGCAGAGCAGCCAGTCTCCTGCTATCAGAAACCTCAGTACAATTTTGCGTATTAATATTTCAGAAAGTTTGTAGGAACACATGCTCCCTGCTGAGCAGTACAACCAGCTCAGACACAGTTACAGTCAGTCAACTGGGCCAGAGCAGCTGGCTGCTCCCTGACTTTCTCTGGACCTGGCAACCAGAGGGAAAAAGATAAAAGAAAATGAAATGAATGCCTTCATTTGATTTATGATTAATAATTCCCATAATTGGAAAGTTAGGTAACCAGTAAATGGAATAACATAAGGTTACAGGAAAACGCCAATTTTATCCTGTAATGTAGCCATAAAATTTTTTTAAATGAATACATTATTATTTTATTTTTCCAGGAGAAGCAATTTTTGAAGCTTTTGTTGAGATCATCAGTTTGCCCTAATGTTCTTCAAACGTTTTAATCTAATTTTCACCATATTTTGGTCAAAATAGAGTCTAAGAGGTATTCAACATAGTAGAGTAATTAAATATATTTTATAACCCGCAGAAAGATCAGTTTAGCAATGGAAACCCATGTGTATTTTTAGTGACTTGCAGAAATGTATGCAATAGAGTGAAATATAATTCTATGATGATAAACAGTGACAAACGTTCAGTGAAATACAGTAAAGCTAAATTTTAAAATAGAAACAAAACAGGGGGGTGGGATGAGGACATGCGACAGGGGGTAGGGGAGGCTGGGGCAAGGTCAATGGGGAAAAAAAAGGAGATATATGTACTAATATATGTAATATTTTAAACAATAAAAAATATTAAAAAATAAAAA
This sequence comes from Cnephaeus nilssonii, assembly GCF_951640355.1. Classification (NCBI taxonomy): domain Eukaryota; kingdom Metazoa; phylum Chordata; class Mammalia; order Chiroptera; family Vespertilionidae; genus Cnephaeus; species Cnephaeus nilssonii. Next base: position 63,384,057 of record NC_137076.1, on the reverse strand, counting down.
AATAAAATTAAAACAAAACAGAAGATGCAATTTTAAAGAATGCTTGAATAAATAATTGATTATAAATAATAAAAATTATATACATAAAGACTTTTGTTTGTACTGGGGAAGATCTAATAATATTTACATTTTCTTACTATATAATGACACATATTTATAGCTGCCCTAGAGGGAAAATATTTACAGAAACTCCTAACAAGGAAACAGGTTCTTAAGTTTTAATTAAGCAGAAAGTTTAAAATGCAATAAAACCAAAACAAATTAGAATGCATTATTTTTAAATAAAATTTTAATGCTTAGCATATTATCTAAAGTAAATGACTAGGGCATTGAAATGGTAATTATTTTTGTTCTTTTGCATTTTTCTTTAAACAAATTATTATAACATGCATATTTTATGTACTATATACATTTGAATATGGCATTTTCCTGGATTTAAGTAGTTAAAAATGAAGAGCATAAAAATCTGTTATGTCATCATAGCCCTTCAATGGTACTTGAATAACATGTGTCCTTAATTACATTGAGGTATGTTCCCTCTAACCCCACTTTGCTGAGAGTTTTTATCATAAATGGTTGCTGGATTTTATCAAATACTTTTTACTCATCTATTGATATGATCATGTGGTTTTTATCCTTCATTTGTTTATGTGGTGTATAACCTTTATTGATTTGTGGATATTGTACCAACCTTGCATTCCCAGAAAAAATCCCCTTTGATCATGGTCTATACCTTTCTAACATATCATTGGATCTAGTTAGCTAATATTTTGCTGAGGATTTTAGCATGTATGTTCATCAGGGATGTTGGCCTATAATTTTATTTTTTTTTTTGTTTTGGGACTTAGGATAATGCTGGCCTTATAAAATGAGCTTGGGAATCTTCCCTCCTCTTGAATTTTTTGGAATAGTTTGGAGAAGAATAGGTGTTATTTCTTTTAATGTTTGGTAAAATTCACCAGTGAAGCCATCCAGTCCAGAACTTTTATGTGTTGGGAGTTTTTTGGTTACTGTTTCAATTTCAATAGTTGTAACCTGTCAATTCAGATTCTCTAATTCTTCCTGATTCAATTTTGGAAGATTATATGTTTCTAGGAATTTATTCATTTCTTCCAGATTGTCCAACCCTTTTGGCATTTTTTAAAAAATAATTCTTTGTATTTATTTGGAGTCAGGTATTATTTCCTTTCTGTCATTCCTGCTTTTATTTATTTGGGTCTTCTCTTTCTTTTTCACAAATTTAATTTCTAAAGAAATTTTTAAAGATCATCGTAGTTTTCTGAGATGTTTGCTGATACACTTGTATCACTTACTTGCAAGAATATTTAAAAAATATACCTGAAACCTGATTGGGATTTTGAGTCAAGGGCCTCCTGTAACATGTGAGTGCTGGGATTAGGTATTCTAAAATGCATTCATTTTTCTATTCTATTTAAATTATTTTGGCTATAATGTTATCAGCTGAGAGATACAAAATGATGTCTCATTGGTAAAGGTACATACATTTCCCCAAATTAAAATGTCATTTTCTAGTGCTTTTATTAATTTGCTTAAAAAGTAAAGAGTTCTTTACATTAAGCTAGAAAGTTCACCTATATTTTGTAAAAAATTATGTCATAGTGTATAATTTATAAAATACTTAAAGACTTCAATTATACTCAACCAATTAACTATCTTTTAGATAGTCCTAAAAGAAATGAAATAAAATTAATGACTTTAATGCTTACTGAATAATAGCTATCATTTCTTCATTAGTATATATGTAAAATATGTTTTTAAGTGGTAATATTCTGTCTATGCAACTCTGTAAGACTGTAGCTGTAGATGACAGTTAAATTTAGGCCTATCTATTACTTTTAGGTTTGGTATTTAAAATGGTAGACAACATAGCATCTACCTCACATTTAACCATATGTGTAGAAGACGAAGTCTGGCTGCATTGAGAGCAGGTCAGTGAGTGAATGAAAATGATGTGAAGTGATTACTAAGGAAAAAGATCCTTTCAAAGGAATGTACACAGAGCTTCATAGTACAGCTTCTGGATGCTGGATTTTAAGTGAGAAAAGACAAATTTCTCAGACAAACAAACGTATGAACTTAGCCTGCAAACAATTTGCCATTTTATGTGCCATGTATAGAAGTTTTTAATTCTCAAAAATGTTTTAAGTATATTGATTCAATTTTAGAAACTGCACTTAAGGATTTTACTCATCAATGTTAAATTGGCAGTTTTTGAAAAGAGTGAAAAAGAGGAATAAGAGCTAAATACCTTCTATGGTATTTTAGAAAAATATAAGACTGTTTGAAAACAATTCTTAAAGACTATAAATCACATATTCAAATACTGGATATTACACCTATAGACCACCAAAGTATTATTAATATGATGGTTTAAGGCAGTAATATTTCCATGGTAATAGCCTTTATTTTTTTTATCTTTCTATGTCTCAAACCAAGTTAATTGTTACTGTTTAAGACAGTTCTTTTACTTTAAACTGCATCTGTAAAATGCTTACATTTTCCTTCCTTTACACAACAGATGTTCCACAGAAAAGTTGTGTAAAAAAATGTAATCCCATTTTGCCATAAAATTGCATTATAATCATAAAAGTGCTTTACCTTCATTTCTTATATATCTCAATTTACCACACTTTCTAACACTTCACATGCATTTTCTTTTGCCACAGTCAGATCATCAAATAGTTTGAACAAACCTGTGTGAGCTGTATTTTAAAGTTTACCGATAGCAAGTCTCCGCCTGTAGCTATTGTGATTTACTTCTTCGGAGTGAGATTCATTTGTATATATGAAATGCTTTCCAGTTCATCCTAGCTTCAAATGAGATCTAAAAGAATTTTAAAAAAGTAAATATGGCTAAAATTGTGATTTCTTGATTCATAAATCAAAATTTCTTACAAACAGATGACCAATAACAATTTTAAGTAAAGAGTTTTAAACATTAAGGTATTGCATATACAGTTATAGTTTAATATTTTTTAAAAATGATTTGAGAATTTGAGAGAGAAAGGAAAAAACATTGATTTGTTCTTCCACTTATCCATGCATTCATTGATTGCTTCTTGTATGTGCCCGGATTAGAGAACAAACCTATAACCTTGTTGTAATGGGACGATGCTCTAACCAACTGAGCTATCCGGCCAGTGCACAGTTACAATTAATTACATCTAAAAAGTACAGACTAAAATCAGTCAGAGGAAAAGAGCATAGGCAAAGTTCAAGAAAGTTTGAAACACCATTTCCATTTGTACTATCATTATCGAGGAATAGATAGCTTTATTTTCCTGCTTTGATGTGTGACAATACACATGGAGCATTGCCAACCAGGTAAAGTCACCTGCAAGTTGGTTTCCAGAGTGGATGTTGTGGCTCAATCATGTAACCATGGCGGGCCACCTAATGGATGGCTTTAATCTCCAACCCCTCCAAAGGTCAAACTGATATCACGTGACTCAAAGTCCCTACTGTAAATCATATTGTTAGACTATCTGATATGACTAACCCTCGCTCCTATTCACTTTGTCATGAACAAAGGCCCCTAGACAAACCTAGACTTTTTTTTTTTTTAATCAGGCGTGAAATTTTAAAGGCTTAGAAATTACTTCCTAGAATCTGAGGGCAATGACCAGACTGCTAAATCAAGGCAAGATTCCAACATGTGATGAAGCTAGCCCAGAAACTCCCCTTTCAGATTTCTTATGTCATATTATTTTTATTCCAGTGAGTAGGTACTTGAAAATAGAATACTATTCTAAAATTCACCTCTTCCTTCTTCTTGTTCTCTTTTTCACATAGACGATATCTATATACCTATATATCATATATCTATATATCTATATACCGTATTTTCCGGCGTATAAGACGACTGGGTGTATAAGATTTTTCTGGGTTAAAAAGTTGTCTTATACACCGGAAAATATGGTAAATATCTATGCAGCTTTGAGCACAAGTCACTTCACCTCTAAGATGGAAATACCATATTTTCCAGCGTATAAGATGACTTTTTAACCCAGGAAAATCTTATACGCTCAGTCGTCTTATACGCCGGAAAATACGGTATCTATATACCTATACCTATATCTATATCTATATCTATATCTATATCTATATCTATATCTATATCTATATCTATATCTATATCTATTCATATATATTGCATCTTCAAGTGTTGTAGAATAAGGTCTAGAGTTCTAGAATTTACCAGTGAATGATGACTGGTTGTATCTGTTTAAATCAGGACTGCAATATATGAAAGTTCACTTAGCAAATAGAGTGGCTGTTAATATGACATGAAGCAGGTTTCCTACAAGGAGTATTACAGGAACTAAAGAGGGAAATATTCTAATGATGAAACATTAGGAGCTTTAATAGTCAGTTCAGTGTAGTTCCTCCACCCCCTCAACAAAATGCTTGGCTTTATATAGTCACACATGAGTGTGGCTTCTGAGGACCTAAGAAATGAAGAACAGGCTCAGCAGGCCTGGATTATACGGAACCAGCCACCTGGGTCCTTAGAGCTTTTAGAGACTAGAGACATATTTTGGCTAATTTAAGCAGGTCGCTAAGAAGAAGGCATCTCAGTTTTGCTGCCTACTGAATATTAGTAAAAATCCGGATTTAAATTGCTAGTGCCATGCCATGTAGAAAATAATTATCAGAATGCCAAAATTGTATTTTTGACCTCTTATTTTCTTTAATCAATATGACTAAAAGGTACTCAATTTTATTAATGGCATTAAAGAAACAACTTTTGTTTCATGCATTTATTTATTGTTTTTGTTTTTTATTTCATAGATTTGATTATATAGTTATAATTAGTATTATACTATAAAATTATTATTTTCTTTCATCTAGCAATTTGTGCTTAGATTATTTTTTTTTTCTTTTTTGGGATTCTTATGTAACTGAGTTTAAATATTTTTATTTTTATTTTAAATATATTTTTATTGGTTTCAGAGAGGAAGGGAGAGGGAGAGAGAGGTAGAAACATCAATGATGAGAGAGAATCATTGATCCGCTGCCTCCTGCATGACCGCCCCCCAACCCCCACTGGGGATCGAGCCCACAGCCCAGGCATCTACCCTAACTGGGAATCGAACCGTGATCTCCTGGTTCATAGGTTAATACTCAACCACTGAAACACACCAGCTGGGCTAAGTATTTGGATCTTAACATACCAACTTAAAGCTATACATTTCCATCTAAGCAATGCTTTCTTGTAGCTCATAAATTTTGAGATGTTTTCATTATATTTTTCTGATTTTTTTGTTTTATTTTTGTGTTTTCTTTTCTGAATTTCTGAATATTTAGGGTTATTACAAATATCCTGCTATTTCACTTTTTCAAATGCATTGGTAGTTGTATTTATATTCTAGCATATGGTCATTTTAGTTACTGTTTCAGGTGTACTTGAAAAAGAGTGTGCATTCTGCAGTTCTTGAATGTAATGCCAAATAAAGTTTAGTTAACATGAGGTGATTGGTATTGCTCCTACATTACTGAGAAGGATGTTAAAGCTTTCACTTATGATTGAATTTGTTTCTTCTTTTAGTTCTGTTAGTCTTGGCTATGTGTAGTCTGAAGTTCTTATGAGGTATATATGTATTTGGACTATTTAATCATTAGGACATGTCCTTCTTTATCTCTGTAATACTTCTTGTCTGAAATATACTTCATCTGATATTAATCGCCACACTAGTGCTCTTATAATTTCTGTTTGGATTGTATATATTCTCTATTTACTTTTAAATGATCTGTGTTTTTATATTTAAAGTGCATCTCTTACAGAGGACAATAGATTAGTCCTTTTTTTAATCCAGTCTGGAAACCGCTGCATTATTAGTCCATTTAGAGTTAACAAAATAATTTTCATAATATGTGTATCATCTTGCTAAAGATGATATTTACTTCTATTCTTTTTCTCTTTTTCTGTCTTATACCTCTACATGTTATTTTAATTGTGTCTAGTACTTTAAAAAATATATGTGTGTGTGTGTGTGTGTGTATACACACACACACACACACACACACTAGAGGCCCGATGCATGAAATTGTGCAAGAGTAGGCCTTCCTTCACCCGGCTGCCGGCATCAGCTTCCCTCTGGCACTTGGGACCCAGGTTTGCCTCTGGCCGCCAGCAGGCACCCAGGACCTGGGTTTCCCTCACAGCCCCAGCTTTGTCTGGAAGGTTGTCCGGAAGGACATCTGGTCTAATTAGCATATTATACTCTTATTATTATAGATATACACATTTAATTGGTATCTATCTATCTATCTATCTATCTATCTATCTATCTATGTCATCACCTAGTATATTTTAATAGTTCTCACCATGCATACACACAAACTGTAACTATGTGAGGTGTGATATATATATTAACTAACTTATTGCGGTAATAATATTTTGGGATATATACATATATTAAATCATTTTGTGGTATACTTTGAACCTACTAGTATGTAATGTTACATGTCAATTATATCTCAGCACAGCTGAAAAAAAGAGAGAGTGAGAGAGAGACCATTGGACATTGATAAAAACTGACCACTGAGAAATCCTCACTAAATCTCCAACAGAAGCCATACAGATGACATTTATATCAATGCAATGAAACTAGAAATTAAACACAAAGTGGTAGAACAATAAATAACTAAGTAACCAAACAAATAAATAAGGAAAATCAATCTGTATGGTAAAATTTAGGGCATAAGGGAGAGACGAGAGAAGGTATATTAAATTGGGACATTTTTCACTAGAAACACAGGTCATAAAAATACCTTGCCATGCCTCTTACCACAATTGTAGAAAAGACAGGGAAAATGGAATTGTGTTGATCTACATATTCGATTGCATCATTATGTTTCATAAAATATGCTTGATTTGTTATAGATCTCATTATATGTGTTCATGATGCAATTTCAAATTCTATTGTATTAAATGGCTAGATCATTGCAGGATCCTACAAATGCTGACAAATATTATTTCATTATGAAGCAGTCAACATTAAGTGATAGTTCACATACATATGAAGACTGAGTTAAAGAATCAATAGCAGATGCTGTAAATTACTCCAGAAAATGGGGGTGGAGGGAGCACGGAGAAAGGAATGAGTTTGCATTTATTATTTCCATGCACCAATTTGTTCCTTATATTATGGCTGATGATTTAAAAATTTCTGGTTTGATTTGAAATGGAAACTTTCCTAAGCTATTCATTAGTTTGGGAAATTGTAATATGATTTATTCAAAATCACATTCCCTATCTGAACTAATAATCTGTATTATAGACAGAATGTGCTAATATGTTATCTGCAACGAATAGCATTTGCAAGTTAGGTCTCACTAAATGTGGCCATCTTTGCTTTGTCCACCTCTCCCTGATTAACGTATTTCAAGTTGTGAAACCTAAATAAGTATCTTCAAAAGTAGCAATAGGGGGTAGGTGTAAGATTCATGAGTGGGATTTTAGGAAATAGTTTTTCATCTTGCACGATGAAACTTTGACTTCAGTTAGAATTATAGCACAAAGAGGATTTCAAGACTCATACTTTAGAGTACCAGAAAAACAACCCGGATTATTTATAGTATTCAAATTTAACAGATAAATGGAAATGTTGGCTATGTTTTACTTATGTGAAGCAAGAAAGTAAAATAAACTATTTTCGACTTTTTTACAAGTAATTTATTCATCTTAGATGTTCAAGTAGTACAGAAAGATATAATATAGTGGTATGCAGGTGTTTTTTAAATTGTGCTCTTATTTCTAACACAGACTATGAGTCTCCAGAAAAAACACTCACTTTAGAACAAGTACTTTTCATTTTCTTTGCCTGTCCATATTTTTATATTTGTTTTTTGACCCTGTGGGATAGGCATGCTGGACTACAGGAAGACCACACCCAACCAGTGATCCTGAAGTTATAATTAAGCAGTGAGTCAGCATGATAGACGAACACTGCACCAAGGCCAGGACACTTTCTCTGCTTTTGGCATCATCCCCCTTTCCTTACATCACTTCCTGTATAAGCCTTTGGAATATAGTCAACTAAAGGAATGCAGCAGGAAGTATGTGAGGATGTCTTACTGGATACATGTGTATGCCATAGTCCATGTTGATCTACTTTTCTATTTTTTTTTATTAAAAATTATTCCAGAGAGGAAGAGAGAGGGAGAGAGAGATAGAAACATCAATGAAGAGAGAGACATGTCAATTGGTACCTTTTACACGCACCCCGGCCAGGGCCGGGGATAGAGCCTGCAACCGAGGTAAGTGCCCTTGACCAGAATCAAAACTGGGACCCTTCAGTCCATAGGCCCACTCTCTATCCACTGAGCCAAACCTGCTAGGGCTACATTAATCTACTTTTCTTCATCTTTACCAATGCTTCTTTAGGCCACCATTCCTCTCAACTTCTGCATAGCTTCCAAAGTGGCTTTCCAAAGTGGTTCTTTCCTCTAACTCACACATGGAAGCTAAATGTATCTTTTACAAAATAAATCAAATTATGTATTTTATGCTTAACGTCTTCTACTGTCTCTATTATTCTCAGAAAAAAATTCAAACATTTCCCCCAGGTACCAGGCTCTAGGTAGCTGGACTCTAACTTGTCAAGATTGTCTGGAACCTTCTTCCTCCTGGCTTAGTACTCTCCAGCCATCTGACCTTTTTCTTCTTCTCTGAGTATTTCAAAATTCCTTCCGTATTAGCATTTGAACTTGCTATCCCTTCTGCCTGGAACATCAGCTCACGAGTACTGCATGCCCGACTCCCCTTCTTTTCAGGTCTCTCAACACAATTGTTCTACCCGCAGCAAGACTTTTTATAAAGTATCTGAGAACCTGGACAGTCTTTTACATTAACTTGTGTGTGTACATTTTCTTAAAGATAATTTAAAGATATCAGGAAACGTTTCATTCATTTTTATATGATTACATGTTTTTTGTCAACCCAGTAAAGTATAAATTCCAGGAGAGAAGAAACATAATTTTTCTCACTGTGCTATCTCCTTAGCATACTACACTGCCTATAACACAAGTGACCAATAAATATTAAATGTAAGATTAAAGTTAAAGATAGATATGTGCCCCTGATTCATTCTTGACTTCTTTTGCTACCATCTGGTGAGGGAACTAGTTACAAGGGTCCTTTTCTTAGTGGTTTTATGCTTGCTCTTATCAATGTCCAACTTTCCCATTTGTAAATAGGGAAGTAGATTCTCCAGGTAGGACACTGAATTAATTCAAATCAGGAAACCCTGAGGACAGAAATGAGCCTCACCCTCTTCCAATTTGAACAAAAATGGAGTCATCTCAGAGACATAGTCAACGAGATAATATAGTGTTTAAGATTGGGTTCTAGAATCAAACTGTCTGGGTTTACATCATCACTCAGCCATTTTTACCAGTGATGTTAATTTGAACACATTGTTGTACCTGTCTTCTTTGCATGTTTATTCTTTTGTATACTCGGTGACAGTATGGTATGTACCTCATAGAGGGATTATGATACAATGAAGTAATATATGTCAAACTCTTAGAGCAAGGTCTGACGTATTTGAAAAATTCATTAAAGCTTAGCTATTATTGTTTTAATGCCCCATGTTAGTCCTGCACTATGGGTTGTGAACAGATAAATTGAAAGGGCCATGCAGAACAGAAATACTGGTAGCAACTGGCTTGGTTACTTAACACGGAATCCCAGCTCTGCAATGGAGTAAATCCCATTCTTAAGCATCAATGAATGTGCTTAGATATGATTTTGATCTTGTATCTAATGATATAAAGTAAATAACTCCTTAAAGTGTCAGTGTGCATGAGTTTGGTTTGTCCGTGAGCAGATCAGAGATAAAGATTTGAGCACTAGAGAGGAGTAAGGGAGTGATTCAAGAAATGGGAAGCAGCTAAAGAGGTATACTTTTCCTTTTCCCTTTTAATAGCTATGATTAGACGATACCTAGAGAATGAAACCAGATAATCTCTTCTCTTAGGCTTTCTAAAAGATTTATAACTTTACTAGAAGATTGGATGAAAAATATTTTTTTTCAGTTTGCATAGGCATTGCCACCCTTAAGAAAATCCTAGTTGCCTTCACTAGAAGATAATTTTATTTATGTAGGTCTTTCTCAACCAAGGCTAAATATCTGAGTAGGAAAAATTCCATAAATCCATGTCATAAAACTTTTCTTTATTCAAAAGTGAAGTTTGTAAACAAAATGGTATTATGGTCTGCTATGGTAAGTCTTAAGCCATAATTCTTAGAGTAGGAGACATATGTGGATATACCTATTGGACTGCACTGAGGAGCTATTTCATACTATGAACTAATATTTTAAATTTTATCTTCATCACAGTTTTTCTGTCTTGGGGGTAAAACTCAACAAGGAATTTCTGTATGCCTATAGCAAAAATCCTAAAGTTTTTACAAGATGCCAACTCTCCAGGAAGTTTTGTGGGTTGTTGAGTAGGAGGCTGACAGACATAAATATTTTCATGTCAACCAAATACTGCCTTGCAGATTCTTGGCACATCTGGGATCTAACAACTATCTCACACAGAGCAACAGAAGACTGCGGAGCACCATGGCCCTGACCAGATGCCCACCTTCAAATCCTCATGATTATCAAACTATCGCTCTAGGGTAAAGGCACCTGGTGATGCCTCATGCACTCTTGCTCTTAATAAGTACCAGAAAGAAAGTGCTAGAGAATGCACACAAGGAGACTAGAGTGAATATTTTTTTTAAAGGAAAAGGTTTATAGTTGTTCAAATTACTATACTTCTTTATGATTTAATTACATATTCCAAAACACTTCTTAAATTTGTGTCAATAGCCCTAGCTGGTTTGGCTCAGTGGATAGAGACTTGACATGAGGATGGTCCAGGGTTCGATTGCGGTCAACAGCACATACATTGGTTGCAGGCTCCTCCTCACCTGGGCCCTGGTCAGGATTCTTGTAGGAGGCAATCAATGGATGTGTTTTTCTCACATTGATGTTTCTCTCTGTCTTTCCCTCTCTCTTCCACTTTCCCTAAAAATCAATGGAAAAATATCCTTGGGTGAGGATTAATAACAAAAAAAAAATTGTGTTAATGTAAGATTTAATGGGAACCACAAACTCAATTGTCTGTATGTTATACATAGTTATTTTTTAGTCTTTCCCATAAATACAGTAAACTGTTTCATATATATGGATATTACTATGGATGTATAATGGTTTACATTTTCCACATGGGCATTATGGGTGCTTGTAATTTGATATTTAGATAGACTACATATACATACTTGGAGTAATTTTTTATGTAAGTGAACTCTTCTTTTTTAAAAAAGATGTTTTTATTTATTTCAGAAAGGAAGGGAAAGGGGGAGAGAGAGAGAGAAACATCAATGATGAGAATCATTGATCGGCTGCCTCCTGCACACCCCCCAATGAGGATCAAGCCCACAACTCTGGCATGTGCCCTGACTGGGAATTGATCCATGACCTCCTGGTTCATAGGTCGATGCTCAACCACTGAGCCAAGATGACTGGGCTAAATTAACTCTTCTTCATTAAAAAATCACATGTATATATAATAAAGTAACTGTTGAGAACAGAAATTAAAATCAGGGACCTATCAAGAAGTCTTCTGAGTTGATGACATATATACTTGAGTATAGTAAAGACCTTCACATACATATTGATTAATAGGTGTGAGTAGGTGTGATTGATTCAACCAAAAAATTAGTTTGCACCTTCTGTGGTCCATCCATTATGTTTAAATTGAGCTAGTTTCCCCCTAGTTGAAAAGATAGATGATCAAATAGTTAACTATATTACTATATGATTAGTGCAATAATGAATGCTTGATTCAAGTATAAATATTTGAAATAGGTTTTTGAAAGTAAAGTGAAGTGCTTTCAAAGCTGCTCTTTATTAAACAGGACTTTGAAAGACAGAGAAATGGACCAAAAGAATTAATTTCCTGAGTCTACTGTGTACCTTCCACTATTTAATATATGATGCAAACATTTCCACAAAGTGTTATCTAGCACTTATCTAAAAAATCAGAAATAAAATACTTGACTCTTCAAGCTTGGAGCAGCAGATTATAATTCCTATTCATAGGAACATGCAAATATTTAAAAGTAAACAATACTTTGTTAAAAAGATAGAGAAATACATCTATTTTATAAAAGTTGAGATAGAAAATAGTTATTTTCAACCTGTTCAAAATAAGACACCTGTATTTGAAGAATAACAAATTAGATAAATAATGACTAATACATTACACTCCTGAAACAATTTAACTATTTCTATTTCTACAAACATTGATGTACCCTGTACTATATACCACACACTGTGCTATATATTTTAATAATAGTATTATTTTCAATAATCTATTGATGCCAACACTCATATAGCTTCTGATACATGACAAGTACTTTATGTGCTATATGTTGTTAACGAAAAAACCATTGAAACCTGTAAAGAATTTTAGTGAGTTTATTTGAGCCAAACTGTCGACATATGCCGGGAAGCAGAACCTCAACGAATTGAGATTATGCTCCGAAGAATGGTGGGTTACATCTGTATTTATACATTGCCATCAAAGGAGGGACATAGGTGGGCTACATGAAATTCATTGGATAAAGTCAAACGGTGGGAAACCCCTGGGATTGGACAAAAAGTAAAATGATGGACACATACTTAGGTGGGTACAGGAACAATTAACAGGATAATGAAGGAATTTGAGGCATCTGTCCTGGTGCCTACCACATTTGGTTGTGCCCCAGGGGCTCCAGCAAAAGAAGGAAGTTACAAGTTACCCAGACATCTCACAGATATGTTATCTTAGAGGCGAAAAGGCAAATGGGCTCAGGAAAGAAGATCTAAGTTGATCTTTGTCAGGGAAGGTATCAGCTTAGGAATGACTGCCCACTATAACCTGTTTGTAGTTAAATATTTAATTTTCAAACCATCCTTTGTGGTTATTCCAGGTCTCTGAGTTTGCAAGACTGCCACGCAGGCCTCCCCTGAGCTTGTCAGGTTAGCAGGTGGCTCCTTTCGTCCACAATGTAAACTAACTCATTTATATCACTGGTAAGAGAGGGTAAATGCTATGGAGAAACATCTTACCAGTGAAGGAAAAAGGAAGTGTCAGTGCTGGAGGGATCCATTGAAAAGAGGAGGTCCTCACTGAGAAATAGACATTTGACAATATGTATATCTGGGAATTCTCCAAGCAAAACGTCCAGATATCTACTTAGTCAAAGGCCTGGTGTTTTCATGGGAAATCAATGAAGCCTTGGCTGGAAAAAAAAGGGAAGTAGTCAGAAATGAAGTAAGAGGAAAAATAGAGTAATGCTTCAAACATGTGTAGATTAAAGTGTCATTTAGAGGACCATGCCATTTATTTCCACCATGGGTCAGCCACATCCTCCACCAAAGAGACAATCCTGAGCAGGCAGGAAAGACTGACTTTCCAATCTCCCCTGGGAACAAGCAGGAAGTGGGGAGGACAATAAGCAGTACAGGGGAAAGTCCTTTGCTGGGCGCATGCGTGGTAGAAGCCAAGATTGGCCACGGGGAGGCCTCCCTTCTAAGAGCAGGTGCAGTAGAAGGCAGATGAAAAAGCAGAACTTTGAGGCATCTGCTGTAGGAGCCACAGTGGTGACCATCAAGGGGAGGAGTCTAGCCTGGGAAAAAGTGAGAAAAGGATCAGCTAGGAAAAGGGCACAAACCCCGAAGATCCAGAAAAGATTTGGATAGGGAGAGGGCCCAGCACAGTCCTGGGAAAACCCAAGAAACAGGTTGGACACTTTAAAAGACTGCTGGCTTGTTCCCAAAATCAAGAAAATATATGGAGGATTAGCAAGGATCCCTGGACAGTTGCTCCCAGGGCCTGCCTGCCCTCTGCATCCCAAAGGGTGTATTATTTATTTTCACCCCAATAAATCTTGCCACTATGCTTAAATTTCTCCCACATGTGTGTCTCCCTGAAATTTTTTCTCACAACTCGATAAGGGCAAGGTTATGACTAGGTTAGGCACACTTGGAGAATCCAGGATACTCTCCCTCCTCAAGTTTTTGGCAACTTTTCTGCCTACTACATCTATACTAATAAAAGGGTAATATGCTAACTAGACCAGGTCAACCGGCCATCTTCCAGACGTGCGACTTCCTTCCAGACAAAGCCATGGTGGTGGCAGCTGAGGCAGAGAGGGCAGTTGGGGGTGATCAGGCCAGCAGGGGAGAGCAGTTGGGGGCGAGATCAGGCTGGGAGGGGAGGGCAGTTGGGGGTGATCAGGCAGGCAGAGGCAGTTAGGGGCAATCAGGCCAGCAGGGGAGGGCAGTTGGGGGCAAGATCAGGCCAGCAGGGGAGGGCAGTTAGGGGCGATCAGGCAGGCAGGCAGAGAGGTTACGGGCGATCAGGCAGGCAGGCAGAGGGGTTAGGGGCAATTAGACGGGCAGGCAGAGGCAGTTAGGGACGATCAGGCAGGCAGGCAGGTGACCAATTAGGAGCCAGCGGTCCCAGATTGCAAGAGGGATGTCTGACTGCTGGTTTAGGCCCGATCCCACAGGGCCTCTAGTTTGATTATAAAATAATTATCTATTAAATTTCTTTTAATTATATACTTATTAAGGGAAGACATTAAAATTTGAAAATTTTAATTTTTGTAACCCTAATGCTGAAATCTGGGTGTTTTTCTTTTATATATAACTAGTGGCGCAGTGCACGAAATTCATGCACTGGGGGGGTTCCCTCAGCCCAGCCTGCACCCTCTCCAATTGGGGACCCCTTGGGAGCCAGCAGTCCTGGATTATGATTGTTCCATTGCAAGAGTGTGTTTTTTCCCTCCCTTGCCAGCCTGGTTGCCCCTAACTACCCTCTCCTGCTGGCCTGGTTGCCCCCAACTGCCCTCCACCTCAGGCCTGGTCACCCCTAACTGTCCTACCCTGCAGGCCCAGTCGCCCCTAACGTCCCTCCCTTGCCAACCTAATTGCCCCTAACTGCCCTCCCCTTCCAGCTCCATTGCCCCTAACTGTCCTCCCCTGCCTGTCTGGTCGCCCCTAACTGCCCTCCCCTGCTAGCTCAATTGCCCCTAACTGCCCTCACCTGACAGCCTGGTCACACCCACTGCTCTCCCCTGCAGGCCTGGTCCCCCCCAACTGCCCTTTCCTGCAGGCCTGGTCCCCCCCAACTGCCCTCTCCTGCAGGCCTGGTCACCCCTAACTGCCCTCCTCTGCTGGCCTGGTCACCCCCAACTGCCCTCCCCTGCAGGCCTTGTCCCTCCCTACTGCCCGCCCCTGCTGGCCTGGTTCCCCCCCCCCCCAATAGCCCTCTCCTGCTAGCCTGGTCCCCCCTAACTGCCCTCCCCTACAGGCCTTGTCCCTCCCAACTGCCCTCCCCTGCTGGTCTGGTCCCCCCCAACTGCCCTCCCCTGCAGGCCTTGTCCCTCCCAACTGCCCTCCCCTACTGGTCTGGTCCCCCCCAACTGTCCTCCCCTGCAGGCCTGGTCCCCCCCAACTTCCCTCCGCTGCTGGCCTGGTCCCTCCCAACTGCCCTCCCCTGCCAGCCATCTTTTCATGGCCATCTTGTGTCCACATGGGGGCAGCCATCGTTGACTATATGGGGGCGGCCATCTTGTGTGTTGGAGTGATGGTCAATTTTCATATTACCTCTTTATTATATAGGATAACCCCTTTTATTTCTCAAGATGAATCGGAAACATGACTTACTTTCTATGAATATAGTAAAGGGAAAATTATTATTTTCCTCTCTTTCTCCCTTGCTCCGTCTCTTCCTCTCTCCTCTTCCTCCTGCTCCTCCTTTTTCCTCTCTCTCTCTCTCTTTCTCTCTTTCTCACCTCTTTCTCCAGAAATAATAATATATTTGTGTTTGGAATGTAATGAAAAATATTCTTGTTTGATAAATCAATTCATGACAATTTCTTAGACATTTTATTGCTTTAACATAAATTTACCCGATTTCAATTTTAATTGTTTTTGCCCCTGACTGCATGTGATACTGACTATAAATTATCATTAGTCTATCTGACACAGTGGGAAGATTTGTATGTATTAAAGTGGTATATTTTAAACACACAAGCTGTACAGAATAGCCAATATGCCGTAAAGCTGCTGTCAATACAGGCATGTTTTAGCTTGTCACATTGAGACCAATAAGAAAGGTTTGTTCTATCATGATTTATGTTGGCTGTACAAGATATGTATCTTTTATTTCCTTATATATTATAAAATCACAAAAGTTACTGAGAATATCAGGGTCATTGGAGAAGGTCAGCTGTAGGAATAGATTAAATGATCTTGGAATATTGATTGTTCCATTGCAAGAGTGTGTTCCCCCCCCCCCCTTCTTTGACATACCTTCTTTTCACTGTTCAACCATTCAGTTAATGAGGCAATGCAGTGATTTCAATGTAAGACAAACCTTGATTTGCTGCCAACAGTTTCTAGCTCAGTGCAGTTTCACTGGCACAGTGTTAAGTACTTGATTGATGTACTTCAGTGTCACTTCCTACTCCCTTTAGTTGCCTTAATTCTCCTATGACTTGTCACCACCTGAGAAATGTATTTGTTCATTTCCTGAGTGCCACACTAGATTACAAGGTCTTTGAAGAAAGGCAATCCATCTCTTTTGTTCACCACTGTATCCCTATTGCTTAGTTACTGGCATATAGTAGGTGCTCAAAATTATTTGACGAATGATTGCCCACACGCTTAAAGAAATGTGACCTATTTCTAAGTCACAAAAGAGTTTTGGGAGGTTATTAACTTTATGTTTTAATTTTCCTAAAAATATTTACCTTTTGTGGAGTATGTTTAAAACCTATTTGCAGAATAAATGATTCATTAATATGTATTTTTTCATTTATTCTTTATGCATTAATGACTTTAACTCAATAACTGGCATGTCAGTGCCATATTGAATTCATACTTGAATGCTCTCAAGTTATATAATTGTGTGTGAATTCTAGCTTATTGTAAATATGCTTTGAAAAGTCATTCATAAAGAGCTAAAAGATTTCTACTTGTTAGAAGTCTAATTTACCTTGTGTTTCTTTGGTGATCCATAATGTTTCCCATAGGTTTCTTACCATTTAATAATAAATTACAATCCTATATGATCATTTCTACATTAACCTTATAGGATCCACAATTGCCATGAAATCTAGTATTGTACATTAAGCATCAAGAATATAACTACATTAAAAATAGACAAAACTTATGCATTCAGATTATTTTTTTAAAAGTAGCCATTCAGTATGATGCACCTTTGACAGATAAGACTGACAAAAATAGCAATGCAGATACCTATTTTAATGTAAATTAGATCTGAAGATTCAGTTCAATTTTCTGAAGTAAAAATCACATAAAATATTTTTCACAATAGAAATGACTAGAAGATTTTAGCATATTTTTATGAAGGAAAAATTACAAATTTTATTAGTTAAAATTTACTTTAGTCAAAATTCTGGGAACTTAACTTGTACATATTGATACCAGATTTTTGGACTGGAAACGCATGGTTTCCCCTGGGTAGGATGGTTCCCAGGCTCTTGTCCAGTGGAGTCAAAGAATGAAACCACGGAGAAAGGTGGTGTAGCAAAGGTGGAAATTAATTGAGAAACAAGCACAGACTCCCACGTGGGGAGAGGGAAAGAGTCCCACTGATTCCCTTTTCCCTATCTACACTAATAAAAGAGAAAGATACAAATTAACTGTACCTTCATGATGCCCACCAGCCAATCAGGAGTGAGTATGCAAATTAACCCAACAAAGATGGCTGGCTAACTTGCATACACAGATGCCCAGCGGCCAGGGACAGAGCAGGATACTTGTATCTTCGCCATGGCAACAATGCAGGTGTTCCATACCGCCCCAGCCACTCACGGTCTCTGGGCAGCATGGGAAGGCAGGGCTGGAGCAGAAAGGCGGTGCCAGAAGCCAGGGAAAGGAAGCCCCATTCTTGCACGAATCTTTGTGCATGGGGCTTCTAGTGGTTTATAAAGGCTATAGATCTTTGTGTCTTGATATCCCCTCTGATTGGTCACTATAGCAACTCCAGAGTTCAAAGGTGGAACCTCCCATGGGACATGTGAGACGCTCCTCCCCTCCTTCCCCATTGTTTCCCTATTCCCTCTGGGCTTTCTTCCTCTCTCTTTGAATGAGGGGCTTCCTTCCCTTTATTCTGTAAATGTATACCTTCTGCAGCTCCCAGCTTCCTTATTCTACCGAAATGTGCCTTCTGCTGTTTCCAGCTCCCTTATTCTATGGAAATGTACCCTTTGCAGCTCTATAGCCCTGTGCTTTTTCCATGGACCCCTTAATTTTTTAAAAATTTCCTAAGCTGGCCTATTTCACCCCCCCAAAATTCTATCTTATCCCTAAATATTCTTTCAATATGGTATATACATATCTTAAAGATTAAATAATTTGATAGCTTAAAACTATTTAATCTTGCCATATACTTTTCTTAACTTTTGTCTTTACATTAATAGCATGTAAAAAGTTAAATTCCTAATTTTATGTTTTTTTTTCCATATAGCAAAGCATTACTGTTTGAACAAAAAGCAGTATTTAATACTGAAGCACTACCCACTCAATCTTACTAAGCAATTTAAGAAGTATTTCACCTTTCTAAACACTTCAGACACAAATTGGTTCAAAATAATGAAATTACATGTAGTACAAATTTTGTCCTATTGCTGATTAATTATAGAACAGAATTTTTTTGAAGTTTTGTTGATATTGATGGTTATGTTTTATAAAGATGTAAAGTAAAAGATTTTTTAAAATAATTAATATTAGACCGCTGAAATGTGACCCAACTTAGTTAAAAGTTCAAACCTTTAGAAACATAATCGAGATCAGTGATATCAACTCCTACAACTTCTGTTTTTCTATAAAAATAAACAAACTGGTTTTTCTACAAGGTCTTTGAAGAAAGGAAATTCATTTCTTTTGTTCACGACTGTATCCCTAGTGCTTAGTTACTGGCATATTGTAGGTGCTCAAAAATTATTTGACAAATGATTAAGCCATAGATGTTTATTGTAATAAAATTTTATATACTAGTATATATATATATATATATATATATACAGTTGTAAGTGCAATGTGAAAATTATCCTTGATCTTAACATCTTAGAGATGATACTGAATTTTTGGACTGAAACCCGGATTCTTTGTCCACAGGAATCGAAGAATGAATCCACGGACCGAAAGTGGATCAGCAAAGGAGGAGATTTATTGAAGAACAAGTATAGACTCCCACGTGGGGAGAGGGAAGAGTCCCACAGAATGGACTTCCATGTAGGGAGGGGGAAAAGGGTCCCACTGGGTTCCCTTTCCCTACGGCTTATAAAGGCTGCAGATCCTAGTGCCTTGATATCCCCTCTGATTCATCACTATTCCCTTAGACTGGTTACTATAGTAACTCCTGAGCTCAAAGGTGGAACCTCACAGTGGCCAAGTGAGGTTCTCCCTGCTCCTTCCTTATTGTTTTCCTATTCCCTTTGGGCTTTCTTCTTCTCCATCTGAATGAAGGGTTTCCTTCTCTTTATTTTGTAAATGTGACCTTTCTTGGCTACTTCCAGTTCCCTTGTCTTATGGAAATGTAACTGCTCCTGGCTTCCTTGCCTTATGGAAACGTACCTTCTCCCAGTCTGTGGCCCTGTGTTTTTCCATGGACCCCAATCCTAAAAAATCGCTAAACCTGCCTATGTTCCCCCAAAATTCCTGCTTCAGTGATAACCATAGTTAACTTCTTATACTATGTTTTTTATTATTTATCAATTTTTATTATTTACACAGATAAAGAAAAGTATGGTTCATTTAAAAACGAACTAAATTGTGGCATAATTTTAGATGATTTGAGGAGTATAAGAACAAAGAATAAATTTCATCTTGATGTTAGAAACTCTTCTTTGAGTGGATTAGTAGCTTTATTTTTAAAAGTTTATCTTTATTGTTGAAAGTATTGCAGGTGTCCCTTTATCCCCCACATTGACCCTCTCCACCCCACATGTGCCTTCTCAGGCCTTCACCACACTATTATCTGTGTTCATGGGTTATGCACACATGTGTTAACGAAAAAAAACCATTGAAACCTGTAAAGAATTTTAGTGAGTTTATTTGAGCCAAACTGTCGACATATGCCGGGAAGCAGAACCTCAATGAATTGAGATTATGCTCCGAAGAATGGTGGGTTACATCTGTATTTATGCATTGCCATCAAAGGAGGGACATAGGTGGGCTACATGAAATTCATTGGATAAAGTCAAATGGTGAGAAACCCCTGGGATTGGATAAAAAGTAAAATGATGGACACATACTTAGGTGGGTACAGGAACAATTAACATGATAATGAAGGAATTTGAGGCATCTGTCCTGGCGACTACCACATTTGGTTGTGCCCCAGGGGCTCCAGCAAAAGAAGGAAGTTACAAGTTACCCAGACATCTCACAGATATGTTATCTTAGAGGCAAAAAGGCAAATGGGCTCAGGAAAGAAGATCCAAGTTGATCTTTGTCAGGGAAGATAGCAGCCTAGGAATGACTGCCCACCATAACCTGTTTGTAGTTAAATATTTAATTTTCAAACCATCCTTTGTGGTTATTCCAGGTCTCTGAGTTTGCAAGACTGCCACGCAGGCCTCCCCTGAGCTTGTCAGGTTAGCATGTGGCTCCTTTCGTCCACACATGTATAAAAGTTCTTTGGTTAATCTCTTCCCCCAAACCCCCATTGAATCCTTTGAGAATGAACTATTGTCATAAGAAATGATTCAGTGCAACATTAAATAATAATTGCAATATAAAATTATTTTATGCTGTTTGTAGATTTTAACTTATGTAATCTTAAAGATAAGTAAAAAAGTTCCTATTTATAATTATATAACATGTGTAAATAGGCCCCCATTGACAATATAAAAGGTCCTCCCTCTCCCTCTTCCATCTCTCTCTCCTGATAAAATAGAAAAGTAGAATGTGAAAGAAAGATAAAAGGAAAAGCAATGATACTTTCATTTTTATTCTAAAAACTAAGGAACAAAAGCATATTTTGTTATGATTGCTGCCATAAGTAATGGATTTTTTGTTATATGGTGTCCCAATTTCTCCTTCAGGGACTTAAGCACAGGTGACCAAGGGTGCCTCAGCCAGTCTCTAAACTGACACGTACGACCCAAGGTACTTACTTAATATTGACCGAGCATAAATTACACAGGAGACAGACATGCAATGCACGTATCACACACGGTTTATTTACCAGAGTCCTGGTGGTTTCCAGACCTCGGCAGGCCACCCGGGGATCCGCGCCGACAGACACACACACTGGACGTTGGACGTTGCAGCTGCGGCTCGGCGTCTTGTTTGAGGCCTCAGTTTCCGGCTCACTGTTTGGACTCACAGTCCACGGCAGAGCTTGGGCAGATGCAGGAAGTGGGGTGGAGAGTGACCGTCTGTGGAGGAGCAGAGCAGCCTCTCTGATCTTCCTCTGGTGCTTCCTCTTTTTATGTGCCTAGATGGGCGTTTTCACTGTGTCTTATCAGCGGGTCCCAGGAGCCTTGCATATCTGGTTTTACATATGGGGAGCAGATCACTTTATCTATTTTCTACATACAGGCCACTCAGGGGTGTTTAATCAACCTGTTTACATTACATTCAATACTTTTTAACATCATACTTTAATATCACACTGTAATTCCATACTTTGATACTTATTCTATATTATTCTTATCACTATTACTATAACATATGGTCTCACATTCTAGATGTGATCATTGAAAAATAGTGACTCTAAATGTAGAGATGATATGAAAACAAAATCAAACATTTCTAGCTCTGATAAATAAAAAAAATCATGACATTTACATATCATTTAGGGATTAAATAACAACCCAAAATATTAAAAAAACAAAATATATAATAAAATATGGTTTCTTTTGAATACTGAGGCCAAAAGTAAAAATGAGGAATAGAACTGTGTCATTTTTTTTAAATTCTCACCCAGAGATATTTTTCCATTGATTTTTAGAGAGAGTGGAAGAGAGAGAATTATTGATGTGAGAGAAACACATCAACACATTGATTGGTTGCCTCCTGCATGTGCTCTGCCCTTGACCAGAATCAAACCCAGGACCCTTTGGCTCTATTCACTGAACCAAACCAGCTAGGGTCAGAACTGTCTTTTCTATCTAAACTAGAGGCCCGGTACATGAAATTTGTGCGTGAGTTCAGTCCCGAGGCCTGGCCTGTGATCAGGGCCATCTTCCCCAGCTGCCCACAGCCAACCCCATCCCTCACTGCCACCCACCCCTGGCTCCCCATTCGCCATCAGGTGATTGGTGCCTGACGGCTGGGGGAAGGGACAGAGAGGTTGGCTGTTCCTGCCCGCTTGCTGGCCCACCCCTGCTGCGGGTGGCCATCAGGCGATCGGAGCCTGCTGACTGGGGAAAGGGACCAAGAGGTGGTCAGTGTACCTCATAGTGATTGGTCCAGTGGTTGTTCTGGTTGTTCGGCCATTAGGGTCTACTTGTGTATTACCCTTTTTATTATATAGGATAGAGGCCTGGTGCACGGGTGGGGGCCAGCTAGCCTGCCCTGAAGGGGTCCCAGGATTGGGGTGGGGGGGGGTCCCTGCTGAGGGTGAGGCCAGCCTTGACGAGGGGCCGTGGGCAGTTTGCAGACTGGCCACGCCCCCAATCGGGGTGAAGGTCCCCACTAGGGGGTGGGGCCGGCCTGGGTGAGGGGCCACTGGAGGTTTGCAGGCCAGCCAGGCCCCCGCCTTTGTCAAGAAGGATGTCTGTAATGATGTCCAGTAAGAAGTCCGGTCTAATTAGCATATTACCCTTTTATTAGTATAGATGTTTAAATCCTGTTTATTTTTTTAATTTATTTTATTTATTTAAATTTCTTTATTGATTATGGTATCACATAATTATCCTCATCCCCCCATTCCCATCCCAAATCCCTCCCCACGTATGCACCCACCCCCCTGTTGTCCATGACCACTGGTTAGGCTTATATGCATGTTTACAAGTCCTTTGGTTGATCTCTAAATCCTCTTTAAACTAGAGGCCTGGTGCATGAAATTCATGCATGGGGGGTTGTTGCTCAGCCCAGCCTTCACCCTCTCCAATCTGGGACCCCTTGAGGGATGTCTGACTGCCCATTTAGGCCCGATCCTGGTAAATGGGCAGTTTGACATCCCTCTCACAATCCAGGACAGCTGGCTCCCAAATGCTCTCCTGCCTGCCTTCCTGATTGCCCCTAACCACTTCTGCCTGCCAGCCTGATCACCCCCCTAACCACTTCCCTGCCAGCCTGATTAATGCCTAACTGCTCCCCTGCCAGCCTGTTTGCCCCTAACTGCCCTCCCATGCTGGCCATCTTGTGGTGGCCATCTTATGTCCACATGGGGGCAGCCATCTTTGACCACATGGGGGCAGCCATCTTGTGTGTTGGAGTGATGGTCAATCTGCATATTACTTTTTTATTAGATAGGATATTACTGTCATTAATTGCTTAAAGTTTAAATATAGAGGAAATAAATAATGTGAAAAACATATACAACAATAGTGATTTGAACACAAAATATAATTTGATATCTCATACAAAATTTAAATTTTTCCAGATAATTTCTAATCAGTATTATAAATATTTAGACCAATATCTACACAAGTATATATACATATGTGAAGTTTAGGAATACATTTTATTTAGTTAGCTGCCATCAAGATAATTATCAAAGGGAAGTAACTGTTATTTAAGAAATAAATAACACGTTCTAGCATTTGTCAGTTGACATTTTGTCATCATGTCTTACTATTCTGTTTTACACTACTTTAAATTCTACAAGTGCCTGGATCTTTACATGCCTTTTCTTCACCTAGTCTTATTTTTCAATAATATAAACAAGTTGCTAGCAGGGTGCATTTTTACTTTGAGAATATCTAAGTCTTTACTGCCCTTCTATTATTTACGTTTCCTGAGATGCCAATGTATATCCATAAAGGGCAGGGAGAAGATGACTTCTGCAGAGACATTTATGTTTGTAGCATTGCCTGTGTGTTAAAAACCCATGGCACTAAAAATAAATAAATAAATAAAAAATAAAAAAGAGAGTTGCTCTTTTGTAGTATCAGTTCAAAAAAAAACATAATCACTTGGGAAATTTTACTCTGTATCTGCTGCAAAGAAACCCAGCCGAGAAGAAAGGCCTGCAAAACCATAGAAGGCAGTAAATGTCAGTAAAGGTGGATCATTCTTGCTTGTAGCCATAAGGGCATTTCACTTATACTCAAGCTCATTGTTATGCTTAGTCAAGTATAACCTTATGTCAAGCTGATCTCTGCACTGTGGAACTCCAGATGTAACTACAAGTAGCAAACTTTGAAATAATATAGTGCCCCCAATTTAGACTGGAACTTTGCAGCAGTTCAACTCTAAATCAATGTTAATTGCAGTTAAAAGGTAACAATAAAAATGAAATCTTAGATTTTGAAGTTTTTATTATTAAGTGTGAATTTTTGAGATGTTAATTTTCATATGGAAAACAATACAATAATCAATCCTATCTAATAAAAGAGTAATATGCAAATTCACCATCACTCTGTGACAAAAATGGCGGCGCCCATAGACATAAGATGGCGGCGCCCAGTCCTCTCAGACCCAGGGAGGGCTGCCGCTGAGAGCAGGCAGCATGAGGCCCCGGCTGTTGGCCTGGGAGGTGCCTTCACACCTCCAGCACGATCAGATCCCAACCACAAACCGGGCCGTAGGCCTGGGAGGCGGTGTGCACCCCCGGCTCAATCAGCTCCCAGCCTCAACCCAGGCTGTTGGCCTGGAAGGCGGTGCCCGCCCCGTGAGATCTGGTCCCAGCTGCGATCTGGGCCGTAGGCCTGGGAGGCGGCGTGCACCCCCAGTGTGATCAGCTCCCAGCCATGAACTGGGCCGTAGGCCTGGGAGGTGGTGAACACTCTGGCACCATCAGGTCCCAGTGGCGACCTGGGCAGTGGCCTGGGAGGCGACCATGCAGCCCTGGCATGATCAGCTCCCAGCTGCAACCTGGGCCATGGGCCTGGGAGGCGGCGCTCACCCGCAGCACAATCAGCTCCCAGCTGTGACCCAGGCCATAAGCCTGGGAGGTGGCGCACACCCTGGAGCGATCAGGTCCCAGTGGCAACCTGGGCAGTGGCCTGGGAGGCGGCCATGCACCCCCATCATGATCAGCTCCCAGCGGCGACCCTAGCCGTGGCCTTTGCAGCAGCCGCGCCCTCCCGCTCCCCCCATCGCTCTCACCCCTCTACCCCCCACCGCCGGGAGCGATCTGCTCCTAGCCTCGGCCTGGGCTATGGGCCTGGGAGGCGCCCGCAACTGCCTATCCCCTTGCCCGCCCTCTCCCCCCCCCCCCCCAGAGATGAGCTCCCATCCACAGCCTAGAGGTGTAGGCCTGGGAGGCAGCTGTGCCCCCAATAGCTATCCCTTCCCTGGGGCAGCCTTGGGTGTCAGCCTCCAAAGGGCCTGCGCCCCCATGGAGTGATCCTCCCACACACACCTATAGCCTTGGAATTTCCCTTGCCCCCAGCAGAGTGATTAGAGACAGAAAAGGAATAAAAGGAGAAAAGAAAGAAAGGACAAAAGATGAAACATCAAGAAAAAGAAAGAGAAGGAAAAAAGGAAGAAACAACCACACGATATCACCTTTCCAAGGTCTCATGAAATTCCTGTTTAACGAGTTTATTTTATGACACTTTTAGTTTGGGTTTACATTTTTACTGGTTTGTCAAGACCACGGCAGGTACACTGTCCAATATGTTAAAGAAAAAACCCTATCTAATGAAGAGGGAATATGCAGGGGAGGGCATTTTGGGGTGACCGGGCTGTCAGGGGAGGGCAGTTGGGGACTATCGGGCCTGTAGGGGAACAGTTAGGTGTCAATCAGGTTGGCAGAGGAGTGGTCAGGGGTGATCAGGTTGGCAGGCAGAAGTGGTTAGGGTCAATCAGGCAGGCAGGCGAGCAGTTGGGAGCCAACAGTCCTGGATTGTGAAAAAGATGTCTGACTGCCTGTTTAGGGATCGGGCCTAAACAGGCAGTCAGACATCCCCCAAGGGGTCCCAGATTGGAGAGGGTGCAGGTTGGGCTGAGGGACACTCCCCCCCCCCCAATGCATGAATTTCGTGCACCGGGCCTCTAGTAAGTAATAAAAGAATAAACTTTGTTTCATGTACTCACAACTGCAAACTTAATTTTGCCTACCCTTGTATATGCTATGTTAGCAAATCCAAATAACTCTGAAATCTAGTGTGTTTTTCATCTGTGCATTTCTCAAATAAAGACTTGAGAAAATTCTATAGAAAGAATGTATTATTTACACACTCACACACACACACACACACATATGTAGTTTAATTTTTGTAGTTCCATGAAAAGACAAACATTTGATAAAAATCAATAATTTAATTGAAGTAACAAAAACATACAGGTCAAATATATAGACATTCCCACCTTGTTTTCTAAATCAATAATTATAAGGCAAATTAGATTTAGTTTGAACATCAAAAATGGTCAAAAATACAAATGTTACATCAAAAGCTCCCATTGTTTGTCCATAGTTTCTAAATTTAAAAATAATTTTTTAAAGTTCATTGACCTGGTGTAGTCAAGTTTTCAATGGTTCCTCACTTTGTTTACATCTAACTATTGGGGAAACAGTTTCCCTGTCTCAGTCCAACATATCTCACCAGGTGTCTCCTTGCAGTGGTATTGATTGTTTACTCTGGTCTTCATATGTTTAGGTTCCTTCACTTTTCTTTCTATTTGGAACACCAAGTTGATGATATAAATCTGTTAACATGACTGTAATTTTTCATCTACTTTAATACACGTTATTGACTGTGTATGGAGTTGGACCATTTAAATGTGTCTCTTTAGGCAATTACAATCTTATGATCATACCAGCATGAATATTCTGTGTAATTTTGAATGACTTATATGTCCAGATATGTATTCTGTGGTTAATCAGGCAAGTTTATATTCAAGGAGAAACAGCTTATTAGGCTAATACAATGGGATTAAAATAATCATTTAAGCCCTGGCTAGTGTTTCTCAATGGTTAGATCATTGGCCCATGCACCAAAGGGTCGCAGGTTCAATTCCTGGTCAAGGGCATGTACCTGGCTTGTAGGTTCGATCCCCAGCTCCAGTCCATGTGCATGCAGAGGCAACCAATCTCTGTGTCTCTCTTGCATTGAACTCTCTCTTCCTCTCTCCCTCCCTCCTTCCCTCTGTCCCTTCAACTCTCTCTAAAAATCAATGGAAAAAATACCCTCGGATGAGGAATAACAAAACAAAACAAAAAAGAATCATTTAGAACTATGTTAATTAATATTCTTTTCACTTGCTTCTTTATACTATGAAGAGCAAAATAACTTTTACTTGATTATTATGATTTAAAAGTGAACACTAGTTAAAAGAAACTTGGGTAAGCTACTGACACATAAGCCTCAATTTGTCACTAGAAAATTGTGTGATTCAGATGAAAATGTCTGTATTTTCTTCTATATATAATTACTAATACAATTAAGGGGATTTTTGGCTAGTGAAGATAAACATGTAATGTATCAAATATATATTTTTATTTTCATTAAATGTCTTCTATACATAGAGATGAAAGTTTATGGGTATTCAAATCCTATAGAAGTAGAGTTCATGCGCATGTTAGATACCATTACACTACTCTTTTTTTATAAGCAGCATCCCTAGATGAAGTTTTAAATTTGAGAAAAAATAGCAAGTTATTGAATATCAACACAGTAAGAGATGATGTAACCAATATTTTATGAGCATCTACCACTTGGAAGGCATGCACATTTTTCTGGTTTTCTTTACCATCTTATTCTCCAGTGTCTAGCTGAGTACCAGCATGTGCTATACATCTTATTACTTGTTAAATAAATGTGTGAATTATGCCAATTAAATTGCTCAAGATGGACATTTGATGTAATTATTATTACCCAAGCAGCAGATGAGAAAACTGCTGTGTAGACGCTAAGTAAGTTTGAAAATTTGCCAAGTTTATAAAACATTCAAATCCATAGCTCTCTGACTTCAAGAACATTTTACTCAAGACAAAAATAAAAATAACATACATTTTAGTTTTACAAAAGAGCTAGATTTTTTTTTTTTAAATAGCAAATTCACTTTCTCTTTTCTGGAATTTAAATATCAAACATTTTTTAACAAAATGTATAAAAATCCACTTTACTTTCCATACCATTGCTTTCCTGTAGCTATAAAATTTCAAATACTTTATGTACTTGTTGAAAATGCTGAATTCAAAATACTTATGAGGTAATGGTTATTTTAGATTTATGGGTATTTATCTTTGAGAAATTGAATTTTTCAAAATAACAATTTGGCACCCTAACCAGTTTGGCTCAGTGGATAGAGCATTGGCCTATGGACTGAAAGGTCCCAGGTTTGATTCCGGTCAAGGGCATGTACCTTGGTTGCGGGAACATCCCCAGTAGGAGGTGTGCAGGAGGCAGCTGATCGATGTTTCTCTCTCATTGATGTTTCTAACTCTCTATCCTTTTCCCTTCCTCTCTGTATAAAAAATCAATAAAATATATATTTTTTTAAAATAACAATTTGGCAAACTTTAATCCTTATGAACATTATCTGGTGACTAGAGTTTCTTCTAATTTACATTTCTATCAACCATTATATAGCAGATGAAAACAATTTTTACCCATCAGGGGACAATCTATATTTAGCTTAATTTATTCCCCATTTAAAATTCAAATAATTCATAATAATTTTGTATAGTGTCTATTCAAACAGGTGTTTAACAATTTAACTTTAATTACAGGATAATCACCAAGTATAATTAAGCACTCAATTCCTACTTATGTTTTTTCCCTGTATTTCTGAAATCAAAGTATAGAATTATTTTTCTGCATATATTAATATAACACATAAACAATTATTTATCTTAAGTTAATGTTAAATATCTAAAGCCACAGCTCTGATCAAGTCATATATTCACTCTTGGTCTAGCTTTGCATGAGGTAGAGACATGTATATCCTCAAGGTTCCCAGAATGCCATTGTTCAGATTTGAGAATATATTATTACAGCAAAGGGGTTCTGACAGTAATTTTGAGTATTTGTAATTTTCATCCTTGGTGATGGTTGATAGACTTGGGTGAGAAGCTAGAGCCACTGTTTATTAATTTACAATAAACATACTGGACTTTTTGAGAATTAAATAGAGCTTGATTCTGAATGGTTTATTCTGAGAAAAGTAGTATTAGTTTAATTGTACTAAGGAATCCAAACAAAACAACAAAACAAAACACAGGACTTTTCTCTCTCTGATTTGTCCTATTGCCAGGCAATAGATCATGATTAGATCATGAATCTTACAGATCATTGCTGGGACTGACCGGCAGACCTTGAATGACGGATGAATGATTAATCTGACACACGTTTCTGTGAAAGAGAAGCTAAGGGGCTAGTTGGCAGGAGGAGCCAAAAAGGCCTCGATTGCCTGCCTTGTTAACCTTTTATTGTCGCAAGTGCTTGAACTAAAATTAACATCTAGATACAATCAGCAGAGTAAGTATCCTTGAGAAAGCACATGCCTCTACAAGGTCAGGTATAAAAGACTAAACAAAGATTTTAGCAAAACACCTGGGAGCTCAGGCTTGTTTGGAAAAGTCAAGGTAGGGGCTGCCGCCTTCGGCAAGCTCCCCCCAGAGGGCCCTGACCTCCTTATAGACATTCCAACCAAGTCCTGTGCTTCCCCACAGATCATGGTTTCCCTGAGGATAAGCTGTGGTAGATTGGACAATGAACTCCAAAGAGACCTGTGCATGATAATTTAGTAGATTTTTAGAAAAATAAATTTAAATATTTTTTTTTCCAAGGTGTCTATTTTCCATGCATTCATGAATGCAACCTATCTAATAAAAGAGTAATATGCAAATTGACAGTCACTCCAACACACAAGATGGCCACCCTCATGTGGTCAAAGATGGCTGACCCCATGTGGACACAAGATGGCTGCCACAAGATGGCCAGTAGGAGGGGACAGTTGTGGAAGATCAGGCCAGCAGGGGAGGGCAGTTAGGGGTGACCGGGCCGGCAGAGGAGAACAGCTGGGGGAGACCAAGCCAGCAGGGGAGGGCTGTTGGGAGGGACCAGGCCTGCAAGGGAGACCAGTTGGGAGGGGACCAGGCCTGCAGGGGAGGGCAGTTGGGGATGACCAGGCCAGCAGGGGAGGGTAGTTAGGGGTGACCAGGCCTGCAGGGGAGTACAGTTGAGGGTGACCATACCTGCAGGGGAGGACAGTTAGGGATGACCAGGCCTGCAGGGGAGGGCAGTTGGGGGTGACCAGGACAGCAGGGTAGGGGAGTTAGGGGTGACCAGGCTGGCAGGGGAGGGCAGTTAGGGGCAATCAGGCCGGCAGGGGAGCAGTTAGGCATTGATCAGGCTGTCAGGGTAGTGGTTAGGGGGTGATCAGGCTGGCAGGCAGAAGTGGTTAGGGGCAATCAGGCAGGCAGGCAGGCGGGCAGTTGGGAGCCAGCAGTCCTGGATTGTGAGAGGGATGTCCGACTGCCCCGTTAGGCCCGATCCTGGTGGGTCCCAGATTGGAGAGGGTGCAGGCTGGGCTGAAGGACACACACACACACACACACACACACACACACACACCTGCATAAATTTCGTGCACCGGGCCTCTAGTATGTTATATAACAACATAATTTGCAAATGTGTTTTATAATGTATATATTAGTTTAATGTGTAGAACAAATATATTTACTATGTTTGGGGAGCCTAATCTATTTTATTTTGTTTTGTTTGTACATAGCATGCAGATTAAA
The DNA here is from genome assembly GCF_951640355.1 of Cnephaeus nilssonii. Classification (NCBI taxonomy): domain Eukaryota; kingdom Metazoa; phylum Chordata; class Mammalia; order Chiroptera; family Vespertilionidae; genus Cnephaeus; species Cnephaeus nilssonii. Next base: position 63,353,148 of record NC_137076.1, on the reverse strand, counting down.
AGTAGACAGAAGTTTGTACACTCATGGATTAGGAGATATTGGGGCATAGTTTTAAAAAGAAACTCAGTCATATTTCTAATAACTGGGGTATTATTGGTTTTAATGGTTACCATTGGTTTGAGGCTAGCTTCTTCCATGAGATACTTTTGGCTATGGCATTTAGCAATATTTTTTGTTTGTTTGTTTGTTATGTTTGTTTTCATGAAAAAAATGATTTTGTTGGAATACATGGTAGATAAATAGAATACACTGAAGACAAATAGAATACACTGACTGCAGCAGATAGCAAGCTTTGGGATTATAGTATAGAATTCTGCCCTAACTGGTTTGGCTCAGTGGATAGAGCATCGGCCTCCAGACTGAAAGGTCCCAGGTTCGATTCCAGTCAAGGGCATGTACCTTGGTTGCGGGCACATCCCCAGTAGGAGGTGTGCAGGAGGCATCTGATCAATGTTTCTAACTCTTTATCTCTCTCCCTTCCTCTCTGTAAAAAAATCAATAAAATAATTTTAAAAAAAGAATAGAATTCCACCAAATATCTGTGTGAATATTTGATGCAGAGACAGAAAAGAGAAAAAGTTAATGACCTATTTATCACTCTCTTCCTCCTGCAGAGCAAACTGACACTGTAAGTAGTCCCCAGAACTCCTTCTGAAAGCCAGCTGCTCAAGTAATATACTAGTATGTATATATTCCCTGAAAAGTCTCTACCAACATATTGCCCTTGAGATTTTGATCCTAATAGAATAAAACACCTTTTGTATCATTCCATTATAGGCTTGGATTGCGGTCACTACATGTATCTTGATAAGCTTCTCCAAATCTAGGTTGACAGGTATATAAAACTGTTTTGGGACCGTTTATTGAAGAACATATTAGTGGAAAATATCTTATGCATCCAATATATTCAGTTTATGACTATTTAGTTACATATTCTGACTCTCCAAGTAAAGTGAATTAAAAATTTTAAGCTATTTTGCATTTCCATCTCATCTGTCAGGTGTTTGGCATCCGGCAGGAGCTTGAGGACCCTAGTCGTAGATATTATAAAGTTTAAGTATTATACAGCTGTGGATGCTCTTGTTCTCTTCTTACTCACTCAAGGAGGTTTCTATCCTCTTCTTAAATGCTGTAATTGCATCAGGCATAAGGAATAGAACTTGGAATGAAGCAGTGCTCTGTGTATTCGTACATGCACAACAGATGTGCAGTAAATATTGTGAGCTTTGAATCAATAGGACACCATGTAAATACAAAGGAATGAAAGAAGAGATATAATTTGCCAGTGATTTTTGCTCAATATCTCATCAGCAATGGAGAAGTTGTGGCTTCCTTGCCAGACTTAATGAATGGCCTTTTGCTCACGGTTTTTCAATTACTTCTGAGGTGCAAAGTTAAATATAAGCACATTGTAGCCAGTAAGAGATATACACAATCATGAAAAATAAGTGTCAAAATATTTAAAAGGATTTTTAAGACCACAAATATATTAAGAAAAGTATTTTTATAAAAGACATTTCATAATTTTCAAAACATATTACAAATCTCAAAACATTCAAATGGTATAATTTGTTTTTCAAATTATCATTAAATATAAGTAACTTTAGAATAGGAAACATTAAGATATAATTTATCATGTTTTAGAGAAATTAAGTATTTTATGTTTCTCAAAATTTTCTTTTATTACTTGCTTTCTCAATATCTGATAATGTCATCACCTTTCACTGAATAATTCAGGCTCAAAGCCCTCTTTTTCTCATCACCTTCATTCAGTCACTTTGCGTTATTAAAGCTACACTTCAGTAATTTATGTCAAAGTCTCCCAACTTTCCATTTCCATTTGTTGAGATATTTGTAATCAATTGTTTGGCTTATTGTAATAATTTTTAAATTATTTCTGTACATTTTTGCTCAATATCCTTTGCTTAAAAATATTTAATTGTTCTCCATTTCTATATGGGTAATTAACTTCTTTGGCCTGAACTAAAACACATTTTCTAGCCAACCACAAATGTTTCTATTATAAGATAACATAAATTAGACATTCTGTGTAAGATGAAGTAGATATCAATCCCTAATTAAGTCAATTTTTATTGCCTTTAAATTATTTCTCTATCAGATTCCTATATAGCTCTTCTATTAAATCATCACTAATTAATTTTCCACTCTTCCCTATTTTCTGCTTTATTTTGTCAAATTTTATATTTTAAATTTATCAGGCTAAGTTTTACTATAATTTTAAAATTGAGTAAAATATATATGTATTGACTTTTAGTTTGATTACTACGTATGAATAAATGTGTCATATACACTGTAGGTGCAACTAGAAATTTAGTTGTTATTTTCTAAGCTCTCTTTATTCACTATATCTAGATGATCAACTTATCCCAAAATTTAGTATTATAAGACAATAACTATTTTATTACCTGTCACAACTTAGAGTTGTGAGTCAGGAATATGGATAAGGCATGCTGGATGAGTCTTTTGTTCCATGTGGCACGAATGAATGTCACACAGTGAAGGTTAGCTGGCTGGTGATCTTAACTGGAAGTTGTAAGGAAGTTCCATTTACATATAGATACAGGAGTGTGCAAAAGTAGGACTACAGCTTTATTATGGAAATATTCTAAATATATAAAAGCCTAAGTGACAGTTATGACCGAACAACTGGAACGACTGGTTGACCAGTTGTTATGAGGTGCACTGACCACCAAGGGGCAGACGCTCAATGCAGGAGCTGACCCCTGATGGTCAGTGCACTCCCACAGCCAATCTCTCATGGCCTCTCCGCCCATCCAGCTCCCTGATCAGCCCCAATCAGGGGGGCCAGCTGGCCAACCTCCTGCAGCCCCTCCCCCCTGCTGGCCGGACCCCCCAATAGGCCTCGTTGCCGGCCAAGCCAAGGAACCCCACCGATGCACGAATTCGTGCACTGGGCCTCTAGTTAATAAATAATAATACAATAATAAACTCCATGTTTTACGTACTCACAACTCTAAATGTACTTTTGCCCACCCCAGTGTGTGTGTGTGTGTGTGTGTGTGTACAATATACCCTTTTTGAGGATGACTATATATATGTTTAGCTCAGCTAGTACTATTGACTGATAGTTTAGGCATGTATCTAAACACCCATTCCCACATGGCAGCCTCAGGGTATTTAAACATATACTTTTATCAGAGACTGAGCATGTATTGAGGTTAATACAAATATGAAATATAGCATAGGCTAATCACTACCCACTAAATCACATACAAAAAATACTGATTTTAGAAATTTTACTATTATTGCTTTCTGCACAATTAGTCTTTTCTATGCTGGAGGATGTTATATCTAGGCCAGTGCTTCCTTGCATTTCTGTCCTAAATTGCAGGACTTCTACTCAATCCTAAATATGCAACTTTTTATAAACTAGGTCACAAAAATATTTGTTGTTTATTTATCACCAAAACCTTAACAACATTTACCTCTCTCCCAAATTCAAAGTTTGCATAACAGAACTAAATGTAATACTTTTTTAGGAAAAATACCTTTTAATTACTGCTTGATAAACAATGATGAAAAATGATACACATTTTTATTTTTCTAAACAAACTTTGGCACTCCTGTTTCAAATTAAAATTTTTTTATACAAGAACACAATTTCTGTACTGAATTTTTGTTACATCACTAAAAAGACATACCTATAAATTAGAGAGCAAAATTAGGAAAAAGGATAATGCTTATGTTCAAAATTTTCAATGGTAATATTATTTTCTTCCTAGTTTGAAAATGTCCTTTATAAAGGAATGCTATTGCAATTTATTCTTTAAGTATTTTATTTTATAAAAATGGAATTATTATATGTAAATATCCACTAAGGTGTCTAAATTAATACATATCATTAAGTCAATAAACACAAAATCATCCTCAATTGTAACACATAAAGTCATTCATATAAGCTCTAGATTATCTGAGAGGCATATGAAAATCTTCCACAAGTATTTAACTTCAAATCACCATGACAAAGGAAATAATAAATAAAAGTCTCTATATGAAGATGTCACTTTCTTGAAATTTATTATGATCCTGTTTTTAATCATTTATGAAAAACATATTTGAAACAGAGTAAATTGACTACATGTGTTTATGACATACTCCCAACACCATTAAAGCAAAAGTAAAGGAGTACTATATTTTAGGAAATAAAAGAGGGTAATATAAAGCTCTCACAAACAAAAGGAAAGATGAAAGAGACATAGTCAGTCAATGAATGTCAATACATTTTTGGGCAGATGGAAATCAGTTAGAGGAGGAATGACTGACATAGCAAGATTTAGGTGCCAGCAACACAATAGACTAACAAAATAGTTCTTGAGATGGAATTAGGTTTGTGCAAATGGTTCTTGAAAGGCACAGCAGAACTTAGAGTACCCAGGCCAGAGGTACCGTAGTCCCTACTTGTGCTGTTTCACTTTCCATGCTTTGTAATAGTACTCTGCATTTAAATATTTTTAATTATGTGTCTAAACGATCCAGAAAATCACCTTCTCTCCTTATTTTAGAAAGTGAACACAGATTTTTCTCTAGATTTTTTTATGTCTTACACTCCCTATCCCCAGATTTTATGTATTCCAGCCCCTCTTTTAACACCTCCTGGCATAGGCTAAATTAATAGTGACAGCATACAATTATAATTCCATTATCCCATTTGAGGAGGTACTAATAACAGACATGCCTCTCTTTCTTTAGTAGCAACATCATTGGCAAATTGGCACAATTTTTGAACAAAACGAATCACCGTGACTTGCCAAGAGTTACATAACTTATTTTTTGCAATACTACTGTGAAATATACACTCTGAGGAATATGCACATAGGACATATCTAGATGGGACTTACTTAAGAACATGGACACTTTATTGCATTTATTCTTCTTAAGAGGAAAAATATAATTGAATGTATTATATGGCTGGTGCAGAGTCTTTGAGTCATTAAAGGGGAAAATAATCAGTGACCACCTTGGCCAGTCCTTTGCTGTGGTCTGCAGTGCGATGACTAGATGTGGTCATCACAATAAATAACATTTCTTGTCCTGCACTGAGCCACAGCTTATGGATTCTTATTGCAGTGATAAAAGTGAATCTACAGAGTATCCTGTGAACTTTACCTGGAACTAGAAATCCAGAAATATCACCCCAGGACAGATCATCTCTACCCAGTGCCCACACCCTGAGTCCCATCATTCCGGTGATATACAGCATGTTGATCTCTAAACCAGAATCTGCCCTGGAGGCAATAAGCATAATAGTTTCATTTTGCTGCATCTCTCTGGAGCCAAATTCTAACCATTCTTAATGTGCAATTTTGCAGACTCAGGTACTGAAAAGGTTGACAAAGTGGCAGGAAATAAAAGCACTAACATCAAAGCCCATATCTAACGATAGGAAGTTTACCCTGAAGACTTGAATGCCTTCAAGGGAGAATGTCAGAGTAATTGGGAGATTTTTTGAGGCATATACTGTAATGGAAATAAAAGAGGGAGAGAGAGTGATCTTCAGCGCAGTGCTGGGGTTTTCTGTTTGGCACATCATTTCTACAGCATTGTGCACTATTGGACAGTGTTGTCCTCGGCAAATTTTTTTTTCTTGCAAATTTTTGTGTTAGATAGTAATTCACAACTCTGAGACTTTTATTTGTGAATGTAGCTTCTGGTATGAAAGTTTTGATTTTGGAAACTGAGGCAGAAGGAAAAAAGAATACCCTAAAGGCTTATTTGTCCAGTTCTAACTCTGGAGTCTTTCAAAAATAGAATAATATAGAGGCAAAGCACAAGGGTTTCCATATTGAAAAGTAAAGCCTCCATCTGCGAAAAGTGTCAAATAATTTATAGTATAACTAGAGGCCCAGTGTACAAAATTCGTGCTTTGGTGGTGGGGGGGGTGGTCCCTCAGCCCAGACTGCACCCTCTTGCAATCTGGGACAGCTGGCTCTTAACCACTTGCCTGCCTGCCTCATCGCCCCTAACCACTCGCCTGCCTGCCTGATCACTCCTAACTGCTCTGTCTGCCTGCCAGATTGCCCCTAACTGCCTCTGCCTTGGCCCCCGCCGCCGTGGCTTCTTTCAGAAGGACGTCTAGAATGAAATCCAGAAGGTTGTTCGGCAGTCTGGTCTAATTAGCATATTATGCTTTTATTACTATAGACTAGAGGCCCGGTGCATGAAATTCGTGCACGGAGGGGGTTGTCCCTCAGCCCAGCCTGTACCCTATCCAATCTGGGACCCCTGGAGGGATGTCCGACTGCCCGATCCCGGCTTAAACGGACAGTTGGACATCCCTCTCACAATCCAGAACTGCTGGCTCCAAACTGCTTGCCTGCCTGCCTTCCTGATTGCCCCTAACCACTTCTGCCTGCCAGCCTGATCACCCCCTAACCACTCCCATGCCAGCCTGTTTGCCCCCAACTTCCCTCCTCTGCCAGCCTGGTCACCCCTAACTGCCCTCTCCTGCAGGGTTGATCACCTCCAACTGCCCTCCCTTTCAGGCAGGGTGCTTCCCAACTGCCCTTTCCTGCTGGCCATCTTGTGGTGGCCATCTTGTGTCCACATGGGGGCAGCTATATTGTGTGTTGTAGTGATGATCAATCTGCATATTACTCTTTTATTAGATAGGATAGAGGCCTGGTACAGGGGTGGGGGCCAGCTGGTTTGCCCTGAAGGGTGTCCCTGATCAGGGTGGGGTTCCCTTGGGGCATGGGGCAGCCTGAGCAAGGGGCCTGTGGTGGTTTGCAGGCCAGCAATGCCCCCTGGCAACCCAAGTGGAGGCTCTGGTATCTGGAATTTATTTTCCTTCTACAATTGAAACTTTGTAGCCTGGAGCAGAGCCAAGCCTGGGGCTCCCTCCACGGCCGGCAGCCATTTCTGTTGGGGTTGTAATTGAAACTTTGTAGCCTTAAGCGGAGGCCTGGGCCCGGCCAGGGTGTGAGGAAAGCTTTGCTTCCCCTGTTGCCGGGGCAACCCTGGCCTGCTCTCTCAAGCTCCATTCTGCCGCCATTTCTGTTTGAATTTGTTTACCTTCTATAATTGAAACTTTGTAGCTTGAGTGGAGGCTTAGGCCTGGCAAGGGCAGGCGGAAAGCTTGGCTTCCTCTGTTACCTAGGAAACCTTGCTTTCTGTGGCTGTAGCCATCTTGGTTGGTTTAATTTGCATACTGGCTCTGATGGGATGGTGGGCATGGCTTGTGGGTGTGTTGGAGGTATGGTTAATTTGCATATTTGTCTCTTACTAGGTAGGATATTTATTCACTTAGTAAACATTGAACTCATAAAATGAATAAGATGTAAACTCTCAAGGAACTGACAAATTAATGAAGCATAATTAATGTTCATCCAATAATTTCAAAACACAATGGAAAAAGACAGCAATAAGAGAAGTACAAATGCAGATCGATGACATTCCAGTATTTGTAAACATGTAAGAATTATTTTTACCTATGTAATCTGAAACAGTTTATGAAAGAGGCAGACAGTGAATTAATCCTTTAGGCAAATGAATAGCCATCATAAACTCTTGACACACATATAGCAAATATGTCCATAAGGCTCATATATGGCCAGCACAGTTCTCATCCAGAGAGGGTCTCCCATCTCTGTTGAAAATTGCATGAACTTTTCTCTCCTGTCCTTCTAGCCTGTGTCAATTAGTCTCCCACATAAAGTAGAATAAAATCCAAACTTTGCTACAAAGCCTACTCCAGCCTCACAGGGTTTTTATGTGTGTGTTTTTTTTATAATAAGCCAGGTATTTTGCCCTAACCAGTTTGGCTCAGTGGATAGAGCGTCGGCCTGTGGACTGAAGGGTCCCAGGTTCGAGTCTGGTCAAGGGCATGTACCTTGGTTGCAGGCACATCTCCAGCATGGGGTGTGCAGGAGGCAGCTAATCGATGTTTCCCTCTCATTGATGTTTCTAACTCTCTATCCCTCTCCCTTCCTCTCTGTAAAAAATCAATAAAAAATTTAAAAAAAATAATAAGTCAGGTATTTTGCATCTGTTTTCCTATTCATTCTTTTAATCTGCTACACTTTTATTTACAAAACCAGTTTCTTCTCTCATTCTAATGTCTACTCAATTTAGAAATCTTTCTTGGAATCCACCATAAATGATCATCCCCTCATTCCACCCTAGTTGTACTTTATTGCATAATCCAGATTTACTCTTATTAAGACCATATGATCAAAAAACAAACAATCTAATTAAAAATGGGCAAAGGACCTGAATAGACACTTCTCCAAAGAGAACATACATATGAAAAGATGCTTAATGTCACTAATAATCAGAGATATGCAAGTTAAAACACAATAAGATACCACCTCACAACTCTCAGAATGGCTACCATCAATAAACAACAAGTGTTGGCCAGGATGTGGAGAAAAGAGAACCTTCATGCACTACTGGTGGGAATGCAGACTGGCACAGCCACTGTGGAAAACAATATGGAGGTTCCTCAAAAAATTAAAAATGGAACTGCCTTATGACCCTGAGATTCGACTTCTGGGAATATATCCTAAGAAACCGAAAACACTAATTTGAAAGGATATATGTGCCCCTGTGTTCACTGCAGCATTATTTACAATAGCCAAGATTTGAAAGCCGCCCAAGTGTCCATCATTAGATGAGTGAATAAAAAGTGGTGGTGCATGTATACAATGGAACTTACTTGGCCATTAAAAAGAGTAAAATTTTACTATTTATGACAGCATAAACAGACCTAGAGGCTATTTTGCTCTGTGAAATAAGTCAGTCAGAGAAAGACATATACCACATGATTCCAGTTATATGTAGAATCTAAAGAACAATATAAAGGAACAAACAAAATAAAAACAAATCCATGGATACATAGAACAGACTGGTGGATGCCAGCGGGGGACTGGCTGATGGGAGAATTAGGTGAAAAGATTGAGAAATACAGATTGGTAGTTACAAAATAGTCACAAGCATGTACAATTAATTATCTTTTTCATTTTAATTGCCTATTGATTATACCTACTACTGTAGGATGAAAGTTTTATTAGTTCAGGACTTCTGTCTGTTCTTTACATTGCAACAGTATAGGATACAGAATATTTGATCAGTGACTATATATCTGCACATCTCCCCACTCATCTTTTTTCAGCTGTTGAATTCCCCGCTTTCCAATCTGTCCATGCATAAAAGATTTCCTGCTTAAACAATAAGTGTTTAAAAATATCCATTTGAAAAAAGTTTGGAACAATCAAATCTGAGAAGAATAAAAAGAATATGGCCATAGCTGGTGGTTAGAGTGTTGGCCCATGGACTGAAGGGTTGTGGGTTCGATTCTGCACAAGGGCATGAACCTCAGTTGCAGGCTGGCCCTGGTTGGGGCATGTGTGGGAGGCAACCAATCAATGTGTCTCTCTCACATCAATGTTTCTCTCTCTGTGTCTCTCCTCTTCCCTTCCACTCTAAAAAAAAAAAAAATCAATGGAAAAAATATCATCAGGTGAGGATTAACCAAACAAAAACAAACAAAAAGGGAATATGAAGCTGATAAATAAACCTTACACCTTTTCCTGAACAAGATGAGGTACAACACAACAGAAAAGGCTGTGGTCTTTGCATCAATCATACTGGGTTTGAATTTTACCTGTGCTGTGCGATTTGAAAAAGTTGTGCTCTTTCAAACTCCATCTCTCATGTGAAAAAGGAAAATGTATAATAGCACCCTTTCCAGCTGTGAGAATTAAGTGAATTAATTTACATGAAAGGATATATTTAAAAGCTTTCTGATGCATAGTTGATATTCAATAAATATTTTCTTCTTTCTTTGCTCTTTTGCCTTATTTTCCCTCAGGCTAATCAAAGTTCCAAACTAGAGTCAGAGTTCTAATTTGTATTAGGCCTACAGGGCGGTGTCTGATAAAAGCCTGAAGGGAAACCATTTTGCCTTGGGCCTCACAGGCAACTATTTTTGAGATGACTGCCATAGAAATGCCAGAGTTATAAATGCAAATGCGAGAGGGATTGTTCATTAAATTAAGGTCTACATCTTAATTTAGGAAAGCTAATTGATTTGTGAAGAAAAAAGCTACTTCTTGAACGTCTGGTTTTGGAAGATATAATGCAAGTGTAAAAATGTTTAAAGAAATAATATCCTTGAGATTTCAAATGTATTTTCATGCAGTAAGATAACTATATTTTCTTTTATTTTATGATCCTCCATATGCTTGAATATATTACCTTTTTATCATAGTGTAATGTTTTTGTTTGCTCCTTATTTTTATTTTTTAAATCAATCAACCTTAAAAGAAATTCACTATATCAAACACACACACACACACACACACACACACACACACACACAACTCTTTTGGCTCTATTTATTTTCACTTTCATTTATTGGTTTTCATTAATTTTTGTGTTTATTATTATCATTTTCCTTTTTCTACCTTTGGTTTTCTGTACTTTTCTTGCTATTCTTATTGTTGTTGTAATTCCTTAATTTATTAAGGTAAATAGTACTAAGAACTTCTCTTTAATAATGTTGGAATAATGTAATTAAAACAAGATCTCACAACTACAAAACACCTCCACAAAGGTAAAAGAGAGAGAAAACTGTTATTTTTGAATGAGCATTAAACTGTAATGTGATGTGCCTTACAAGTAATCCAATAAGAGATTGCATGAAGGAAGTCTCACCCCAGTTAAGAAGATATTGAGGAGATGAAAGGAAGCTAGGTAGGTAGGGGTGGGACCACGGGAAGGGAAAATAAAACCTGGAAACCCAGCTAGGTGGAGTTACTAAGTCACCCCAACTGGCTATGTTTGGATATTGCTAAGGCAGGCAGCTTGCAGATAACCAATCACAAGGCAGTAAGATGTATAAACCAATCCCAAGGATGTTGTTAAGGCAAAATTCTTTGAAAGGACCAATCAGGAACTAGCAAGCATATATATATATATATATATATATATATATATATATATATATAGGCACTTCCTCCTCCTTCTCCTCTTTGAGCTAGAATCTTGGATTGATGGCAGGAGATGCACTCCCCTATGCCCACGAGTCTTATGGGCATTTGGGCCTCCACACACAACTAATAGACTTTGATTAGCTTGGAGGCTGAACTACTCCCAACCCTACCATGGAAAGGAAGCTCTGAACACTGGCCTGCTCCTGGAACCCTAGATGTACCTTTTCCAGGACTGGCTTCTCTCAATAAACTTAGTTTCCACTAATGGTTTTTGTCCTCAACTTCGCTCTTTGATTTTGAGAGACAACAAACTTAGACTCAAACACTGCACATTTTGGTTTCAATATGACCTATTATCTATGTGTTCTTAAATAAATAATAACTGATTCTCAAGTAAAAGGAATTGATAACACCATTTGTCATAGGCAGTTCCTCTAGATTGACCTGGTAATTGGGATGCCCATCTGTGTTCACTAATTTGCTTAAATTTGAAGGAAAAAACAATATATATAGATATATAGATATAGATATAGATATAGATATAGATATAGATATAGATAGATAGATAGATATAGATAGATAGATAGATAGATAGATAGATAGATAGATATAAAGCTAATATGTAAAGTGTCCCCATGGGAGTTCGACTGGGGCAGGGCAGCAAGCTATGAAGGGGGTTGGGGGGAGGGGAGACAGGGGGAGCTACAGGAGGGCATCAGCGAGCTACTGGTGCACGGATTTGTGCATAGGGCTACTAGAATACACACACACACACACACACACACACACACACACATATTGGTTTCAGAGAGGAAGGGTGAGGGAGAGAGAGAAATATCAATGATGAGAGAGAAGTGTTGATTGGCTGCCTCCTCAATGCCTCCCACTGAGGATCAAGCCTGCAACCTGGGCATGTGCCCTTGAATTGAACCTGGGATTCTTCAGTCCACAGGCCAACACTCTATTCACTGAGTCAAACCATCTAGGGCTCGAGAATTTTCAATTGCTGCTAAATCACAGGCAAGGGGCAGATGTATTTGGAATGTGGGGGATTTGCAAACAATTGTTCTTAAATAGTGTTGGACTGGTCTTTCTGTTTTTCTGCTTATTCTCTTTTCAGGAAGAGACACAAGTCACTTTATGAACCATATCAGTTTGGGTATTTGACTCTCTTTTCCTTTTGTAACCGAGTCACAAGTTTTTGAGGTCTCTTAGCACTGAGGTCTTTTATTCCCCACCCCCTGCCTGCTAATCCTTAATGTGACTCTCTTTTCCTATTTTCATACTTTAGTTATTTTTCTATTCAGCAGAAAGCATTCCGGTCTTCCAATCTGCCTTAAGTCAGCATCAGTAATTCATTTATTCTTTCATAAATATTTATTGCATTTTTTCTCTGAACCAGTTCTTGTGCTAAAAAGTGAGGATACATATTGAACCAGTACTCACATGATCCCTATTCTTAGAGCTTAGAGTTCTTTGGAGTAGAAAAATGTTAAGCGTGTAATATCTACAAAGTGTGATAAGTGTTCAGATGGGGAGAGAACAAGCATCTCATGACATTTAACAGGTAGAACGTATCTTGTTAAGGAGTCGAAGAAGGCCTCCTGAAGAAATATATGTTTAAGGTAAAACATGTAGGATGTTTTGGAAAGAGATGTAGATAGCATGTTAAGTGTAGGAAACCCTTGAAAATACCTTCAGATGTGGTTAGAATAGTATATTTGAAGAGAATTAATATAGCAATTTAACTTTATTTGAAAACAAATGAGAAGCTGTTAAAAGGTTAACGATTAAAATTATAGGATTGGATGTGGATATGGAGGTAGTTTGGAGACAGAATGATAAGAAGAAATGAACAGCCTCTCCTGTGGTATCAACATTCACATACCTCATGTTCTTGCTCACACTGTGACTGCCTATCTTCACTCCCCCACCTTCTTGTGACTGAAAAAACAACCTTTTTAGAGGCTGCAGCCATTGGCCTTATACATGCAGCTCAAAAGGAGGTCATTAAAGGTTGTCAACTGAAGGACCGATTTTTTTTTTCTCTAAATCATTTCTTGGGGGGGGTCTCACTTGTGTTCTTAGCTCTAATTCTATATTGAATCTATATTTCTAGGTCATGATGAATTTTAAAATCAATGTGTTCACAACTGAATCACAGAAGCATAGAATTCTAGGAAACATTTTTTTCTTCTTGTTTTCTTAAAATAATCTATATCTGACACTTCAGAATCATGTTTAACTTTCTCTTCTATTTTTACTATCCTAGTTCCATCCCTCTTTAACTTTTCTCAGGAACATTATCTGTCTAACGTATTTCTATGCTTTTATCCGCACCAGATTTATATTAAGAACTTTAAAGCATGAATCTGATTATGCTGCTCATGTCCAAAAAGATTGAGATGAACTCATACGTGGCTATCGGACAAATAAAACAAAATTTAAATTCCACTTGAAGCAAACTTTAACCTACCAATATCTACTCAACAATATCCAAATAATTACTTAGCACCTTTCTGTGTTCTAAGATCAGAATACTCCTCCATGGTTTAGCTTTTGCTTTTGCCACAACTTCGAATTCTCTCCCTATTTCGTTTCTGCAAGTCTAAACATTGCTTATCTTTCCAGATAACACTCAAATGCTGCCTAATTTATGATTCTCAAAGCCAGCATATAACCTGATAAAATTAAATTGGTGAGAGAGAAAAATAATCACATGCAAAGCATGAAAAAGAAATTCAGGGTATCACTGAACATCATTAATACTAGTATTACTGTTAATAAGTGTAAAACAAGAAAAAACAGAGAGACTACTGTGAAACTACTTATATTTTATGTTTTCAGCAATTCTGCCCTTCATTCTAAGAATCAGAGAATCACTTCAATAAAAATCTAAGTGTATAATATATACAAAACTAATAAAAATGAAGTGAATAGATACATGACATTAAAACATTTGGTATGAATTGATACAAAAATATTAGAAACATGCATTTGTATTTGTTTACCTTGATTCTAAAGATCTTAAAGGAGAAGAAAGAACTGCATCTAGCACTTAAAGTTGTGAAAGTAAAACTATAATAAAGCAGCAGAAAGAACAAAATGGTGTTTGGATTGACAAGAACACACAATGGTGAAAATTGAAGGAAACTTTTAAAAGATGAAGGATCTAGTACAAACCACACAATCTAGCTGCAAAAACATTTAATTCATTTTTGTGGGAAAAACAGAGTCACTGTTGTCCTCTTTTGAACTTGCAATGGTGCCAGGATGTCTTGAAGTTGGTCCTTAGTTCAGTAAACCATTTATTTTGGCTAACACAAAATGCTTTCCTGAATTTCTGCAATTGGCATAAGTAGTTCTGGAAAACTAATAGACACTGTATGTGTGTGCATATACACATATATGTGTGTGTGTGTGTGTGTATACTAATTTTACTAAAATAAAAGTATATACACACATACAAATATACACATGTACATTCATTTTTCCCTTTTTAAAATGCATGTGTGGCAAAAATATATATTAAAATTATGTCATATATCTTAAATATAAAAAAATCACATTGTAAATTTATTTTGTTTGGTTATAATCATGATAACATTATTTAATCTTAAAAATAAATCACAGTTTTAAAATTAATAGCAATACAATGCTTTGAAGTGCTCCTTAAAATGTGTCCTATTATCCAGTGACCATTTAATGTACTAATATACATCATAGATGTGAAAGATATTATAACTTACTTTTTTCTATTTTGAAATAATATAAAATAATAGAGAAACATTTCTAGAAGAACTGCAGTAGTTAAGTATAATAACATAATTCACTGTACTGGGATACATTCCAGAAAAAAATCTGAAGAGCTTTTCAATCTAATAAATTTATTCTAATGCCTTTTTCTTTTTGGTAAGTGTTCACTAATTTTGGAGGCTATCAGCAGTTTAAAACACTTGAAAAAATTTAAACAGGATAATTCACAATGTAATCATGGCTACTTAAGGTCTCATATAATCATGCTGTCAGTCATCACAACACATACTCATTCAGGAGAGCTCAGTATCAGTAGCGCCGTGTGAGAATCAGTCCAATTTTCCTCTTTGCAACCAGACATAAATAACAACCCATATAAATTTAGGAGTGAGAAGACATTTTAAACACTTTCTCTCAGAGAATCTCTTGAGCTAGGTAGTTTATGCCAACCATTTAAGGGAGAATATAAAAAGGATTCTTCCTATAAATAAAATCCATGATCACCAATTTTATAATACAGTATTAGTAGATTTTGCTATGCAGAATTATTCATTGAAAGCATTTTAAAATAAAGAAATGAAATAACAACATACATGTTGCACTGGAATGTTTATGTGAGACAAACTTTCCAAATAAGGTCATATTGATTAAGCATATTTCTTCACTTTACTTTTCCCAAATTCAGAAGTGTTAGTTGTTAAGACCTAAAGAGCTTTTACATAACATAGATGTATAACAAATTGACCAATGGGCCAATCTATTACAAAGATCTATATGGCATTGAAATATTTATTTAACATCTGCTACTGCTCAGATACTGTGCTATGTGCTGAGGAAACTTTAAACACTTACTTATAACACATATATGTTTAAATATTTACATGTTATATTTATAAGATACATACATTTACAAGTAAAATATCCAAGATATTTTTGTAAATAGGCTCTAAAAATGTCAATACTATGCTAATTTTCAATTCTGTGTTGTTAGTTATCACACACACACACACACACACACACACACACACACACACCAAATTGATGGCCAAGAATGACATGTGACTGCTTACTTTCAAGTTAAAATGTGATGGAGTATTTTTATTTAATTAGTAGTTATTTATTTAGCAATCCCACACTACTATATAAGCTCTATTTACAATAGAACCTACAAACTGACAATAAAAATAAAAATGAAATTGAAGCAGATGTTGTGGAGTGGCTTGCCCAGCATCTGTCTTTCCTTCTGGTGTATCTCTCTAGAAGCACAGGCTTCTCCTTGGACCCCAGCCTTTACAGCAGTCCCCAAGTCCTTCTAATAAATTGGTTTGCCCCTAATTTTAGTATAAAATCATTTGCTGATTAAAGCAGTTTTGGTAGGTTCAGTTTTCTTAATCTGGCCCTAACTGGTATATCAACCATCCAAACATAATTCTTTACAGTGTGCAGCAGTTCAAATATTGACAAAATACTTCCCCAAACCAAGGTTTAAATAGTGGTTAACAGAGAGAACTAGAAGTGAAAAGTTTGATTTATCCTGTGTAATAAAAGGATAATATGCAAATCGACTGAATGGCAGAACAACTGGTCACTATGAAGCACACTGATCACCAGGAGGCAGACGCTCAATGCAGGAGCTGCACCCTGGTGGTCAGTGTGCTCCCACAGGGGGAGCTCCACTCCCTTCCATGGCAGCACTAAGGATGTCCAACTGACGGCTCCGAGATTGTGAGAGGGCGCAGGCCAGGCTGAGAGACACCCCCCCCCCCCCGCCCAGTGCAGGAATTTTGGGCACCAGGCCTCAAGTCCTATATAATAAAAGGCTAATATGCAAATAGACTTAAGTGCGGAACAACCAAACAACCAATTGCTATGATGTGCATTGACCACCAGGGGGCGTGTGCGGAACATGGCAGGTGTCAGCCGTGGCAGGATGGTGGAGCAGGTGAGTGGGGGCACCAGACCAAGGCGGGGCACTGGTTGCTGTCATCGGGCAAGCTTCTGGTGGTTAATGAAAATTCTTTGCTCCCGCGTGTCGCAGTCCCACCTGGCGCTCGCACCTGCTGCCATTGCAGGCCCTGCTGACACCCGCTGCCAGCGCCGGAGACACCACTGGCACCCGCTGCAGGACCTGGCACCAGCCCCAATTGCTCAGCGTTGTCAGTGGGTGCAAGTGGTGGCTTCCAGCCCTGATAGTCCCTGAGGGCTTCTCCACCTCCCCCTGCTCCTGAGGGGTGATCAGGGAAGCAGCCGCCACTTGCACCAGCTGATGGCTCCGGCCCCACTCTCATCTATTGCCAGCGCCGGTTCCAGCTCCAATTGCTCTGTGCCTTCAGTGTGTGCGAGCTGGGCCAATGCCGTCAGTGTGTGGGAGCGGCAGCAGCAGGAGTGGGGCTGCCGGCAGACAGGAGACCGGGGGGGGGGGGGGGCTGAGACGGGTGGGGCTGGGCAGGGGCATGGAGGATGGGCTGAGACCCACCCCTGTGCCTACTGCAGCCTTGTGGCCCACAGTTCCTTTCAAGGTGCATGAATTTGTGCACTGGGCCCCTAGTATATTCTATAATACAGAAATGGCAGGCTACACAAATGAGTAATGCTATGATTGTAATAGTCCAGCTTTTTATGTTGGGGGGTAAAAGTGTTTCAACTTAGCCTGGCCTCAGTGGCTAAGTAGTTGAGTGTCTACCTATGAACCAGGGAGGTCACGGTTTGATTCTCAGTCGGACCTGGGTTGTGGGCTCAATCTCTGATCATGCAGGAGGCAGCTGATCAATGATTCTCTCTCCTCATTGATGTTTCTAACTCTCTCTTCCTCTCTTAAATTAATAAAAATATATTTTAAAAAGTGTTTCAACTTAATAAATGCAAAAAATGAAACTTATCTCAAGAATTTACTCTTAACCTTATGTCTTTGAGGTTTAGTAAAAAAAAATAAGTATTCAAACACAGCACATTATTTTGATAGCATCCTAGAATGTCTGTCTATTGATAGAGATATTGATATAAACATTCATATATATTCTAGTCCTGCTGCTTAAAATTCCATCTGTATGGAAATTTGTAACTTTATTCTCAAACTATTCTCCAAATGCCAGACTTGTTTATTCAAATGTCTGTTTGACATCTCTTTGGGTGTTTTGTAGGCATCTCAAATCCATCTAGAGCAACTATGCACCCCCAGGTCTTCTGCCACCCACATGGTCTCTGCTTCAGGAAATATCACCACCATTTGCCATCTGTACTCATCTTCCTTTTTACTCTCACCAGCAACATACATCTTATAAAAAATATATATGTATTCTAAATGTATGTACTTTTAGTTATGTCCACAGTTCTGACTATTAGGTAAGCAGCAGCATCTCTCCTTTAGATATTTCACAAGTCTTCTAAATAGCCCCTTTGCTTTTCCTCTCAACCTCCATAAATTATAGCCTCTACACAGAAACTAGAAGGAGTATCTAAAATATAAATCACATCATAACATTGCTTTCCTTCATAATCTCCAATTACTTGGAATGAAATAACACTTGAAATAAAATCCAATGAACTTTATGTGACCTTGAGGGTCTGACTTGCTTTGCTAATAATAAATCATGTTGAGTATCTTTTCATATACTTAGTTGCCATGTGTATATCTCCTTGGATGAGGTGTCTATTCAGATCTTTTGCCCATTTATTAAATTGGGTTGTTTATTTGCTTATTTGGGGGATTTACTAGTAAGAAGTTTTTTTAAAAAAACATATTTTGGATATGACCAGCCTTGGCTCATTTCCCCAGCCCTTTCTTGTTTCACTGTCCCCAGCTTTAATAAAGGTTCTCTAAAATTCAATAAAATAAAATAAAATTCAACTGACATTGGAACCACAGTCTACAAATGGCCAGTTGCAATGTTTGGCCAGATTTCCTACCAAAATAAATAAATAAATCATTCTCTATAGGATTCAGACAAACTGGTAGACTCAAAACGTAATATGTACTCATCTACTGATGCGCACTTAGGCTGTTTCCAAATCTTAGCTATTGTAAATTGTGCTGCTATGAACATAGGGGGGCATATATCCAACAGATCCAGAGACAGAGAGACATTGATCAGCCCATCAAATCTCAGAGGGAAGGCAGGGGAGGGTGGGGGTAAGGGGAAGAGATCAACCAAAGGACTTGTATGCATGCATATAAGCCTAACCAATGGACACAGACAGCAGGGGGGTGAGGGCATGAGTGGGGGGTATGGGGGGAGTAATGCGGGAATAAGGACACATATGTAACACTTTAATCAATAAAGAAATTAAAAAAAACCCACATAATATGCAGCTTTCCAGTGGTGATGACCTCCGCACAACAACATGCCTCTCGCTAAGGCTCTCCTTCATCCCTCTGCAGAAGAGAAGAGGAAACACAAGAAGAAGCGCCTGGTGCAGAGCCCAGATTCCCACTTCTTGGAAGTGCAGTGCCCAGGATGCCGTAAAGTCAGCACACTCTTGAGCCAAGTGCAGACAGTAGTTGTGTGTTGGCTGCTCCACTGTCCTCTGTCAGCCTCCAGGGAGAGCAGCAAGGCTCACAGAAGGATCTCCCTCAGAGGGAAGCAGCACTAAAAGCACCACGAATCAAGATGAGCAGGGAACCATCCCAATGAACACATTTTGGATTACAAAAACAAGCAAACAAATACATGAAAGTAATGTGCAAAATGTGCTAGACACTATTCCAAATTATGAACTGTCATAGAAACAAATTGTTTATTGGAAACAAGGGAGCTGTTGTATGGATTGTGAATATTAATTTAAGAAGCATCTTGTTTATTTCCTCAGAATGCATACCTAATCATGTTACAACACTACGGAAGACTATGTATTTTTTTTTTTTTATTGTTGCTTAAAAACCTTTCAGACTGTGGTGCTTGACTGGGGTACACACCAGGTCATTTTTCCATATCTTCCCTTTCTTTCTCAGATGCTGTTAGCTTATTTTTTTTTTTCAGTTCTCAGATGTACCAAACTATCTTTTATCTTTTCATTTTCTAACATGGGCCTTGCCTGCTGGGACCATTATTTGTGCACCTCCCCTCCTTCACTCTTGCTTTCAAATTGCTTTCCTGTAATTCTCCATTTGGACATCATGTTTACAGGCTTCTCACCCAACTCATTCTAAACCAAGCTGCTGCCATCGCTACACTTCCACTGGGTAATATTTGTCCCTTTGTCAGGCTAGTTTTTAGGCATGATTTTTAAAAATGGAGATATTTCTCTCTTCATTATTCTATATCTGTAGCTTAGCATATTGCTAGATAGACACTAGCTGTGTAAATTAATACATGAATGATTAATGAAGAGAAATCACAGTGCTGATGACCAACTCTTAAAATTAAACTACTTTTGAAGCTTTAGATTTTCTATATGCATAGAAATAGTAATACAGTGTATTGTACATTTTAATATGTTTTCAGATCTTAGAACCGAAAAATAGGTTTATTGTAGATGTTTTGAGGACGTGGGAGAATTATCAGTTCCTCTATTTTAAATATGTTTAAAATCCTCACTCTTTTTATCGTTGAACATTAAACACATTTTGCCTGGTATTCCAGGGATTTAAAAGTGCCTACTGTCAGTATAAAACATTTGCATTTATTTTATTTTCAAATAAGCCCATGGTTATGAAAATGTTAAAGGATATATGATTTTTTGTATGTAAATGTTACAGGCCAAGATATATTCATATTCTAAAAAGCTGTTTTAAAGAAATGATAAATATTCACTTGGGGAAAAATCCAAACATCAATATATAAACTTTCCCAGGAGTTAGCACTTCACAATGTGGATTAATAAAATATCTCTCTTTTAGAGTCTAAAGATTAAGGAGTAGGATACTAAATCATATTTGTGGGAAACTTAAATGATAAAAAATAGAAGATGAATTTTGAATGTTATATTAACATTGTGATGTGAGCAAATCAGTTTAGCTTATACTTGTCAAGTAAAAATATGATGTAGACCAATGAATATTATTTTTCAATATCTTTTTATATCTACGGGGTATCATTTGTACATCATTCTTTCTTCATCTAAAAGTTATTAATTTTCCAACTTATTCACCTCTTCAGAAGTTACTATATTTCAGATGTTATTTGATTCTGCCCCTTTACTCTGTTATTCAGTCAGATGTAGTCTAGAAAATCTTGTTTAAATACTTTATTATTCAGTTAAAATTATAGACTTAGAGTGAATGCTCCATATGTTGCCTTTGTTTTCAATATTCTTTGATTCTGTGAGTCTTTAATCTGGTTGTTTAATTGCATAACCTCACAAAACACATGCATACACATGCAACTTAAAAAATAGCAAAAAAATAATCATGCTTTTTACCTCATATTGATGATTTATCTTTCTTTGCTGGCTTCATATTTTTCTACATACATAATTTTCATGTGGCTGTAAGAAAAATTCACATAGCTTTGGTAAGTCAAAAAATGTCATATTTGCATCAATGGAGAGAATTATGATGAAATGAAAAAACAGTTCTTGTAAAAGCTTAATCCAAAAAGGGAATTTTTAAACTGCACTGAGTATCTTATAGAATCAAAAGAACAGCTGAAACCAAAGCAGCAAAGAAGTATCAGGGGGAATACTTTACCAAGTATATGGTTGTCTAACCACTATGTCATACACCTAAAACTAATCTACACTAATAAGAGAGAAATATGCAAATTGACCATACATCTGCAACACCCACCAGCCAATCAGGCGTGAGTATGCAAATTAAACTAACAAAGATGGTGGGCTAATTTGCATATGCAGGTGCAGTATGAAGACTAAAGACTGAAGATGACTGAAGACTGAAGACTGAAGAGGCTTGGCTTCTCTGCTGCAGCCGGAGCGAAGGCCTGGGTACTGAGTGCTAGAGGAATCTTCATGCAATGGGCCTCTAGTAAAAAATAATATTAAATGCAACCTGTAACTTAAAAATTAAATATGCAAAATAAATGAATAAGAGGAACATATAAAGCAATGTGTTTATACCTAGTATTTCTTAACACAATTTTAATGACCTTCTGCTTTTAGTATACTAATGCTAGTTTTCTGATATAATACTTTCTGATGCTGGCAAAAAATTGACTGGCCAGGCTTTAAAATAATAGAAAAATCTATGAGACAAAACTATGTAGTGCACTGGAAGCATGTGTAAGAAGTTAAATTCATTATAGGTTTTCTAAGAGCATAGAAGTTAAAAAATGTTGTGCAGAAATTAATGCAGCAAATGAAAATTATAATGCAAATGATTTATGGCAACTGCTTTTTTTATTGGGTTGTTTTGGTCTTTATGTCAATTTTTTAGTGTTAATTTTAAAAAGCATATATTATTTAGTCCTAAATTATTTTATTGTCTATTTCATAGATAATGTTATCTTGAATATACTATTTTATATGTTTCAGCATAGCATGTTAGACATGTAGACTTTTCATGATTCTGTTCTAGCTCTTGAAATGGAAATGTATTTTTTAAGTGATAACATGATTATAAATTTTCACATTAAATAAATATATTTTTACAAGATTCATTTAACCTAGATGAATCATATTTTGCGAGCAATATTGTTTCTATAGCTAAACCAGAATTTCTTAGTCTCAGGACTATCACAATTTTGAGCCATATAGTTCTTCGGTGTGGGAGACTGTCCTGTACTTAATAGACTGTTTAGCAGCATGATTGTCCTCTACTTACTAGCTGTGATTAACATCTACCTACCTCCTGACCCTTCACCTCTCCTAGTGGTAAAATCATGCCTAACTATCACCATTAAACTAGGCCAATGGAAAAATCACAGAACCTAGAAAATGTATCTCTATTAGTATTATGGCTCTGCCTTCATAAATTAAAATAGTTAACATTTTATATTAATCTATAATATTTCTATACCTTTGGTTTCCAACGTATGACCCTTTAAGTGTAAATTGGCAGATTTTGATTAGCCCACAGTTCTCTTTTTGTTTGATCTAAATATTTTAATGTGACATAGCATATTTACAATTAGCTCTTTCCAGGACAATGCTCTGAAAGCTGCTTATTTCAAATCTTCACACTCCTGACTGCAATTATAAGTTTAGTTTATATTAAAAACTAGAGGTCCTGTGCATGAAATTTGTGTGTTGTGGGGAGGTCCCTCAGCCCAGCTTCCACCCTCCCCAATTCCAGGGATCAGGCCTAAACCGGCAGTCAGACATCCCTCTCACATTCCGGGACTGCTGGCTCCTAACCACTCTCCTGCCTGCCTGACTGATTGCCCCTAACCACTCTGCCTGCCAGCATGATAGCCCCCTAACCACTCCCCTGCTGGCCTGATTGATGCCTAACTGCTCCCCTGCACGCATTATCATCCCCAACTGCCCTCCCCTGCTGGCCCGATCGCCTCAAACTGCCCTCCCCTGCCATCCTGATCACCCCCAACTTCCTTCTCCTGCGGGGCTGAGGGAACTGGGGGACTGAGGCTGGATGAGTCTGGATGCTACAGGGACCAGGTGAGGCGGGGATGAGGAGACTGGGCACCGCCATCTTGTGGCTGTGGGTGCCGCCATCTTGTGAGGGTGTGATGGTCAATTAGCATATTCCCTCTTAATAGATAGGATACTGAAGAAAATTGCTTTTACTCATATATATAAAGGCAAATTTTGGTTAAGTCTACATTATTAAGGACAATTTTCTAAATGTGTATCCTATATAATAAAAGCCTAATATGCAAATTGCCCCCTCAGGCAGTTGTTCAGCCTGGAGTTCTATGAGGAGAACAGGAGTTCGACCACTCACATGACGTGTGCTGACCATCAGGGGGCGGCGTGGAACATGGTGGGCGTGGGCGATGCGCTGCGACCTCTCACAGGTTACCTGGGGGTGGGGGTGATGGGGACAGGTGTAGTGAGAATGCGGGGTGTCTGCCAAGCTCACTCTCACTCTTCCTGCTACCCTCCCCCAAGATGCCAGGGCTCATGTGCCAGGGAAGTCCCCCCGCTCAGGTGCCAGGCGCCCATGAGAAGCCTGCCCCGAAACCGCGTGGCCTCTTCCGGGTGAGCCAGGATGCAGACACCACGACTGCAGGGGCCGGTCAGGCTCCCTGTGGGTTCACGCAGAAACTATTCTGTGAAGCCAGCTAAGAGGCCCACACTGTGCCCTGGCCCATGGCGTCTGGACTTACTCACTGCATCTCCTCATGGGAACATGGGCACCGTGACTCAGGTGGAGGGGATGTGCACAGTGATTTGGGGGCCCAGGTGCTGCCCAGGGCCCAGAGGTCAGCTGGGACCTGCTCTTCCATGCCAGATGCTTGCACTTCAATCACAGGCCAGGCTTAGGGACTGCACCCATGCATAAATTTTGTGCACTGGGCCTCTAGTCTTACAATAATACACTCTTTAGTTTGAGTGTTAAATTCAATTCTTTTCACTGAGGAGTTGGTAAAACCATTGGTGTGGTGAGAATAAGCTACATGTTACACTCCTGGAAATTTCCAGACATTCCTTTTATTTCCTAGGTACAGTATTATAACATCTTCATATTTCTGGTGTTCCACTCCCCATATTTTTCTGTTCTTAATGGTTGAGTCATTATACCAGCCAACCAACGCTATAAAATGGTTATGATCAGCAGAAAGACTTAGTTTCAATTCCTGGCTCTACCAATAACTAGTTGAACAATCCACAGTCATCCAGCATTCTCCTTAAGCTTCAGAGTTCTCATTTGTGAAATAGCGGCTATTAATAGTTTGGTTAAAAAAGTATGTGATAAAAACTATTATGTGTAAAATGCATAGGACACAACCAGTACAAAGCATGCTCTACAAATGTTAGCAGCTATTATTATTATTATACAAACTTATATACAAATAGAAATTTTCAGGGTTTTTTAAAGACCAATAGTTCACAATATGGAGTTGGCTATAGTTCTAGCTATTATCCAATTTTATATTTTAGGCATTTGCAATGTTAGCGCTTAAAGATGTATGTGCCTTCTATTCTAATTAACCTTCTAGAAAGGAATATTTTCAGCTGTACATTTCTAAATAGATAATGTGCGCATAAGCTGTCTTCTCTCTTTTTTTCCAGAAAGAAAACGTCCACAGTGGTAAAGACTGATGGCCATGCCCACTATGCAGAAGTAAGTGACTCTCCTATTTTGTGTGTCTAGAGACATTCCTTAGGGATTTACTTTGTTGTTTCATTACCATAAAAGGTAACCTGAGACAATTTTATGTTTAATGCAAGTTCAATGTCTTTAAAATACTTTGTGAAAAAAAGCAAATGAATGATCAGGATAACTATAAAGTATAGAAAGATAGGTAGAAAGATTAGGATTGGGTTAACTATTTAATAAAGATATTTTTAGTCAGTGGAACTTTTTATCATTGTAAGGTAATCAGGCAAGGTAACATATTTTATAAGAGAAAATGCATCTGAAAGGATAAAGAAAAATTAATAAAAAGTGAGGATATGTAGAAACATGGTAAAACATATTCATGTCCAGAAATATTCAGTTATTATAGAGTATTCAGTAGAAGCAGAGGTTAAAAAACAATGGAGGATGCACATTGTGGCCATATTGTCACAGTTCCTTTTTTTTGTGTTTTTGTTTTGTTTTGTTTTTGTTTGAAAGATGGGTTTTTATTTTATTTTATTATTATTATTTTTTTGTCTAAAGTTTTACATATGTCTCCTTTTTCCATGATTGACACCCCCGCCCCCCCAGCCATTTCCATCCCAGTTAAGTCCCCACTGCCCCAGTGTCTGTGTCCATTGGTTATGCTAATATGCATGCATACAAGTCCTTTGGTTGCTCTCTACCTCCCCCACCACCTCCCCTGCCATTTGTCTCTGGCTCTATTTTTGTTCATCAAATTATGTTGATCATTATATCCCACATATGAGTGAGATCATGTGATATTTATCTTTCCCCGACAGGCTTATTTTGCTTAGCATAATGCTCTCCAGTTCCATCCATGCTGTTGCAAATGGTAAAAGTTCCTTCTTTTTTATAGCAGCATAGTATTCCATTGTGTAGATGTACCACAGTTTTTTAATCCACTCATCTGCTGATGGGCACTTAGGTTGTTTCTAAATCTTAGCTATTGTAAATTGTTCTGCTATGAACATAGGGGTGCATATATCCTTTCTGATTGCTGTTTCTGGTTTCTTGGGATATAGTCCTAGAAGTGGGGTTACTGGGTCAAAATGGAAGTTCCATTTTTAACTTTTTGAGGAAACTCCATACTATCTTCCACAGTGGCTGCATCAGTCTGCATTCCCACCAGCAGTGCATGAGGGTTCCCTCTTCTCCGCATCCTTGCCAGCACTTGTTGTTTGTTGATTTGTTGATGATTGTCACAGTTCTTAAGTGCAATTTAATGTGTAAGATATACCAAAGTTTTGCTGTTCATTTAAAATATATTGTTTATTGATTGTGTGTAAAAATGTCTATAATAAGGCAAGTGCCATATTTTAGCTGTTTGCCAAGATAATCACTTGTTAATAGGATTTCCAAATATTTAAAATACATATTTATGTATTTGTTTATTGGTGAGTTCATTCATTCAACAAATATTCATATGATTTCTACTGTGTGCTTAAAAGTGTACTGAGGGTGATGATATAACAGTAAAATCAATTCATACCAATTTCTGGCATTATAGAGTTTAGATTCTATTTAATAAAAAGTCCATGAAACTCATAATATATGAAATGATAAGTTCTGTGGGAAATATAGATTAGCAATAAGTTCTGTGGGACCTTTATATGAAATGAGGAAATCAGTGAAGACCTCATGGATAGGATGAAGCATAAGTAAGAACTGGGGGAAATAAGGGGAAGAACATCCAGGCCAGAGAGACTTGTATATGCGAAGGTCCTGAGGTAGAATTATGCAAGAAGATCTATGTGTTGGAACAGAATGAGCATGGTAGGAAATAATAGATGAAAGTTTGGAATGGTAATTGGATGTCATGGTATAGGACCTTAATTGACATTTTAGCAGCTTCAAGCTTTATTCTGGATGATAAAGGAAGCCATTAGAAGATTTATAATAATAGAGTGGCATGATCTGAGTTAATTTTAACAAACAAAAACAAGGAAGGAAACAGAGAGATCATTATATATCTTATATTATATATGCTATATATTATAAATACTGTATTGTGTAATAATAAATATTATATTAAATAATACTTATGTCAAAATTTAAAAAATATGTAAGAGCAAAACATGTTGACTAATATTTCATTATATACATATAATGAATTTCATTATATACATATAATGAAATATGTATATATGAATATCCTACCTAATAATAGACAAATATGCAAATTGACCATACCTCTGACACACCCACAAGCCACGCCCACAAGTCACACCCACCATCCAATCAGAGCGAGTATGCAAATTAACCCATCCAAGATGGCTACAGCCACAGAGAGCAAGGTTTCCCAGGCAACAGAGGGAAACAAGCTTTCCGCCAGCCATTGCAGGCCTAAGCCTCCACTCAAGCTACAAAGTTTCAATTATAGAAGGTAAACAAATTCAAACAGAAATGGCGTCAGAATGGAGCTTGAGAGAGCAGGCCAGGGTTGCTGCCGGCAACAGGGGAAGCAAAGCTTTCCGCACACACTGGCCGGGCCCACCCACTTAAGGCAACAAAGTTTCAATTATAACCCCAACAGAAATGGCTGCTGGCCTCGGAGGGAGCCCCAGGCTTGGCTCTGCTCCAAGCTACAAAGTTTCAATTGTAGAAGGAAAATAAATTCCAGATACCAGAGCCTCCGCTTGGGTTGCCAGGGGGCATGGCCGGCCTGCAAACCACCACAGGCCCCTCGCTCAGGCCGCCCCACGCCCCAAGGGAACCCCCACCCTGATCAGGGACACCCTTCAGGGCAAACCAGCTGGCCCCCACCCCTGTACCAGGCCTCTATCCTATCTAATAAAAGAGTAATATGCAGATTGATCATCACTGCAACACACAATATAGCTGCCCCATGTGGTCAAAGATCCTGCCCCCATGTGGACACAAGATGGCCAGCAGGAGAGGGCATTTGGGAGGCACCCAGCCTGCAAGGGAGGGCAATTGAGAAAGACCAGGCCTGCAAGGGAGGACAGTTGGAGGTGATCAACCCTGCAGAAGAGGGCAGTTAGGGGTGACCAGACCAGCAGAGGAGGGAAGTTGGGGGCAAACAGGCTGGCAGCGGAGTGGTTAGGGGGTGATCAGGCTGGCAGGCAGAAGCGGTTAGGGGCAATCAGGAAGGCAGGCATGCAAGCAGTTGGGAGCCAGCAGTCCTGGATTGTGAGAGGGATGTCCGACTGCCCGTTTAAGCCTGATCCCACCAGGGGTCCCAGATTGGAGAGGGTACAGGCTGGGCTGAGGGATAACCCCCCTCTGTGCACGAATTTCGTGCACCGGGCTTCTAGTATATGTATATTTAAGAAGGTATATAAATGAGAAAAATAAAATTTAAAGCAGCGTTTACTTCTGAAAGAAAGCAATTATATTTAAATGTGGCTCCTACCTTTGCTGGGGTGGCTCAGTGGCTGAGCATTGACCCATGAACTAAGAGGTCAGTCACCAGTTTCATTCCTTCTCAAGGCATATGCCCAGAGTGTGGGCATGCAGGAGGAAGCCTATCAATGTTTCTCTCTCATGGATGTTTCTATCTCTCTATCCCTCTCCCTTCCCCTCTCTCTAAAATAAATTTTTTTTTAAATTTAAAAGTGGCACCCAGGGGATACTAATAGCATTGGAAATGTTCCTTGGTAAGGGGCTGTTTTCAGTACATAGAATGCATTTTACTTATATATTGAAAATACTATATAGACATTCCATAAATAATTTTGTGTGAATTTAATGTTTAGTTTAATAAAATATTTAAAACAATAAATGTGAAAGGAAAATGATTGATAAATACCAGAGAAGTTATTATATGAATCCAGATGTTTACAAATGGTTGGATTATATGAATCTTTTCTCCTCTGCCCTTTCCTCCTGCTCATTGTACCTGCATAATAATAAAAATTAGTGTGTAATTATACTCAGTTCTCTAAATTCAAGAAAGGAGTCTGATGGAAAGTACACATATCCAGAAGAAACATACAACTGATACTTCCAACTGTTCCTTCATTTAGAAATGTGATCAGACAACGAAGGATCCTGAGATATTTGAGAATCATAGCATTAGAGAGATAATAGCATTAAAGATAAAAACTAAGAGAAATAAAGGAAAAGAACATATGACAATTGTAGAAGTGTTCTGTTATTATGCTCTGAGAATGTTTAATGTAGATTTTGGTTTTAAAAGAAGAATAGACTTGCTACAAAATGAAATCAGAAAATTAAACATTTTGGCTATAGACTTAAAATTTTATCTGGAAGACAAAATTATTTAATTTTTTTATATTGCAGAGCCAAAAAATCAGTGATATGGAAACTATTTGAGAAAAATTGGATTATAGCTTTAGGGGGCCCTGATTTTCATTTTATAGCATCGCTAGAAGGACAGGGAAGTAATGCAAAGGAGAACATGTTCAAGATATAATTAAGAATAAACTCAATATCCAATTCAAATTTCTTTTGGTCATGGTAACCTGATTTTCCTCTGCAAGAGTTAAAGTGACTGTTATTGGCAAGAACATACTCCTCCACTCTAGGTTAGGGTTAGGTACGTGACTCAAGAACAGCTAATTAAATATTTTCCTGTTTTAAGAATTTCATATTTGTTGTTATGTATCCCCAGTTACTGTTTCTTTTCTTTTTGAGTAAGTTTAGTACTTAACATTATTTAAGAAGATCTTTAGATAATTTTCTTCAAAAAAATAAATTGAAATGGGGCAGTATGTATTCTAATAAAGACCAAAAACCTCATTTTCATGGGAACAGTGCTTTTCATAGCATTCCCTTAGATTAAATTTTAAGCTACTTTCATGTGGAAATAGTCTCTAATGGTTACTCGGGGAATTTAATCTTTCCATTAATTTAAAATGTGTCTCAGTTACCCAGATTCACTCAGGTTCTCCTACCCACTCCTTAGAAATTCTTCTCAGGTCCCATGGCTGGTTATTTTCACCTCCCTGGTCCCTTAGTTTTGATGTATCCAAAGGAGTTCTTGTATCTCTCCGTCTCTGTCTGTCTGTCTGTCTGTCTCTCTCTCTCTCTCTCTCTGCCTCCCCCCACCTCTCTCCTAATTAATCTCATATAGTCACATGTTCTACATAGCATCTATGCATCGATGAAAACTAGATTGTATTCTCAGGTTATACTTCTCCTTTGAATTTTAGGCTGAATCCAAATAGAGGCTTGACACTGCAAAATATATTAACAGGCATCCCACTCCCACACTGTGTCCAAAGCCAAACTGCTGATTTCTCTTATTTCATACCTATTTCTAAATCAACCAGCCTATTTCTCAGTTGCACAGCCCCAAAATCTTGGAGTCATCCTCAATTTCAATCTTTTTTATATATCTCCACCTCTGAGACACACCAAATTCTGCAAACACAGCCATAATCCATTAATTTTACACTCCTACTCACCATCATAGAATTTTACAAGAGCTGTCTAACTGCGCTGCCTGCTTCTAACCTTGCCACATGGATGATCAGTTCACTTACAATATAACAGAGTAATTGGTACTTTAAAAATATAACAAGATATGTCTACTCAACAACTTAAAACTCTCCACTGCCTTCCCACCTTCTGATTGACTGATTGATTGATTGATTGATTGATTTCAGAGAGGAAGGGAGATGGAAAGAGAGATGGACAACAATGATGAGAGAGAATCATTGATCAGCTGCCTCCTGCACACCCCCTACTGGGGACCTAGCCTGCAAACCAGGCATGTGCCTTGACCAGGAATGGAACCATGACCTCCTGGTTTATAGAGTCATGCTTTACCACTGAGCCAGGCCAGCCAGGCCCACCTTTTTCTAAACAAAAACCATTGTCTTTTCAATGGCAATCAAAACCAACAGGATCCCTCTCCTATCATTATTGCCTACCAAACTGGGGCCCAGACACACTGGGTTCATTATTCTTTTACTGCTTTGGGCCTGAGACTTTGAGTTTGCTTTTATCTTTCTGTAATATTTTTACTCTGGCAATCTCTATGAATAACTCCGTCACTTCTTTAGTTCTTTTCTCAAATATCCGGCTTTCAGTGATCATTAGAAAAAAGGCAATAACTTCTGCCACCTTTTTCAGGCAGTCTCCAAACCCAATCCTTTCTTCCAAAACTTTTATCACCGTTTACATAATGTGTAATGACTTGCTTTCTTTTTTATTGTTTGTTTCCTCATTCTGGAATGTAAGTTCTAAATTGGGATGAGTTTTTGTCTAATCTGTTCACTGCAGTTACCCCAGGCACCTAAAACAACCATTTCTCTGTAGAATGGGTGCTGAAAGAATGTTAGATTGATTTCTCAGTTATTTTTCAGTATCTGCATTTTAGTCTGTCAGAAATTATATAATAAAGAGGCAATATGCAAATTGACCCTCACACCGTTGCACAAAGATGGCTGCCCCCGTATGGTCAAGGATGGCCGCCCCCATGTGGCCAAAGATGGCCGTCACAAGATGGCTGGCAGGGGAGGGCAGTTAGGGGTGACCAGGCCGGCAGCAGAGAGAAGTTGGGGGTGACCAGGCCAGCAGCAAAGTGCAGTTGAGGATGACCACGCCTGCAGGGGAGGGCAGTTAGGGGTGACCAGGCTGGCAGGTGAGGCAGTTAGGGGCAATTGGGCTGGCAGGGAGGGCAGTTGTGGGTTACCAGGACAGCAGAGGGGGGCAGTGAGGGGCAACTAAGTGAGCAGGGGGGACAGTTTGGGCGACCAGGCTGGTGGGAGGGCAGTGAGGGGCGACCAGGTCGGCAGAGGGGGCAGTGGGAAACCAGGCCAGCAGAGAGGGGTAGTTGGGGATAACCAGGCTTGCAGGAAGAGGTGGTTAGGCATGATCAGGCTGGCAGGGGAGGCAGTTAGGGGCAATCAGGCAGGCAGGCAGCTGAGCAATTAGGAGCCAGCAGTCCCGGGTTGTGAGAGGGATGTCCAACTGCCAATTTCGGCCCTGATCATGCCGAAACTGCCAGTCAGACATCCCCCTAGGAGTCCCGGATTGGAGATGGTGCTGGCTGGGCTGAGGGGACCCCTTTTCCCCGTGCACAGATTTTGTGCACTCGGCCTCTAGTGTAATAATTTAGATGATCAGTTTGAAAATTAATTCATATTTTTATCCTATTACTGACTTTCTGAGAGATCCTGATCATTTTATTTAATACTAGAGGCCCGGTGCACGAAATTTGTGCACTGGGGGGGGGGGGCGTCCCTCAGCCCAGACTGCATCCTCTTGCAGTCCAGGAGCCCTCAGGGGATGTCTGACTGATGGGGCCCATAAAGAGCGGACCTAAGCCATCACTCAGACATCCTTAGTGCTGCCGCAGAGGCAGGAGAGGCTCCCACCACCACTGCTGTGCTAGCCAGCCATGAGCCCGGCTTCTGGCTGAGAGGCGCTCCCCCTGTGGGAGCACACTGACCACCAGGGGACAGCTCCTACATTCAGCACCTGCCCCCTGGTGGTCAATGTGTGTCATAGTGACCAGTCATTCTGCTATTCGGTTGATTTGCATATTAGCCTTTTATTATATAAGAGAATGTCTTATTATGGATAAGGCCTCTAATTCAATTTTTTTTAGGTAGTTAAAGGGAGGGGCAGAATTTTCACTTGAGCCTGCTATAATTGCCCTTAGCTCAAAAATCTGCATACCACTGAGACACAGCTTGGTGAGGCTCATTCTGAACCCCCACACTATTCTATTATGTATATAAGTATTGGGAACCATCCTATCTCTTTAGTGAAAGGCACCTTTTGTTATGTTACAATGACTAAGTTTATCTCATGAGTTGTGTTTTGGCTTCAAGCCTGTATCCAGTATTCATGCAGCAACTCCAGCTCTTCTGTTCAATATTTACCTGGGATATCTTTTATTTTCTCAAAATCTTTCTAGATTTTTATGTATTAGATAGGAATAGCCCATGGACACAGACAATAGTCTGGCGAAGGCCTGGAAGGGGCGGGTGCAGGGTGGAGGAGATCAATGGGAAAAAACAAAACAAAAACTAAAACAAAGCGACATCTGTAATACTTTCAACAATAAAGATATATTTTAAATAAAGGAAAATATCTTAGTTGAAAAGAGTTCTATATGAAATAATATAAGTAATTGCTCTACACTGTACTTTATATTCTCAACTCTTCTCAAAGAGATATTAATTGACCCTATGTTCACTTAATATTAATTGATCCTATGTTCACTGACTGCAGGACTGACTCCCGACACGCCGACCCAGCACTGACTGCAGGACTGACTTCTGGTGTTTGGTCGAGCCTTCAGTCGTTTTGGATGTTATGGACCCTGGCTCTTTATAGATAGATAGATAGATAGATAGATAGATAGATAGATAGATAGATAGACAGACTTACCATGCACAAAGGCAGATAATTATTCTATCAAAAGATAGTATGAAAATCATAATATTATATGTTCATGAGATATTTTGAAATTTTCTTAGAAAGGCTATAAATGAATTTAAAGGACTATTTTTAGGAAAACAATATAGTTGACCACATGTTCTAGTAAAAAAAAAACATGCTTTCCACAACTCCTGACACATCAAAGTCAGTTCCCTCTCCAACACTTCCTTTTAGCTTTTTCTACTATCACCAGAGCAATTACTAAATAAGCAACTACAACTGGATGCCCGGGCTCCTCACACAGGGAACCATCTTGCCAGGGCTGACCAGCAGCCCCTGAACGATGGATGTACAGATTACTCAGACACAGTTTCACAGTGAAAGAGAGGGCTAAGGGGCTTGCCTGGCTCAAGGGTCCAAGCAACCTTGATTGCCTGCCTCTATGCTTTTATTGGAATTTTTATCTTTAGATACAATCAGTAGGGTGAGTAATCTTGGGAGGACACATGTGTTTACATTGTCCTCTAGGCAAGGGCATCCAGGGATTAAGCATAAGGATTCCAGTAAACACCCGGGGGTATGCACATGCACAGACTTGTTTGGAAAGGTCAAGGAATAATTAGGGGTGCCGCCTTTGACACTCCCCTGTTTCCCCTAAGTCAGAATTTCGATAAACAGGGCAGGCAGACTTCCACACACTTCCTTTTCCTCAGACTGTCCTCCTTACAACTTTCCAACCAAGTCTCTTATGCTGGCTAACAGCTGGATATTAAAATAGGAAATGCACACACTCCTGTCTTGTATCATCTCCACACAACCTGTGGCCTAGAATTCAACAAAACATCTGTTTCATCATGCAATTCTCACAACTAGTATAAGAAAGTGGAGATTCAGGCTATTTCCAAAAAGAGTAATAAGTAAAGAAGCAAATTTAATTGATGATTATCACTATCTTGGTACTTAAAATTGTCATGAAAAATAATGATATTGAATCCAATAATTCTATTTATAATATTCCAAATTATTAGAGAAGTAAAATTATTTTGTCTTTCATAAAAATTAATATTTATAATAACATAACTAACAATAATATTAATATTAAAACAATAATGAATTTAATAATATAAACAATAATATAATAATTTTAAATGATCACAAGTTCATTAATACAAGTAATTTCAGCAGTAACCTGTCATGGTCAAAGTATTTCTTAAACCAGATAACTGACAACTTTAGTACTTGGCACAAAGAAAAATATCCTAAAAAGATATGTCTCCACATATAAACAGTTAAGTGAAAAATTCAGATATCTGGAATATTTCTAATGTATTTTTAAATCTACATGTTCTTTATTGTTGAGCCTTTATTATGGACAATATAACTAAAGAGCAGTTAAGTTTATTATATGTAAAACTCACATTTTCTGAATAAATATATACATTATAGTCTATCCACACAGATAGACCAGAGATCTTTTGATCATCTAGCTAGAGCTATAAAAAAACCAAGATTATAAAAATGTCACTAAGTAGAGAAGCAAGAAAAACACTTTCATCTGTGTTTTCTTCAACTATTCATGAGTTTCTTCAAGTGTATTCTGCAGGAAAGACTCATAATTTTACTTGAGGACACAAACCTTAGTCAGTATATAATACTTCTAGTTCAAAACATGCAAGAATACCAAACCAGCAAAGCAACATTATTTGATGTTGATATGTGTTAGAATCCAGGGAAAATAACTACTTTGATCAATTTGCATCCTTGAAACTGTCCGCTAGTTGACCTGCTCAAGAGTAGTCTTTGAAAACGATTGTGTGGTGTATCGATCCTAAATTGAATTTGATTCATAGGTTTTGGAAAAGAAAGCAAGACTAAGTTTTCCAATATGTATATGCTTTATTAATTTGTATCTTAATTAAATTGTAAAAATGATCCCATTTTAGTCTCAGGATCCCAAATTAGAAATAATCATGATGTATTTACCCAAATTGCAAAAAGGAAATAATATGTGTAAATATAGAATATGGTTCCAACATGTGAAATAAAAGTCTGATGTTAACTATCTTCCTTATATCTCATCCATTTAAAAATATTTGTCAAATGAAAATATAAAGTAAGTACTTAAAAGTTTCTTTACATTTGAGGTGCAGTGCCTATTTATAGTCACTAAGGAACAGTTAGATGGATTCAAAAGCAAACTTTTGAACCAATACCTATATAATGGCTCATTTCTGTGTTTAGTTAAGATGACTTTTTAAGGGGCAGAAAACATAATATTTCACATTTGGGAAAGATGTAAAAATTATTATGTGTTACTGGAATTATTTATTGTGTCCATTACATTTCAATATTTTCATTACATTTCAAATTTCATTAAATTCTAAATAATCCTTAAATAAGTTGAGAAATAGATACTATTCTAGTTTTGTTATGATTATTGAATTTATTCCAGAGTGTAAAGAGCTAGTCACAGAGCTAGCAAGTGATCTTGCTGAATTTGAACCTTGATCTGTCCAGCACAAAGGGAATCACATAAAAGCTTAACATACTAGGTGTACCAGTTAATAGTTGGCAGATTTTGTAATAAAAGAAAACACGATAATCTCAAGAGAAACATCAAAAGTGCTTTATTCAAAGTAATGTCCACCGCTAGCTACACATTTCCCCCATCTTTCAGGTAATTTGTGGACACCGTCCCAATAGAACTTTTCTTGTTTTGAGGCAAACCATTCAGAGACCCAATTTTCCACTTCTTTGTACGGTTTGAAGTGCTGCTCAGAAAGTGCATGTGCCATCAATAGGAACAAGTAATCTGAAGGAGCAAGGTCTGGTGAATACGGTGGGCAGGTTAATACTTCCCAGGCAAGATCTTTTAAGCGGTCTTTAACTGGTTTTGAAGTGTGTGATGGTGCATCATCATGAAGCAAAATTACTTTGCCGTGTCTTCTGGAACATTCTGGTCGTTTCACGATCAAAGCGTGGTTCAAATTAATTATTTGTTATCTGTAGCAATTAGTATTAATTGTTTCACCTGGTTTTAGAAGCTCTTAATACACCACACCTTCCTGATCCCACCAAACCCAGAGCATTGTCTTCTTTCTGAAGCGATTTGGCCTTGCAGTCAATGTTGATGGTTGATGATTCTGTGCATTGTGGATTCTAAAAATAAATCCACTTTTCATCACCAGTCACAATTCGATGCAAAAAAGACTTTATTTCGTGCCGTTGAAGCAACATTTTACTGATGGCTCTTTGGTTTTCCATTTGTCTTTCGTTCAGTTGATGTGGCACCCATTTTCCTTCCTTTAAAATCTTTCCCATTGCTTGTAAATGATCGGAAATTGTTTGCTGAGCAATATTTAATCTTTCTGCAAGTTGTTTTTGAGTTCGACATGCATCTTCATTCAATAATGCTTGTAATTGTTGGTCTTCAAACTTTTTCGGTTGACCTGGACGTTCTTTGTTTTTCACATAGAAATCATCACTTTTAAAGCGTTTAAACCAGTGTTCACAAGTATCTTGAGATGGAGCATGTTCACCATAAGCTTCCCAAAGTATAGAATATCTTTCAGTAGCACTTTTCTTCAAAATAAAGTAATGAATTAAAACTACCCACAAATGCTCCCTTTTTGGGCACAAAATTTGACATTTTTAAGCACAAAAATATCTATGATGTTAACATATTCAGCAAATTTGGCATATGAAGTTTTGAAGCTTGCTGTCAATACAACAAAATAGCATACATATCAAATTGCATATATATCAACATATGTGTAACTCCATCTATTGAAAAAAAAATCCGCATTACTAAGTGGAACACCTAGTATTCCTATGCATGGTCAACCACATCCCTTCAAATAGGTTCCATGATGTAGAAAATTGTACAATGCTTAGAGGTAATATTAGCAACTGCATTTTACTAGTCTTTAAACTATGAGTTTTATATAATGAAATTATCCGAAGTAATCACACTCAATTCTAGAGACACTTCTACAATAAGATTGGAAATAAGGAACTATCTTGGTTGAAGTTTTGTTATAGGAACACAAAACAATGTGTGTGACCAAACTAGTTGACTGTAATTTGCTGAATGTATGCAAACTTTGATGTCCAAATACTTTACCGGTTTTAAAAACTTTACTTTTATAGATATTATCCCACATCCAGATGTTTATATACTTTTTAAAAATAGAGATTCAAATGGTTTATACACAATAAACAAAACTAATGTTTTCAAACAACTCAGTATGATTGTCTGGGAAAATCTTTCTGATTCTTTACCACTTGTACAAAATTATGCTTTTAGTATAGAAGCATAATGCAATCTTTTAAATTCTCTGATGTTACTAAAAGGGAAATCATTTCTATCCCCCCTTTAAAATATCTTCTGATTGCATATAATAAATTCTAGTTATTCAGCATATTTGAAAAGATAAAGAACATTTTAAGAGTAAAAATGCAAATATCTTTATTTCAGAAAGTGTTCAAAATGAAACAAAGAGGAATAGTTTATATTCATCAAATGCAATTTTACATCTTTGTTTAATATGAACTATTAATTACCTTTGACTATATAAAATACTTCTGTAGTATATATAAAGAAAAATTAAAATGTGGCAAAGATACCAAACATATCCAGCAATTTTCTACGCATAAGTTGTAAAAGATTCTACTAAAAATAATTACGTAACTATTGATATATTTTTGAAATTAATGAATCAGTTAATATTTATCCTTATATAATGTCTTAAGATTAATAAAACCAACAGTATTATATAAAATCTATAAAAATCAACTAAAATATATAAAATATTTAATAAACTTCAGAGATCTGTGGAAACTACTATTTGTATGCTTAAAGACACTATTTATAAAAAAATATTTATAGACAACACTCCAGAAAGATTTCTCTAACACTTTTACTTTAAAATACACATTGCTCTATCAAATGTTCAGCTATATGGATGTAAAAGAAAACACACTCTTTTTAATCATTTTATATCAATATTGTCTCAAAATCTATATCACTCTTTTATTAATTTAGCACATCTTTTGTAAAATTATGAAATAGAGTGAGGAAGTAAATAAGAAAAGTTTCAGAAAAAAATGGTGATATGACCATGTGTTTTTTTTTAATTTTTCTATTGGAAAATATCAGGAAAAATTTTTGGAAGGAAAATTAGAAGAATCAAAGTTATATGATTTGGTATTGCAATTGAATTTAAACAACATTTGAAAATCACCAAAAGCCAGATTTTTATTGCTATTTCTCTCTTAATTATAATTAACATATTATTGAGGATTAAGTTTATTTTTGGACTCAATCCATTCCCAACATAAATATTTGTGCTATTTTATTGACTTTTTAATTATTGATTACTCTGAGTGAAGGGGGAAATGTACAAAATTTAGAAGGAAATTAGTGTATATCTGGTATATGAAGACTAGTGAGTTCCATTTACTGGTCTACAGAAGAGAATTTTAAGAGATCAATCATACTTTACACAAAGTTGCATTGTCTGCAAATATACTTTGAGTTAATTTTTATGAATATTAAAAAATCCTCAGGTGTGAAAATTCAACTAAGATAACTTTAATAAAGTGCAATTCTTATATTTCCAACAAGATGAAGCTCTATCTAATAAATATTAAAATTTGGGGTTCAACAGCTCTAATTTCAAACACATTTTCTAGCTCTCAAAAGTAGGCACAAATCTCCTAGATTTAAGTCTTCTAGATTCCAATTTAATAATTTAAAACAAAGATTTAGGTGACAATTTGTGGTTTGAAAATATTTTCAAACCTGCTATAACCCCCTTATGTACCTTAAAACTCAGTACTGTTTCATTCCTAGCCCTTCACCTTATTCCTCTCCCCAGCCCCGAAGGCCTTAAAAAAGGCAAGAGCTTTTTGTTTGGGGCTCTTACATAGTGTGATAATTCTGCCCAGTTGTGCTACATATCATGTAACCCACACTTGGTTCCATAACATGGAGAAAAACAGAACAATGGGGAGCTGGTGATTTTGCCTCTGACCTACCCAGCCACAGTAAGCAAAGTACTGGTGGTTATTTCATTTGTCTCATTGTCTTACTCTACCACCAAAACTCACAAGTGTGTTTGTGTGTGTGTGTGTGTGTATGCTACAACATTTCACTCCTAAACAACTTTATGAAAAAACACACCTTAATTTTCCTTATGACATATAGTGAAATCATAGCAGAGAGAGAATGCTTTGCTCAGATTCACATATTGATTAACTAGAGAAGTTACATTTTCATTTGATGTCTTCCTCTGGGCATTTTCCGTCTCCACAGTATTACACTTATTATTTAGTTATTTGATTAAAATCTCTTGATGTTATTGATACAAAGTTTGTATGAGCCTTTAAATTCTTAATGCTACTCTTCAAAGGCAATTAGGAATAATACTATTATCATTTGTATCTTTATCCTCTCTAATAAAATGGTAATATGCAAATTAACCATCACTCCGCTACATAAGCCACGCCCACCAGCCAAGCCACGCCCACCAGCCAATCAGGGCGAGTGTGCAAATTAACCCCAATCCAAGATGGCTACAGCCACACAGAGCAAGGTTTCCCAGGTAACAGAGCAAGCCAAGCTTTCCATAGCCGTTGCAGGCCTAAGCCTCCACTCAAGCTACAAAGTTTCAATTATAGAAGGTAAACAAATTCAAACAAATGGCAGCAGAATGGAGTTTGAGAGAGCAGGCCAGGGTTGCCGGCGGCAACAGGGGAAGCAAAGCTTTCCGCACACCCTGGCCGGGCTCACCCGCTTAAGGCTACAAAGTTTCAATTATAGAAGGAAAATAAATTCCAGATACCAGGGCCTCCCCTTGGGTTGCCAGGGGGCGTGGCCGGCCTGCAAACCACCACAGGCCCCTCGCTCAGGCCGCCCCACACCCCAAGGGAACCCCCACCCTTATCTGTGACACCCTTCAGGGCAAACCAGCTGGCCCCCACCCCTGTACCAGGCCTCTATCCTATCTAATAAAAGAGTAATATACTGATTGATCATCACTCCAACACACAATATAGCTGCCCCCATGTGGTCAAAGATCCTGCCCTCATGTGGACACAAGATGGCCACCACGAGATGGCCAGCAGGAGAGGGCAGTTGGGAGGCACCCGGCCTGCAAGGGAGGGCAGTTGTGAGGGACCAGGCCTGCAAGGGGGGGCAGTTGGAGGTGATCAACCCTGCAGGAGAGGGCAGTTAGGGGTGACCAGGCTGGCAGAGGAGGGAAGTTGGGGGCAAACAGGCTGGCAAGGGAGCAGTTAAGCATCAACCAGGCTGGCAGCGGAGTGGTTAGGGGGTGATCAGGCTGGCAGGCAGAAGCGGTTAGGGGCAATCAGGAAGGCAGGCAAGCGAGCAGTTGGGAGCCAGCAGTCCTGGATTGTGAGAGGGATGTCCGACTGCCCGTTTAGGCCCGATCCTGATTGGGCCTAAACGGGCAGTCGGAGATCCCTCCAGGAATCCCAGATTGGAGAGGGTACAGGCTGGGCTGAGGGACAACCCCCCGCCGTGCACGAATTTCGTGCACCGGGCTTCTAGTAGGAATATATGTATATTCACACAATATACACATATATCACATATATAATATATATACCTTATGTAAAATACTTTTGCAATTTTCTTTTTACTTAAGAAATATTTTGTAACTATATATTACATCAAACTAAGTGTTTTTTTAATGAATTGACAGCAGTCATTTGTTTTTAGCCATTTATTTGTATGCCTATTTACGTTTACTTTTTTATTTTTATTCTTACACATTTTTGCTTTATAAAAGGTCCTATATTAATAATACCTGGGCATATACACTGATACCATGTTAGCAATTGAATTCTGTCCTCCAAAAATTCAATGCTGTGTCCCTAAGCAATCGGGACCTCAGATGTGACTATTTGGAAAGAAGGTCTTTATGGGGGTATTCAAGTTAAAGTGAGGTCACTAGGGTTAGCCTTAATCCAATATGACTGGTCGTTCTTACAAAAAGGGGAATTTGGACAAAAACACAGATGGCATAAAGGAAAGATGTCACACTGCCATCTCTGGGTTAAGGAGAGGGGCCTGGAATCCATCCTTCCCTCCCGGACTCAGAAGGAAACCCTCTGGCACCTTGCTCTTACTTTCAGCCTCCAGAACCGTGAGACAATACAGTTCTGTTTTGTAAGCCGTCCTGTTGTACTTTGTGATGGCAGCCATAGCAAATTCGTACATATACACTTCCAAGTAATTTTTTTGAGTCAAGTCATAGATTTCTCATAAGTTTTGTTATACAATGCCAAATTGTCCTCTGAAAAGTTGATGCACATTAATATCTATAACAGCTCTGATATTGGAAAATATTGAGAAGTTATTCTCTCATAATTTCTACATATGGGAAGTGCTAAGCATCTCTTTGGCCAGAAGGAAACTGATGAATATGGGTGATAACATGCTTCTGGAATATATTTGCTAACATTCAATTTGTGACTATCAACGTGTGGAAGGATTTGAATCGGCATATGGAATTTGCAATATTTTAATGCAATTTGATGCCTAGATCATGGGATAAATTTAAATTTTTCTTGAATTCTAATCTAGAATGTAGTCTGTGCATGGCATAACGCTGGCAAATGAATATTGGGTGGATGGATGGATGGATGGATGGATGGATGGATGGATGGAATGTATTTGTATTTAAAGACCCTGAGTAAACCAACTCTGAGCTCTCATAGCTCACACAGCCATAAACTTGGTTCAGGGACATCAAAACATTCCGAACTTGAAACTACGGGAGGGGCATGGGGGAA
The DNA here is from genome assembly GCF_951640355.1 of Cnephaeus nilssonii. Classification (NCBI taxonomy): domain Eukaryota; kingdom Metazoa; phylum Chordata; class Mammalia; order Chiroptera; family Vespertilionidae; genus Cnephaeus; species Cnephaeus nilssonii. The sequence continues at coordinate 63,311,121 of NC_137076.1, read as the reverse complement.
GAAAAGCAGACTACAATTTTCTTTTCAAGGATTTACAGGTTTTTAGATTCACTCTCGACATGTGCATTGAAAATGTTACCCATTGATAAAGAGCCCTGAGATGAGTGAAGTCACGAATTTGAAAGGACTGTAAAACTTTGGAATAGAAATAAAGTCCCTTTTTCCCCCGAAGATTTTCATAGCATCTTTAATGTTCCGTGGCTTTCTTTTAAGTCAGACTTAGGATAACTTTGAGTTATCCAGTTTCTGCCACTTTGGGGTAGCTCATTTTAGAGAGGAATAGATGAGGCCGCAAATGATTTATACCCAGCAGGAAAACAACCCTCTGAGACCCTGCTCTCAGACTTCTAGCCTCCAGAACTGTGAGACAATATATTTCCGTTTTGTTAGCCACTCTGTGGTACTTTGTGATGGCAGCCCTAGCAAATTAATACACATGTATTTTCAAGTAATTTTTTAGTCAAGTCATAGATTTCTTACAAGTTTTGTAAAATAATGCCTAATTGTTCTCTGAAAAGTGTGACATGGTTTTTTTTGTGTCACACTTTTATTTTTCTGTAATTTTTAAGTAAATGCATTAGAATTCCAGAATTCTTCCTACATTTGTGATTATATTTGCCAATCTCCAACCGGTCACAATTCCACTGAGATTTTATATTTTCTCTTCCATTACAATGAAAACACATGAACACATACCTTTTAAGTTAATTTTATATAGACTCTGAAGTTATGTCCTACAAAAATGCCTGACGTGTACTAAATCCTCAGGAATTACTTACTGATAAATTAAGGAATGAAATTAGCCGACAATGATAACCAGTGAGGCAAACCTGGATTTCAAGTTGTAATGTTTTACTTAATCACTGTTGAAAAATGCACCTGACATTAACTTATGTGAACTCACATTTTAAGTAGTCAGCTTGTCAACAAATCTTTCCTTCTGACCTTCCTCATGTTTGTTGGTTCCTGCCACTCTTTACCACCTTCATTGGTACCATTGTAAGCAAAACCACTGACATCTCTTACCTAGACAATTACTGTAACGTCCTAATGGATCTCCTCAATTTGGCCTTTATTCCTCTTCAGTCTTTTCTCAGGCTAGGAGCCTTAAAATGTATTTTAAACTCAGTTGGGTATATTGTCCCTCTGTTTAACACCTTCCAATGAATTCAAATCTTCATTTTAAAAAGGCCCAAGTTCTCTCTCCTCTCTTTCCTTACTCTTCTTCAGCTTACCTGACCCCATGACTGTCTACCCATTCTTCAGGCAAATTTTCACTACTGGGCTTTTTGGATTGATGATACTTATATGTGGAAGGTCTCCTTCCCTCACCCCTGCCCCTCATGGAGATTTTTTAATATCTCTCTATATAAAAAGCCAGTGTCCGTGACGACCGTGATGACCAAATGACCGGTCACCATGAGGTGCATCCCATCGCTGGATGGCCAATGGGGAACCACAGGAACTGGGCTGGGTAGCAGCAGAGCGGGACTGGGGACTGTTGAGTGGTGGCAGGCTGCAGGTGGTGAGTGGTGGTGAGCATCCAGCAGCGAGCAGCAACGAGCATCATGGGGCGGCAGCAAGCGTCACGGAGTGTCACAGGGTGGGGAGCTTTGCAGAGCATTGCGGGATGTTGCGCAGCAGTCGTGTGGCATCACAGAGCATTGAGGAGCGTCACAGGGCAGGGAGCATTGAGGAGCATTGCGGGGCGGCAAAGGCAAGCATTGTGGAGCTTCGCAGGGCTGTGAGCATCGCAGATCTTCATGGGGAGGGGAGCTTCACAGAGTGTCACAGGGTGGCGGTGGCAAGCATGGCGGGGCATCGCGGAACAGTCGCGGGGTGTCACAGAGCAGTCATACAGCGTCATGGAGCATCGAGGACTGTCATGGGGTGGGGAGCTTCACGGAGCATCCTGGGGCAGTAGAGGTGAGCACAGTGAGCATTGTGGGGTGACAGCGGCGAGTGTCGCTGGGCATCGTGGGGTGTCACGGGGTGTCGGACATGCCCCTAATCCCAGGCTAGGCCTAGGAACTCTACTTGTGCACGATTTCATATGCTGGGCCTCTAGTACTTTTTTAAACATCAATGATTGGAGAGAATCACTGATTGGCTGCCTCCTTTTTGCCCCTCACTGGGGATCAAGCCTGCAACTAGGTCATATGCCCTGATGGGGAATTGAACCATAACTTCCTGGTTCATAGGTTGACGGTCAACCACTGAGCCATGCTGGCCGGGTCCCTCATAGTTTTGCTTCTGTCCCTGACATGCTTCAGAACTGTGGTCATGTCAATCTGTCTGGACAACTCTGTCTGAAAATACAATCTAGCCCACTCCTGGCACGCCCTGTCCCCCTGCTTAGCTTTATTGTCATCTTTACAGTGTCACCATTTAACCTATTGATATTTTTTATCTTGTTTATTATTTCTCTCATCATTTGAATGTTAAGTTCCACAGGCAGTAACTTGTTTATTTTGCTCACTATCTGATATATCTGTTATTATATCACCATTCATTTATATTTTGAATAATTATAATTTCATTATTTTACTAAGAGAAATCTAATTAAAGAATGTGAATACAATTTTCTCATGTAAATCTCTTAATTAGTACATGTAAATCTATTAATTGGTATATGCAAATTAAAATGAGATAGTAATAGCTATGCCATAGGATAATTCTGTATTATTTAAGAGACTCTAGATATATGTATTCAAGAACCCTATAATAAGTCTTAAAACATAAAGTCAAAAGTAGGAGATATTTATTAAGGTCTGCAATCTAGTATCCTTTCCTCATATGAGGCAAATCAGTTTTCTCCTACCCTTAATCCCAAATTAAGGACATGGGCCACATTTGCATAAACAAAGCTCCACAGATGCTCAAGCAAATAATAGAGGCTGCATTTTCAGTAGGATACAGCATCATTTGATATTCTCTGCAGCAGTGTCATCCTCCTGTGAAGGCAAATGATGATTTAAATTGCATTTTTTAATCCTTCCTTATATTATTCTGGTTTAGTTTCTTTAGAAAATAAATTAGAGAATTACAAAAGTGATGTGTAAATATATAATGGAGAAGAGAAAATATGAATTTTATTTTTCTAATTATATTCAACCAAGAACATTAAGAGTGCATTATTTTTTTTATCTGCCTGAAAGTATTTTACATTAATAGAATTGTGAAGCTGATTTAGTAGGTGTCATGCTAAATAAGATAGACATTGAACATATATCACTTTCCCAAAGATTTTAAACATGTAAATATGTTTTTAAAAGTCATAAAATATGATATGAAATAGATATATATTTTAAATATATTTTCTTTATTGATTCCAGAGAGGAAGGGAGAAGGAGAGAGGGAGAGAGAGATAGAAACATCAATGATGAGAGAGAATCATTGATCGGCTGCCTCCTGCACACCCCCCCCACTGGGGATCGAGTTCGCAACCCAGGCATGTGCCCTTGGCCGGAATCGAACCTGGGACCCTTCAGTCCACAGGCCAATGCTCTATCCATTGAGCCAAGCAGGCTAGGGCGATATGAAATATTTTAAATAAAAAAATGGAAGGAATATTCCATGGACAGTTTTATAATTCCTTTGAAACTTGTAATATTTTACTCCAAATTTTCTATACCACTAACACACTTACTGAACTTAAAAATATAAAAACTGTTTGCTTATCCTGTTTTCAATCACGTTACTTGAATTTAGACAGCATCTTTTTCACTTGCCTCTTTATCTGAACATATTGAAATGTAGGTCAGCTTTAAGAACAGAGAAAGTGGTATTTTCCATTAACATCTCATTAAGATACTCCAGCCAAGGAAAACTTAGTGCAGTGGCAATGGGGTAAAGTACCCTTGATTACCATTAGAGTAAATTTTAAAATGGCTGCAAGAGATTTCCTTATAAGAATATCTTTAATATTTTAAATTTTACTAAAAAATGGAAAATTTTGACATATCAAAATATATTATGAAAATCGTGCATACAGATTTTAGTGTAATTTAGCCTTCATATGAAGAGAAAATATTTATATAAAAATGCATCTGTTCTCCTTTACTTAATTTCAAATAAAAATCTCACTACATTACCACATGGATAAAATAGAATAAAAAGAAAAAAGCAAAAAAACAAAACAAAAAACAACAACACACACAAAAAACAACACACCTCTTTTATGTAACTCTCATTGTGTTCTTCATAACTATTGAATAAAAATACTTATTCTGATTTACAACTGCCATTGACAATGAGAGAAAGGACAACGAATTGAATACAAAATTGTATACAACTGTGATAAAATCTGTGTAAATTAAATGTATAGAGAAATCATTCTAGTTGAGGAAGAGAGAAATCATTCTAGTTGAGAAAGAGCAAGTAGAATGCTCACAATCCCAAGTTTGCCAAATGCTTACAGTGACAGGTAGGAGGCATATATAGAGAAGCCACCAGAGGCAGGCACAACATATGCTCATTTGTTGTTAGTGGTGCAATTCATGCCTTTTCCTGGGATACAGAAGGAAGCTGGTACTGAGGCCAAGCCAACCGTACTCTGACGGAAAGGCATGTCCAATGTATTTGAATCTCTAATTTTCTAGTAGAATCCAGAAATCTCTATTAATGCCCAAATTATTATTATTATTTTTAAATATATTTCATTGATTTTTTTTTTTTTTTTTTTACAGAGAGAAAGGGAGAGGGACAGAGAGCCAGAAACATTGATGAGAAACACTGATCAACTGCCTCCTGCACACCCCCTACTGGGGATGTGCCTGCAACCAAGGTACATGCCCCTGACCGGAATCGAACCTGGGACCCCTCAATCCGCAGGCTGACGCTCTATCCACTGAGCCAAACCGGTTAGGGCAATGCCCAAATTATTTAATGTTATTTCAAAAACAAAAGAAAGAGGAAAATGAAAGGGAAAAAAAAAAACACGTAAAAAATCAAAAAAACGGGTCCAGTGGGAAAACAATTAAAAACTCCTGCACAGGAACACCTTTGGTAAGAGAAACATCTGTCAGTCTGGATCTGTCTTTCTTAATGGGTTGTGACTAAGAGTCATTCAGGAAATAAGTTTGGATAATTGGGGAAAGTTTATGGAGCTTAGAACTGTTACCATCTCCACCCAAGTAAATTCAAGTCTTTCATTAAGTCCTTTTGACAACTGAAGGTTAGGATTTGACAGCTGGGATTTGGTAGCTAAGAGGTAACAGTAGAAACCCAGGAGGGTGGAAAAGTTTGCATGTGGAGTAAATATCATACTTGTAAACAAATCTAAAAGCTTTGTAATTTTGTTGCAATTTTACTGTCATTTTTACAAAATTAATTATAGTATTGTTATCATGTATTTCTTTTAATTATATGTTTTCAAAAGAAAGGCCACATTATTAAATATACATTTTTGTTTGGGCCTAGATGAACAATCCAACAGAACAATATAAGTTGATTTCACAAGAAAGACATTTCACTTAGATACTAGTGGCCTGGTGCACGGATTTATGCACATTGAAAGGAAATTAATTAGAAGAAATATTTTAATATTGCTATTCGCCCTTTCTCTATAATAGAAGTGTCAGAGATGAAAGAAAATTAGTAAAATGTATATGAAAATAATATGTAAATTGATTAATAAATAAACAATAACAACATGATATAACAACAACAAAGACATGATATAAAAATCATGATATAAAAACAACAAAAACATGATATCAAAACAATGACTGATAAATTGATTAAACTTATTCTAATATCTCTCTGCATACCACATTAAGAGTAAAAAAACTTTAAGAGTGCTTGACTAATTTCCCTTGTGATGAAATATTTACAACTTTAACTTTAACGTCACACCCTCTTCAAACTCAAGAGAAAGCAACATATAACTGACCATGTCTGAAAACAGGTTCAGGTAGGAATATTCCTACTCTGTCTAGAGTTTGTCCTTGTGATTTATTAATAGTCATCACAAATGCTGGCATCATGGGAAACTGTCTTCAAATAAATTTAAATGGGAGGCCAGTGTCAGATGGGGACAGTTGTGCCAATAGTTGGTCTTCAGACATATTCTGTTGATGCTGCTGCTTTCCTTCAGCTTCAGAATGTCAAAAAAAAACCCAACAACCAAATTCCCAATCAACAATGACAGATCAAAACACACACAAATCATATGTACCAGCCGGTCAGTCGGTTGGATGGTCAGTCACTGGCCTTTCATATATATAGATTCTATACAAATAACTACTTAAATAGGTTTATAATGATGTAATTATTTCTTTAGAATTTTTATTTTCAAATGCAAGGGTCACCCAGGGAGTCACACAAATGCTTCATGGTGCACTGAGAGAGCCAAGAAGTCTGAGGAGAGAGTGCAGATCCCTGCCCCCAACTTCACCTCTACAAAGCCTGAAAACCACTGACTTGCAATTATTTAATTTTTATTTGTACTCTGCTTATCATTTCTCCTTTTTTAAAATAAGGTTATTTTTAAAATATATTTTTATTGATTTCAGAGAGAAAGGGAGAAGAAGAGAGAGATGGAAACATCAATGATGAGAGAGTATCATTGATTGGCTACCTCCTGCATGCCCCACAATAGGGATTGAGCCCACAATCCAGGCATATGCCCTGACCAGGAAACTGACCGTGATCTCCTGGTTCATAGGTTGACACTCAACCACTAAGCCATACTGCTTGGTCTAAGGTTATTTTTAAAGAAGTATTCAGAATACAGAAAGAACTTTACAGAAAAAAATATATATGACAAATTTACTGAAGGTTTAATAGAAGGATTAAAATATAAAATTATTTACTTCATAGGTAGTAGCAGAAATAAGCAAATAAATAAATAAATGAATGAATGAATAAATAAATAAATAAATAAATAAATAAATAAATAAATGTAAAAAGAGTGTCCAAGTTTGGCAGTTATTAAGTAACACCTAAAATTGCAAAATAAACAAACAAAATAGAAGAATATGAAATATTATTTAGTATTATTAAGCCAAATGGAAATACATTAAAAAAACCCAAACCTGATTTTAAAAATTATAATGGTTTCCTCCATGAGAATATAGGCCAGGTACTCTTGTGTGCATGTATCTGTGTGTTTGTGCATTTAAGAAGGCATGTATAAGTATTTAATTTAGGTACATTCTTATAAATAAATCTCTTACACACAAATAAATCCCTTACAAATAAATAAAAGCATGCAAAGTTAGGTCTTTGTTATCATAATTGTATCCATTCATCTATTTCATAGCTTTATAATATTTATTAAGCATTTACTATATTCCAGACACAATTATAGATTTTGTGGGAAGAAGCAACAAACTTGCCCTCATGGCATTTATATTCCAGCACAAGACAAACAGTATATGCACCAGTTAATACATTGCATTTTAGTGAAGGTAAGTGAAGCGGGGTGGAGGGTGTGTCAGCAGATGCTACAGACAAGACGTGTGTGATTTTCCTCAGTAGTTTCTAACACTGATGTACCTTTGTCCTTTCTGTGTGCAGCTTACCTCATTATTTTCTGACTTCTAAAGTGACCATCACCTTCTGTGTATTTCCTTTGCATAATTACTTCTGCTTCTTCAAAGCTGGTTTTGCCAGCGCTTTAATTACTTGTTCCTCATGTCATTTTCTTCTACTTCACAATGTTTGCTCTTTAACTTTCACGGCTAATTATACAATATTACCCATATTTACCCACTCAGATTTTTTTAAGAGTAAGATTAAAAATGGCCCTGCTGGTGATTGTCAGCAAAGCTATTCAAACCAGGCTTCCTCAGTGAGAATACCACACTTTAAGGATTGGTGGCCCTTGGATCAAATGTCCATCTGTGAGCTAATCAACTGTGGCTGTGGCACGTGATACAATTCATTATTAATAAGACTGTCCAATGGGGCCCATAGGCAAGGAAGGGGTGTATATGGCAGCATGATACTAAAATAGAGTCTTGGAAGAAAATGCATTGAAAATAGAAAATCTTATGTTTGGAGTATAACCAAGGCATTAAAGTAGGACTACATTTATATATTTACCTTACACTGCTACTAATTTAGAATTGTAAAAAGATTTTGGTTTAAAGATTTTTCTGCATGGAGCTAATACTGTATTAATAGTTAAAACTATATTTCCACTCATAAATTGTCTAAATTGAAATTAATTTAACTTTCTTCCTTGCTCTCTTTCTATTTTTCTTCCAATCTCCCTCACTTCTCTTTCTCACTCTTTTTCTCTCTTTCTCTCTCTCACTATTTCTCTCTCTCTCTCTCTCATCTCTCTTGTCTCACTCTCCCTGATCTATCAATTTGCTTCCTTTTTTGTGCTTCTTGAACACTTTAATTTATTAAATTTTTTACTAAAAGATAAAATTTTACAAATGACTTACATTTCAGATAACTGTATATTTCATTGTTCAAAATACTTAGTTTCTCCATAGTAAGAGCCCCTGGTACCTTTTGAAATGGATGTTCTAGAATTTAAAAAGAAATGTGTTTAAACAAAGGCAGCCTAACCCAATTAATTATCCTATATAATAAAAGCCTAATATGCTAAGTGTCCGGTCATCCAATAGTTTGTTCAACCAATCAAAGCATAATATGCTAATGATATACTAAGGTCGCTCAACTGCTTGCTACGATGTGCACTGACCACCAGGGGGCAGACAGTTGACTGATAGATTAGCTTGCTGTTGGGGTCCAGCCAATAGGGACTGAGCAAGACAGGCCGGACATGCCTGGAGCCCTTTTGCAGTCCCTCCTCAGACCCGATCGTGCACTGGTGGGGTCCTCAGCCTGGCTTGCACCCTCTCACAATCCAGGACCCCTCGGGGGATGTCAGAGAGCTGGTTTCAGCCTGATCCCACTCAACTCAGGAGCTGCCCCTGGTTGTCAGTGCACTTCCACAGAGGGAGAGCCACTCTGCCAGAATCAAGGCTCACAGCTTGCGAGCAAAGCGGTGGTGGCTGAGAGTCTCTCCCACCCACAGGGAGCAGGCCTAAGCCATCAGTCGAACATCCCCCAAGGGCTCTTAGACTTCGAGAGGGCACAGGCTGGGCTGAGGGACCCCCCATCCCCACCCTGAGCACAAAAATTTTGTGCACCAGGCCTCTAGTGTTGTTAATAAATGTCAATAGTTCATTCTGCTTTTGTAATAATAATAATATTTTCCTTTAAAACAGGGCTCAATAACGATCATCAATTATTCTGAGTGTAGAATTGGCCCTGCTGGGATAAATCATGATGAATGCATCAGAAATGCTACAAGCTTTTTCCTTAAATAATTTTCCCAGAAAGTCTTTAAACTACTTTAAATATATTTTATAAAAACATATTTGTATAACCACATTGTGTTAGAAATGAACCAATTTTATGTAAATGAACATTCTGCATTCTGCAGATAAAACATGCTAATTTTAACAATTTCAGACATCTGTGACAGAATTTCTAAACTACCCAACTGGATTAAGCTGACAAATATAAAAAAGTAATACATGGTTAGTCACCTTTTAATTCTTACATTTACATTAAACTATCACTTCAAAGGGCAAGGGTAATTTTTAAATTGCTTTTATTTTAACTTAAACAAACTATGCCGGTATTGAAACACAGTTATAATAATTTTCTTTCTTTTTATGACTCGTATTTTAAATATATAATGAATAATATTTCTTTATCCTGCTACATAACTAACAGCCATGCAATTCTGTGAATATTATCTTTTACTCTTTATTTCCAAGATTTTCAGTTTAAAATGTGCAGATTTTTAATACTATACATGTAAGCATGTCCTGAAAATTGTTGTTATTGTACAATGACTATTTACATAAAATTTACATATTTAAATATATACTTCCAGTGTATGCTCATATCAGAGTGTAATCAGAATACTCAGATGCTTATCCCACCCAATAGATGACAGGAATTTTTGTAAATAATTTTCAAATATGAGCTCATTTATGAGGTAGGATCTGTTAATTCCACAGTCACTTTATAGTAAACTGAGGAAAAGATAATTTATGTAACTTACTAGAGTCACCCAATTAGTATGTGTCCCAAAGTTCAAAAGCAGTCTGCCTTCAAAATCACACTATAGATGCTTTAGGAACGATAAAAGAAAGCAGTTTGTGATAGAAGGTTTTTTATTTCAGCTCAGATCTTACAGCTTATGGTGTATTTCAATACTAAAATTATAAATGATTTGAGGAATATAAACTTTTTTCTTTTACATGTGACATGTAAGTGTCATTATGTTTGTGCTTTAAGAGAACATTATTTCCCTTTAAAACAGCTCTCAGGTAGTAGTAATGAAATCCAAGGCCAAAACATATGTAAAATATTTGTCTTTCAATAACATACATAGTAATTTGTGCCATTCGGTATAATGAAGCTTAAAAGGAAAATGGGTACTGTCTTTAGAAGTTATTTTCTATTTAGTTCATTGTTTTCCTTTTTAAATAATTGTCAATATATACTTTATGACGATGACTACTCTTTATTTTGCAAATTGCTGTTCACATGGCTACTTGAGTAAAAACTAAGATTCAGGATTTTTACTTAGTGGTGGAGGAAGGAGCAGCAGAGAGATTTTTTTTTTACCGCTGCAAGTTACTCTGTGGAACCTGTAGAATTGGCAGGGATGCATGGATTTTAGGAAGTGAAAAAAATAGTCTGTAAATAAATTATAGCTAATGCTAAAGGCATAATATTGTGTAGCCATTCATGCCAGACCGAGATAGCTGATTATTGGAATTCTAGGGATTCTAAGAGCCCAACAAATCTTCCATATTTTAAAATTGCCCCTGGCAGAAATAGTAACACCATGGAAATGGACAAACATGGCTAAACGGGATTTTTTTTTTTTTTTGAGAACCAATTATTCAATCTTTTCCAGCACTTCGTTGATTACAGACCTATGCCTGAAGCTTCAGGTTGAATAGCAGTGAGTGTCACTGCCTTCCAGGCAAAGACCTTTAAGGGTAACCTGTATGTAGTTTGTACAAGTTGGACAAACTCGTGAAGAATGTGTACCACGGAAACTGCAGGGCATCCCTGTACAACAGTGATAGAAAGGAGTTTGTAGCCTGGCCAGTGTTGCTCAGTGGTTGAGCATCAACTTATGAACCAAGAGGTCACCATTTGATTCCTGATTAGGACACATGCAGCCTCAATCCTCAGTGTGGGGCTTGCAGGAAGCAGCGATCAGTGATTCTCTCCCATAGTTGATGTTTCTATCTCTCTCACTCTCCGTTCCTCTCTGAAATCAATAAGGATTTAAGGACTTTAAGGACTTGGTTTGTTTCAGATAACTATATTTAAAAAGGACTTTAAGGACTTGGTTTGTTTGTTAGATGGTTTGATGAAGAGTGTAAGAAAGGTTGCTATATGAGAACCTTAATAAATCAAACCTTGAAGGATGGACAATTTGATGAAAGCTGAATTTGGTCATTCATGTTATCTGGGAGAGGGGAATGTTTGTTATGTAGACTTAACAATGTTCTTGTTTGAGCTGTGTTCAGACTTGATGGTAGAGTGGTCTTTTTGTGTGTGTGTCTTAATCTATCAGGTTGACTGGCCTCACCGGATGTTAGCGTCCTGTGAAATGACTTGTGTTCAACAGGAGAAGAGCAAGGCCTAGCTGATGCTGTCAGGACAGCGCCTGGATTCCAGCGGCTGCTTTTCTCTCACACGTGGCAGGAAAATGTTTATTTGGTATGATTTTTATACAAGTTTACTGTTCAAATATGTAACATCACCCTCTTACAATATTTAGTTATGAAAAATGTAAGTGTATTGGATTAAATTGAATCATTATTCTGACAAACACAACAATAATTATGCTTTGTAGTATGTCAACTTGAAGGTGATTTTTAAGATCTTTAGGTAACTTAAAGCCTTGGACTGATTTAATTGAGTTAATTAATGGATACTCATTAGCTACTCAAATACTAAGACAGAACACAGAAACATTTACTATTTGTCATAACTTTAAGTTTACATAATTTGCTTCATATTTTTATATGCTACAAAAAGTCTATGCCTTTGATCCATGTTAATAAAATTTTTTTTGCCACTTTGAGGAGCTGTATAAGGGATGTTAGTGCCTGTAGAAAGTTATGTTATGTTCATTCAGGACTTCTGATTACAGACTAGAATATTGGTGTTTGACAGACACTTCTTAATTATTCATCCCATACCCCCACGTCAGTTTTTCTGTGAAGTATAAGTTAGTTTGTTAGACTCAGAGTTATAAGCAATCCAAATAGTTGAGACTATACTCGAAGCAACAATGTCAGAGAGAAAAATATACTGTGTTCACTAAGGTGCTAGGAAGAATTAGGTTTATTTGATATGTTGTCATTCATGAGTAGTATGAACATTGTCATCAAAGAGATTCGCAGACTTCCCTAGATTAAATTCGTATAGATAAAATATTAATAAAATATATAATCTATATTTCATACATGTATAAAATCTATTTATATCTTTCCTAGTTTGTCTTTTTTTATGAGAATGTTGGAAATGAAACTTCCTTATATTTCGTATACTCTTTAGACTGCCCTCGCCTCCCGAGACGTGGGAACTGAAGCTTGAGATTATTTGCTTTCACTTCCCCCAGAAATATTTTAATTTCTATATACCCTGAGAGATTCGAGCTTATATACCATAATTTATCTAGTTAATCTCTCTGGTCTGAAAGGATAATGAACTTTTATTATCTCCCCTAGGAATCCAATGGTTACAGCCAGTCCTCGGTCCCTAGGTTAAGACCGAGGAGGACTGAAGCACTACCCTATAGGTATTACTTGTCAGAAGGGATGGCGCACAGAATTGGGAAACATCTCTAGCTTGTGAAACTGGCAACATTCAGGTCCATCTGGCTCTTAGGTTCAGTTACACTGTGAAGATAGGGTGACAGTCCTTTCCTTCCAGCCTCAAAACAGTAAAAGGTGTGTTGTTTTTTCCCATCTCCTTTTGGGAGTGGAGGGAATTAGCAATCTCTTTCTAGTATATAAATGGAGAAAATGTTTATTTTCTTCATCTTTAGGTGTAATCGTCTCATCAAACCACCTTGAGGATTAAGGTGTGGAGGACTGATGCTATGATGTCACTCTGCCTGTGCAAGTGAGATAACATCATAACCTTCACTAGGTTTGACAAGACATGGGGTTTCCCATAAATTTCATTGTTCAAAATCATTCTGCTTAGAGAGAGGCCCGGTGGTTGTTTGCCTGATATTAGATAATAAGAGTCAAGTGGTAGTAAACATAACATTGGTTATTTATTTAAAATGCTTACTTCACTTCAACCTTACTTTTTTAAATTTAAATTTACTATCTTGTAAGCCAATTCTTTTTTAATTGGGAGTGTGTATCTAAATTATCTATAATATTTTATAAAATTAAAGATATTAGGTTCTGCTTCATACCTACAGAACCACTTTACTTGATATGTTCTTATTATATTCTTGGTATTTTCTGGTTTGTGCTTGATATATTATACATATCATGTCTCAGTATTATTTTATGTTAGCTATCAATTTTTTTCTCTGTAAAAATTATGTGCATCAATTTTATAAAATCAGTTTTAACAATCACTGACTTATTTTAAAATATGCTTAATTATTGCTCCTAATGACATCTTGTCTAATTTTGAGGGAAAAACTATTTTATATTCTTTTACATGCCACAAAAAACCCATTTCCTTATCACTTTGCATTATTCCTGTCATTAAGTCTCATCATAAACTTCACACTTGAAAATTATCAGTAATAAATTCATCATGACTTTATTAAGTGTCTGTCATTTACATATAGATTTTTCTTTTCCTCTGATGCAAGCCTAAAGGAACTGTAATTGGCCACAAGCTAGTTTCTTTATCAAAGAAAGATCATTCCAGAGTCCTACAAAGGACTGTATCAGGTATCTGAAACCAATGACACTTCAAAGAATAGATTTGGAAAATAGGCTTCTGATGTTATAGCTTAAAGAACATTCAGACCATACCACTGGGATGTTAGCATTTCCAACTCTTTTTATAGCTAACTAGAGGCCCAGTGCACAAAATTCGTGCATGAGGGGTGTCCCCTCAACCCAGCCTGCAACCTCTCCAATCCAGACCCTTCAGGGGATGTCTGGGGGATCAGGCCTAAACTGGAAGTCAGGCATCCCTCTCACAATCCAGGACCACTGGCTCCTAACTGCTCACCTGCCTGCCTGCCTGATCACCCCTAACTGTCCCCCCTGCTGGCCTAGTCATCCCCAACTGCCCCCCCACCAGCCTGGTTGTCCCTAACTGCCCTCCCCCACTGGCCTGGTTGCCCCCAACTGCCCCCCACCGGCCTGGCATCCCCAACTGCCCACCTCTGCTGGCCTGGTTGCCCCTCACTGCTCCTTCTGCTGGCCTGGTTGCCCCCAACTCCCCCCACCACCACCACCAGCCTGGTCACCCCACGCAGCCTGTTCAGTCATCCATTTGGTTGTGATGGTCACTTAGGCTTTTATTATTATAGATGTTAATCCAGGATATAGGAGAACAAGACTTAATTATATAAAACTTAATGAACTAATGAAGGAAATGTAATTATGTAACTTATTTGGAATATTGTTGACATTGTTTTAATGTTCTATTTTCTGAATATATATGAAATCCTTTGTCTTAAATTATTGCCAACCCATAACTGTTTAGTAAAATATGTTTTGAAAACTGAAAGGGAACATTGAAAATTATATTAATTATCTATAAAAAAAACTAAAGCTAATGTAATTTTAATTTTTAAAAAATGCAAAACTTCTTTCTGTAAAAAACAATGTTAAGAGCACAAGAAGATAAGCTACAAACTGAGAAAATATTTGTAAAACACAGATCTGATAAAGGAGTATTATCCAAAATGTGCAAAAATTTCTTAAAACTCAACAATAAGAAAACAAACAACATGACTAAAAAATGGGCCAAAGACTTTCACAGGCACCTCACCAAAGAAGATATACAGATGGCAAATAAGCATATGAAAAGATGTTCTGCATTATATGTCATCAGGGAAATACAAATCAAAACAATTAGTTATCACTACTTACTTATTAGAATGGCTACATTCTGGAACACGTTCACCTCCAAATGCTTTTAAATACAAGGAGCAGCAAGAATTCTCATACATTGCTGGCGAGAATACAAAATGATGCAGCTACTTTGGAAGAGAGTTTGGCAGTTTTTCACAAAGATAAACATATTCTTACCATTTGATCCAGCAATTGCGCTCCTTGGTATTTTCCTAAAGCAGCTGAAAATTTATGTCCACACGAGCACCTGCACATGGGTGTTTATAGTAGCTTTATTCATAATTCTCAAAACTTGGAAGCAACCGAGATGTCCTTCAGTAGGTGATGGATAATTAAACTGTGGTACATTCAGACAATGGAATGTTATTCAACACTAAAAAGAAATGAGATATCAAGCCCTGAAAAATCATGGTGGAAACCTAAATGCATATTACTAAGTGAAATAAGCCAATCTAAACAGGCAACATAATGTATAATTCCAATGATATTACATTCTGAAAAAGGCAAAACTATGGAGTCAATAAAAAGATAACTGGTTTCTAGGGCTGGGGAGAGTGGAGAGAGATGAATAGGCAGAGCATAAAGGTTTCTTATGGCCGGTTTCTGAATGATGATATCATGATGGCTATGCATTTGTCCAAACCCTAGAAAGCACAACACCAGGAGTGAACCCTAAGGTAAACTATGGACTTTGGGATTATTATCATGTACCTTGGTAAAAAATGTACCACACCAAGGAGCGATGTTGATAAGGGGTTTTCTGTGTATGTGTGAGGCAGGGTATGTGGGGAATCTCTGTACTGCTCACTCAATTTTATTTGTAATCTTAAACTCCTCTAAAAATTGTCTTAGTATGTAGCTATAAACCTCTCTCTCTCTCTCTCTCTCTCTCTCTCTCTCTCTCTCTCTCTCTCTCTCTATCATTTCTCACCCTCCAAAATTTAGGATATTCTTAGCGAATTTTCTTACTTTTTTAATGTCAAATAGTTATTCAATAACATTAGTTCAGTAATAATATTTTTCTAGAATAGATTGGAATGATTATTTAATCAGATATGGTAAAACAATTTTTTAAAAGCAAAGGTTGACTTTGTGGAACCAAAACTCACAAAGGCTCACTAAGCACACTGGCCTGCTGCCTGGTGGGCAGGCTCTCAGCCTTAGAGGGAACGAGAGAGATGACTTCCTGGCAAGTTAAGGAACCGTGGAACATTTTAGAGATCACAAGAGGAGGCGGATTGACACAAACTATAAATGCTACCATTGAAATCTGGAGTAGACTTTATTGAGAGTTTGGCTTCCTAGTATTGTGATACAAATGACAGAGGTTTTAAAAAGTCAAATCTGAGATTCCTTATGAAAACTTTCAACATAACAAATATAAGAAGGCTCAAAGGTTAATTAATGCTCTTGTAGAACTTATTTAAACAAGCAAGCCATACATATAAAATTATTTTTATTTTGCAAGAAAGAATAATATTTTCTTAGAATTATCTTGATAAAAAGGAGGAAATACTATAACAACAGTTAGAATAAACAGAAAAGATTACGGGCATCTCTAATGAAAAGCTATGTAGTGATAGAAACTGGGGGCTGATTATTTTGTTGTCTTTGAGCTATCTTACAACTCCATGGGTGTTGTGGATAACTGATAGCAATGCAAAAGTATTCTTGTCTGTGCATATGCAAATGAATCCTGTCCAGGGGAGCTTCAACTGACACCTCTCTATCCAGGAAGAAAGCCAGTTTTGTATCCGTATGTAATTTTGTTTCAACCTTCCTTTAGTACACACACAATTGTACTCCTTTGATTTCTACTTTGGTCCCTTTGTAACATCTGCCTGATGCACTCATTAACAATTAGATAAATGAAATCTTTTACTTGTGTTCATTTTTTGAAAATTATTTTTTAGCTTGCTCTCACTTTCTCTTTGCACACACACATGTACACACAGAACATTTAGAAAAAAGAAACTTCATCTTAAAATTTTCTATTGAGCACAAGGTGATTCAAATTTAACACTGGAATAATTCTATTCTCAAGCTCATGAGGCCTCAAAAATTCTACTATGAGAAAAATTCTCAATACAATTATTTTGGGAGATGTCATCAATAAAAAGTGAAACACATCTAGGAGAATGCTGAAGTCATATAGAAATTAAGGTTTAACAAAGATATTGGTAATACTTACTGTTATCTAAAACAGGCAAATAAATAAAATCCTGCCTCTACATTAAAATTCTAGACATAAAGAAAACAAGTATATTTTAATGCTCTATTGTTTTAATTATATGTTTGAGAAAATATTGTTTAATGCTATGTAAGTAAATAAGTAACAGTAGGCTTCTGTTGACTGACTTTTAAAATAATTTTCATGAGAAAATTTATTGCATAGCAAAGAATGTATAGTTTAAATTTTAAAATCCAATTTAACTGTAACTTGGGGTCAATTTCTTTCTTTCAACAAAGAAATTGTATTTTAATTTAAGGTACTAATCACAAAACACATGAGATAATACTTTCTAATTACAGTGCATTATATACAGGTTAAAATATTATTTATTCATTTAGTGCAAAACTGAAGATCCTGTGGGTAAAAAGTTTCCCCCCCAAAATAGACTAAAAGACAGCAAATTGTGCACGTTTGAAAATATTTTTAATACTTGTTAACCACGTGATAAGTAAAGATAGTCAATCCATAGAAAGCATTTGTATTTTTTAAATTAAACATTTTAAAACTTTTGTGTTTGATTGTTATGGTGCTGTCTTAACTCCCCTGGAGGAAGAGACCTGGAAGCCTGTGTCTCCTCTCTCCTAATTGCCTGATGTGCCTTTATCCTTTGTTGGTTTTAAGTTGTATACTTTGCTATATTAGACTCTAACCATGAGCATGATTACTTTTCTGATTTCTGTGAGTCCTTCTAATGAAACATGGAAACTTATGATCTTGGGTATCACAGACAATACATAGCATATGATGGCAATAGACTACTTGAATTATTCATAAATTGACTTAATAGCAATTTATTTTGACCATTATGCAAATAAATACAAATGGTGATAAAACAAAAAATTTTTAGGAAATTAAATATGTTGTTAGAAAGTATATTAAATAGTGTATAGTTCATATTAGTTACATTTAACACATCCATAGTGGTATCATAATAGCAGAGTTGGAGGGACCAAGACAGGTAATAGGAGTTAATTTGGCTGGAATAAAATGCACTTTTTTTTTCTTTAAATAAAGTTTTTTTGCTCCGAAAGCCAATAGGATGCAAACAAGCACTGTCATGACAAATATACAAAAATATGCAGATCAAGATAAAAGAGTAATTTACTTTAGAGGGAAACCTCCTTAAATATCATAACAATATACTCCCAAGAAGAATCTTTTCTTTAGTTAATTATACATTTGTTTTAAGACAAAATAATAAGTCCATGCTTTAATCAGTTTTCAATAAACTGATTCTCTAAAACAGACTTATGTATTTTTCTCCCCAATGTTTGGTAAAATAATTCTTAATAAGGAAATGTAGTGTTTTACTCAATAAACATATATTTTAAATACTCATAACTAGTTCTAAGTAGCATGCTGAGGAATGTAAAGTATGGACCTGAATTTCTAGGTTTAGCCAGCCACTCTTGAGCTATTAACAAATCATTTCAGTTAAATGAACACCAGATTTCTCATTTGTAAAAAGTGGATAATGATAAAACCTTTTCTGGCCTGCTCTCAAGTGCAGCTACGGCCGCGGCGGGAGGGTGGGAGATTGATGTTTCCTGGCTCACACATCAGCCAATGAGTGATGGCTGTTGAGAGAAAAATGCCCTGGCATCCCTCCCTTCATATAAACAACCCAGGGTCTTTTCATCAGGTCTGGGAGTTCTGAGGGATTGGGGGCCCTATTGCATACAACAATGATCTATAAAAGGCCTTCACGTTGGCTTTTGGTCCTCTCGGGTCACGTTCCCTGCTTTCTCACTTCTACTTTCGGGGTCATCTCCCCTCAAAATAATTATCAACTAAGTCCTAGGCTCAGGCTCTACTTTCAGGTCTCAAAATAAGGCATTTGAGAAACTTCATAAAACTCAATTTTCAATCAATAGTCAATGTACTTTTTCATTATATTTCATTATTTTTAAATCATAGAATATATTGTTGTCGTTGTAAATATACAGTCGGTTTTTGTGAGTTTCCTGAGTGCTTCAGAAATGGATGCTCACTATTTTCAGGGTGTATATTTTGACAGCTTAGGGCCTTTGCTTCTACCTGGCTTATCTTCTACTGTGCATGCTATCCTACCTTCTTATCCTATTTTCACCATTGTAATAGGGAAACTGAAGAATAAAGAGGTTATTTGCCAAAATCAAACATTTAGAAAATTTAAAAGCCAAAAATCAAACCTAGGCCACTGTCCTATCCTAGTCAATGACTGTTTTAACCAGTATACCTTGCTACCTCATAAAGAAAAATGGTCCCCTTAAGATTCATTCATCAACCCTCTGCTTTTTCCTTAATTCCTAGGACAGATAATACACAACAGTGAGTATAATTCCCGGCACCCTGAGTGGTTTTTTTGTAGTTGTTAGAAAGAGTCAATTGAAAGCCTTGGGCCCTAACCCTTCCTAATAAAGGAGTAAAAAAAAGCAATAGTATATTTAGTATTTGAGGGTGATGATATCTACCACATTCCTGGTTAAAACAATAGCTGTGGATTGTTTTAAACTCAGCATACAAATCATCTGAGGATTTTAGGGTCTGGGGTCGGGCTTGAGAGTCTACATTATTCAAAAGTTACCAGGTAAACCTCATAATGCTTTTGGTAAAGCACATTTTTAAGGAGAAAGGGGCTAAACTTCTATATTTAAAAATAAGTTACTGCATTTTGCAACACTTACCAACTTGAAAGAGGTACAATGTTAAGGGAGCCTCTTCAGATTTTGGAAGCAAAAATGCATCATATTTAAGTGGGCTTCAAGCCATCCATCAAGTAGCTTGTGAGGTTTCTATTTTCCAGGGGTGGTAAAAATCAAAGAAGTGGTGTAGTGAGTCCAATCTTCTCCATCACCTAGGCCTTTAGGACAGCGTACCCGGTGGTGTCCCACATGTTTCCGGTGCGTGAAAAGTAGGCACCCCTGGAAAACATGACGGGAAGGAGGGTGTGATTCTCTTCAAGAGAACCACAGCACACACCACAGGAGGTTTTCTATAATTCCTCCCTTTGCTGATAAATAACCTCCTTCAGGAAAGTAGCTTAGGTCTCATTCCTGGGCCTTCCTAGAGATTTTATGCTTTATTTGTGACTCCCAATGGCATTTGATCACAGCATCGTCTTATGAACTGCTTTCTTTCTCTTCCACAAGCTGGGTGTGAACAGCATCTCTACATTGTGAAATGGAAGGGAGGCTGTGCACAAACAGGGCTTCAACAGGTTTAGCACAGATGACTCAGACTCACAACACCACTGACCCCCCATGAGCTGTTCACTATGAGCAGCTGAGAGAGCAAGTAAAATATTTCATGTGTTAGTATGAAACTCTGCCATCGGGTAGAAATGGCCTGCTGCTGCCCTGCATTTATTCAACACCTGCTGGGTGCTGGGTGCTGGGTCCACTGTGTGCTGGAAACAGAGAGAGTGATTCATGCATTTTATGATCCCCAAGGCCAGGGCCTTCCCAGGCCTGGCCTCTCTCCCTTCACACGTGTCGGTCGCCCCCCTCCTCCCCTTTCTGCCAACCCTGCTGTCTCACTGCCTTCTGCACGCCCACCTACTGGGAGGCTTGGAGGAGCAGACTGCAGCCAGAGCCGAGCCTTGGAGAAGCAGGCAGAAAGGCCCCGGTGGGTCTTTTTCTCGTCCCTGGGATGGGGCTGTACTGCGTACCAGGCCTGGTGGGATTTGAACCTCCAGACCACATACTCTTGTCATCAGCTCTTATATACATTTTTTATTTTAATCTTCTGAAAATATTGATGTTTAGGATCACCAAGAACCTTAATAATCACCTAGTGACTCTTTCCAAGGCCCAGAGAGGGTAAGAAACTTGCCCAAGGTCACACAGCAAGTCTATGAGTGGCAGACACAGGGCTAGATCTGGGCATTCAGCACACCATGAGGTGCATCCTCTCCTATGCTACCTCTGAGTGCTCCTGTAGATTCTGTGTACATTGTGCCCACATATGTAGTGTACACACATGTGAACACACCTACACACAAGCCCTGGCCTCCGCTCTGCACACCCTCTACCCCTTTCCTGGCCCCTGCTGCTCACTGCAGCAGTCCTGACCTGCATCTATGCCCGCCCTTTCCCCCACCCCCAGCCCCACCCCAAACCTTCAGATACCTTGCCCAGGACAGATGTGTGGCCTGGTCTCATCCAGATCTCTGTGTACACTCTCTAGTAAAGTGGCTTTGTTTCTAAAAAATAAAATAAAACAAATAAACTTCTTGCTGTGCTTACAAGTAGAGCCATGTACAACGTGGCCATGGTAGCAGAGTTTGGGCTTAGACAAGGGCTCAATGAACTAGATTTTCTTATATCAAAGTTTGGTTTACTGCTACTGCTGAATGTTAAACTTACAAAAAGCAAGGCTGGGCTCCTCTATGGCACCATTCTCCAGTGAGGATCACTGACCCTGGTGACAGATTGAGTGCACCGGACTCTTTCCACTGGATGTCTTCCATCATGGAAGAGGCCACAATTTGTCCTCTCTAGTATAGACATCTATTCTGTTATGCATTTCCATGTCCTGATGGCAATGATTCTGCCAGCATTGCTACATCAGGAATTGTTAAATGCCTTGTTCATTGTCATGATGTTCTGTGCACATTCCCAAACAAAGAACAGATGTCATAGCAAACGAGGATGTCAGTGTACCAATGCCCATGGAATTCACTGCCCAAACAACACATTTGAGAACTTAGTCATTTAAGTCACGCTAGGAGTGAATGGATGTGAAAAAAACTCCATAAAGCTAAAAGATAGTATGAAAAGACATTGAAATAAGCAAATATTTTCTTAGTCTATTTATTACATATAAATATATAAATGTGTATTGACATTTCTACAAATTCAATTGAACCTGTGCTTATGTTAAAAAGTTGAATGTTAGGAAGATAAGTAAGCATGAAGATATTTAAAATTCAGCAAAGAACAGACTTGCATTATTTATTTATTTTTGGCAAAGTACCTAAAAGTTGTAATTAGTTTATCGACATTTTATTCTCAAATTCCCATATTATACAAGAACATTTTTCAGAAATATTTTTACTTAGGTTAATTTTAGATGTATTTATTTCATGCTTAATTAATTTCACAAGAAAACTAGACCATGCCAGTGATGTTGGTCACAAGCCAAACCTCTGCAAAACAAAACAGTTCTATAAGCTCAAATTCTCATAATTACTGACAACACTGACATTCATCTGGGAGCAAAATGCAGTTTGCTATGTATATTAATTATTTTCTATCTCCAAATATCTCTTTAGGATTCAAATGTTAAGAGAGTGAAAAAAATGTATGCCACTCATTAAATAACTTAAAATCCTATATGATAAAAGCCTAATATACTAAGTGTCCGGTCATCCAGTCGACCATTCAACAAATCAAAGCTTAATATGCTAATGATATGCTAAGGCCGCTCAACCAGTCGCTATGATGTGCACTGAGCAAGATGGGCTGGACACACCCTGGAGCCCTCCCACGGTCCCTGCATGGCTGGCCAACCTCCCATGTTCCTCCCCGGCTCCAATCGTGCAACAGAGGGGTCCCTCACCCTGGCCTGCACTCTCTCGCAATCTGGGACCCCTTGGGGGATGTTGGAGAGCCAGTTTCAGCCCAATCCCACAGGTCAGGCTGAGGGACCCCACTGGTGCACAAATTCGTGCACCGGGCCTATAGGTATTTATATAATACACACATTGAGCCAACACGTTTGCCCATTGTTAGGTATATAAATTAATACAAATTATTAAGCTCCAACTTACTACCTTGACCTTTGTTTCATAGTCACCATTCTGCTCAAATATAGTCCACTCGTTTTGTGGACTATTTTATTGAGTATTTTTTTAGAGTTACAACAATCTGGGCCATAGTAAATACAGGCAGTCATAAAACACTGATCCGAAAAATATATACAGCTGGTCATCCATAACAGAACTGAAGGCCAAAGATAGATAGGAAGCTCATTGTCCTCTTCTTTTTGCAATAGAGTAAGGTACTTGCTATTGAAGATACTTTAAATGTATTTTTACATTTACTTCCTTAATCCTGTTAACCTTTTTTTTTAATTGTTCTAATGTATTCCTAATTTTCCCCTAAGCAGAGTTCTCACTTTATTGTTGTTGCTTTCTTTCAAACCCGCTCCCCCCCCCCTTGCTTTTCACTGCATATAAGTACCATTTGATCTTTTTTATTTGTTATCAATTTTTGACAGGTGACTTTTTTGGGGGGGAGAATGCACAATATTCTATAACTTGTTTTGAAAACTGACTTTGTACATTTTGCTTGCTAATAAGCTCAGCCATAGATTTGACATCCTCAACCATTATAGTTAGGTACAAAAAGATGAAAAATTCAAATAAAAACTAAAATAAAATAGGTAGGCAGAAAGAGAGCGAAATCCCTCTACCTTTCTGATCTCATTGTATTCTCGGGTAAGACAGCTGTTAACCTTGCAAATTATAATACTTTCTTCTTCTTCTTCTTTCCTATGCATTATGGTCATCTATATATATAAAGGCCTAAGTGACCAATGACCGAAGGACCAGTCTACTGGTTGCTATGACGTGCATTGACCACCAGGGGGCAGGTGCCCAATGCAGGAGCTGCCCCCTGGTGGTCAGTGTGCTCCCACAGCCAACCTCCCAGGCCTCTCTCTCCCTGCTGGCCAACCTCCTGTGGCCCTGATTGGCCCTGATCTCTAGCCAGGCCAAGGGACCCCACCTGTTCATGATTTCGTGCACCAGGCTTCTAGTTAGTGATATAAAAACATTCCCAGTTTACTT
The DNA here is from genome assembly GCF_951640355.1 of Cnephaeus nilssonii. Lineage (NCBI taxonomy): Eukaryota > Metazoa > Chordata > Mammalia > Chiroptera > Vespertilionidae > Cnephaeus > Cnephaeus nilssonii. The sequence goes on along the minus strand of NC_137076.1, from coordinate 63,287,048 downwards.
GGTTGGCTAATGCAGCAGAACCTCTCCCAAGGTTTCATAGCTTTCCTTTTTAGTTTTCTTATTCAGTAGGTAGAGTTTTCATTGTTCCAATTTTACTCTCCATCCTTGATTGATGTAATGCCTTTTTCCCCTTTATTTTTATTGTTGACACTATTACAGATATCCCCTTTTGCTCCCCTTTTCCCCCCTCTGCCCAGCCTCTGTCCCCGCCTTCCCTTTGGCCATTACCACACTGTTGTCTGTCCATGGTTACACATATATGTTCTTTGGCTAGTCCTGTCACCTTCTTTCATCTATCCTCCCTGTCCCCCTCCCCTCTGACAGCTGTCAGTCTGTTCCATGTATCCATGCTTCTGTTTCTATTTTGTTCATCAGTTTATTTGGTTCATTAGATTCCACATATAAGTGAGATTATGTGTTATGATGCCCTTTGGATGGCATGGTCTACAACTAGTGTGACCATCACCTCCAGTGTTCCCCTTCACATCTGTAAACCCTTTTTGTACCACAACCTTTTGCAGTTCTTTGAAGTCTCATTTTGCAGTTCACTAACTCAGGACATGAAGCTGCCGTGATGAGATAGGAGAAGGGCTTCTATCTTTCTTGGAGGATAAACTTTTAAACTTTCGAGACATGTGCTAATTGACAACCTAGAGACCACAGAAAAGGGATGTTGTTGTTTAAATTAAGGGGCTGCTAATTCCACTGAAACTGTTTTCATTTGCCTAACACATATTAGAAACTTGAGTATTATTTTGCTGGGAAAAAGTTACATTTTAAAGTTTGCACTGCCAGTAGCCAAAAGATAAGATAATTTAAGGGTAATAAAAAAGTGTATGCTTTATATGGACATGTACCCTCTTTTAACAATAACACTTCCCATCCAAATAGTAAGAAATAGGTTCATTTAAATACCATATCTATCTGCCTTCCATGAGCTATCAGTGTGGCAGACCATCAATACAGACCATAAAATTTATATACATTCAAATGTTGTCATAGTATATTTATGACATACAAATATATAAATGTGTATTGATATTTCTACAAATTCAATTGAACCTTCTGCTTATGTAGAAAAAATTGAATGTTGGGAAAATAACTAAACATGAAGTATTACTCTAAAGTTGTGATTTTATGTGTATAATCCTACCTAATAAAAGGGAAGTATGCAAATAACCATCACTCCGCTACACCCACGATTGGGCTGGTGGGAGGCTGGGGGTGGGACTCAGGGTGGCTGATTGGGCTGGCGAGGGGAGCGGGCCCCAACAGCCGGCGCTGCGGGAGGACCCATGGGGCCGGCAGAAGGCGCTGGTGGCGGAACTCAGGGTGGCCAATTGCATGGCTACCGGCACCAGTTTTCCTCTGGACAGCCGCCGATCGGAGCGCTGGCAGGAGTCGCTCCAAACGGTGGGTGGCCAGAGGAAACGGTGCTGGAGGAACTCGGGGTGGCCGATTGCGCTGGCGGGAGGCGCTCCGATCGGCAGGTGGCCAGAGGAAATGGCACTGGAGGAACTCGGGGTGGCTGATCAGCGGGTGGCCAGAGGAAAACTGGTGCTGGCGGAAAACTGGTGCCGGCAGCCAGGTGAAGGAAGGTCTATTGCACGAAACTTCATGCAATGGACTTCTAGTCTATATAATAAAAGCTCAGGACTGTTACGGCAGAATGACCAGAATGACTGGTTGCTATGACACGCACTGACCACCAGAGGTGGTCAGTGTGCTCCCATAGCGGGAGTGCCACTCAGCCAGAAGCCGGGCTCATGGCTGGCAAGTGCAATAGTGGTGGCGGGAGCCTCTCCCACCTCTGCGGAGTGAGCAGGCAGGCGGTAAGGAGCGAGCAGGCAGGCAGTAAGGGACAAGCAGGCAGGTGGTTAGGAGTGAGCAGGTGGGCGGTTAGGAGTGAGGGGTCCCGGATTGCGAGAGGGATGTCCAACTGCCAATTTAAGCCTGATTAGGCCTAAAGTGGCAGTCGGACATCCCTCGAGGGGTCCCGGATTGCTAAAGGGGACAGGCTGGGCTGAGGGACCCCCTTGCCCCCAACACGAATTTCATGCATCGGGCCTCTAGTCTATAATAATAAAAGCATAATATGCTAATTAGACTGGATGTCCTTCTGGATGTCCTTCCTTCCAGACAAAGCTGCAGCGGGCGGGGGCCGAGACAGAGGCGGCAGAGGCAGCAGAGGCTCCTGGCTGTGGTGGTGGTGGGCAGAGGCTGGGGCCAAGGCCCTTGCACAAATTTCGTGCATCAGGCCTCTAGTTACAATAATAATAAATAACCACCTCTTCCACAATTGCCTTTATTACATGTGTAGTCATAGCTATCCATACTCTATATCCAACAAAGCATATAGTTCCTTCTCCCCTTGTCTCATAAAAACTGGCCAATCAGTATGTACCTTGGTGGATCACTTCCCTTCAATGTCTCACATGGTCCAAGTGCTGTGCCTGTCACTACACGTAGACATTTCCATTTAAATATATTCATTCTGAGCATATGGCATAATCTATTATGGCCAGAGCCCCACTGCAACCTCCCTGATTTTATCTTAAATGTGACCTGTATATTCCCATCTCTCAGCCTAGTGTGTAAAATGAGAGGTTCTTTATTATAATTAGGTCCTAGAACCTTTAACTCAGCCATCTCCTTTTTCTGGTATTCCTTTTTCTAAAGTCCCCCTCTCCAATGCCCTCTGTCACTTCTTCTTTCAATGAAGCATATATGTATGTATGTTGAGCACAAGACCCTTCTCCTTTAACCATTTTCTTAAAATATATTTTTATTGATTTCAGAGAGGAAGAGAGAGGTAGAGAGAAACAGAAACATCAATGTTGAGAGAGAATCATTGATTGGCTGCCTCCTGCACAGTGGGGATAGAGCTGCAACGTGGGCTTGTGCCCCACCAACTGGGAATCGAATCATGACCTCCTAGTTCATAGGTTGACACTCAACCACTGAGCCATGCCGACTGGGCTTAACCATTTTATTTTCATATGTTCTTAATGAATCTCAACCAACCTTATAATCCAGGATATTTTGTCTTGACTCATGCTCAAATAAGTATTACCTGACCGAGACTTTAACACCTAGGAAATCTTAAATCTTAATTGTCTGCATATATAATACCACAGATGATTTTATCGTATCCTAGATTAATTCTCTGTAATAAACGGGGAAGAAGTTTGACCTTTATAATCATTGCTAATCAAGCAAAAAAAATGTATATAGTTCCTTGTGTAAATTGCAGTTATGCTGAAATTAATTCCCATATTGCTCAATGCTCCCTCTCCTCCCTCTCTCTGCCTCTTAAGATTTAATTTGTTTTGATTTCCAAATACTGAAAATATCTGTCCTCTTCTTATGAGAGGAATCGTCTATTAAATGAAACCTTCCTTATTATAAAAGTTAAATAAATACATAATTCGGTTAAGCATAGGTCTGGCACATAAGAATTACGGCTTTGAATTTATTTAAATGTAAGCTGACACTTTTACAAATACGTTATTAATGCTTATTATTATACACATTTATGATGTAGGTGAAATACTTTGCTTTCTGTATTACAACTATTGGTGTCTAAAACATATTTTTACGTTTTTTAGAATTGATTAGAATTATAAAAACGTTTATGTGTATGTTTATTTTGACTTAATTTGAATGTAGACATTTATCCCCTATATTAAGAGAATAGAGGAATAATATTCTTGGAATTAGTAGCAACATAATTTCTCTACAATGTATTTTTAACACACCAATAATATATAGAAATATGGAGAATTTTAAAAGCATACAATGAAATGCAGCTGTGTCACTTATTGGGAGCAGAAAATTAACATTTTGGGGGTTTTAATCTCACAATGAACAACATGACAGCATATTTTCTCTAGTAAATAAATGTATTTTCTTTCCAGATATACTCCAGAGAAAACTTCCTTTATCAGCTTCCACCACACACCTGAGATGTTTCCAAAGTAACTACAGCTTTCAATATGTTTGGTAGAAAATGCACAAATTCGTTTTCTGAGGAAAATTATACTGACTTAAATTTAATTCAGAAATATTAGTTGAACAACTACTACTACTCTACACAAAAGAACCGTTATAGTTGTAATACCTGGTGTTAAGGGTCCTGATCTTTGATACTCTAGGCCCTGGAGTCTAGGGTATTTCAAACAAATTGAACTTACAAGCAATCTTTATTTTCTTATTTGCAGAATGTGTGAATTTAAGCTGAGTATTTAGCTTTGAAACAATATCACTATGTCTTTTTTCTCACAGTTTTGCTAAACTTTGATTTTTTTTTTCTCAAAATGGGTCTACAGTTCTTTTCTTCTCAGTATTGGTTAGTAATAACTTCCCATATATCAGATTTATAAATAAAATTAGTTAAGAGAAGATGAGAAAGAAAACATAATTACTTCAAAACAAATAAATACAGAGTCTGTTTTTTAGATTATACACACGCACACACACAATATGTATGTCTGCTTGTTTATCTTTCTATCTATGAGTCTATCTTCTACCTACCTACCCATGTATCTATCTATGAATCTACCTGTAAAATTTAGTCTTTAGAATATGTGATGTGTAAATCTTTGGTACTTGTATTCATTTATAAAAACACTATTTTTCTATTTAATGGAAGTTTAATGTTGCTTTATATTTCATCATGCCAACATTGAAATATATATTTTTAGATAAATTTAAACGCTCAAACAATGCATAGAAATGTATGTAGAAAGCAGTAGCCATAACACACGTTATGTATCTTTATAAAATAAGGTCAACTTGGAAACTTGTTGTGTGTGGTCTGAGAGTAGCATAACACCATGTGCCAGGCTGAGAAATTAATTTGAAAGTAAAAATAAAATTGCTAGAAATTTGCTTGAATTTTTGGTACCTGCTTGTGTCCTGGCGGGCTCCGAATGCTGCCCCTTATTGTTTTTCTCTAATCCATCTTGGAACTGACAGGGGTGCGAGTTGCAAGTCACAGCTTGCATATCGTGCCCTCGGATGGCAGAGCTTGATGAAAACAATTATTTCAAAACCCATATCTCATCCATTATTAAATCTATGAAAAGAGTTTTAATTTCCTGTGCAATTACATAGTGAAATGTCATACTCTGGATGAAAAAAAGATTAATTGCTTTTGATAAAACACTGTGTATTTTTGCTTGACTTTTTGGACATACATTTAATGTAGTGATATCATTTCAATCGAATGTGCTTCATATCATACAGAATTATTGTAATTTCTCAGGGGCAATATTGTTTAATTATTTTCTTTTCACATAAAGAAGTCAAAATAAATTATTAATTCTTCTTGTCTCTGAAGCACCACAAGCTACACTTTAGTTTTTAAATCACATTGGAGACTCTTACAAATGAGCAATGGTAAAATATGAGTAATGTATTTTGCAAGAGATTCATAAGATTACCTCAAGTGACATTTATATGTCATGTGCAGACACAAATTACAATTTCTATCATTTGTATTTGTTTTCCACTTACAATGATTATTGAGTAATCCATAACAATGACCAGTCACTTTCTTTCTGTCACAAATATGACACCGATTTATACTCTCATAAAGGATAAACTAATAGACAATGAATCTTCAGGAAAATAAACTGTCCCAATACTACAAGCTATACTCTGCATAGTGACAGAACCAAGAAGTTCCTGTGAGAGTGAGAATAGTGTCTAAGAAATAGAGGGCCAGAGGCAGCCAGGACATTTTGTCCTATTGCATCTAGCGAACTAAGTGCTTGGCTGTGATAGGATTTAATTATTCTCCTGTGTTTCTGAAAATAGCTGGAATTGGCCTTCGATAGGAAATTAAATATTTTAGCAATTTCACTTGTCTACAGAAAAAAAATAATAAATTTACATTTAGTAGTATTCAGACTTCAAGTGCCAATTACATTCACTGATATAAAGTAGCAAATAATAAAATCACGGAATAGTATATAGAGGGAATGTTCTGGATAATTAGAATACAAGGGGGATACAACACTCTATTTACAGCAGTGTAATATGATTGGCAGTTTGGCCCTGGCAAAATGTGTTGTAGGTCAGGAATGAGTTTGATAGGCACATATACTTTGGAAAGCTTACATAGTACCTCATCTATCAAAAACTAATATGGGAAATTGTAAGCCTTAAAATCAGTCCATTTATTTTTTTCCAAGAATTACACATCAACTAGAGTCATTTTCATCCAACATTTTCTTTTGTTGGTTTGTTTAAAAGAAAGCTAGGAACAGATAAACCATGGGGGATTGCCTTTTCAGAGGTAACAAGAAAGAGTATTTCAGAGAAAGCATATCGAGTACCAGAAATAAAATTTCCATTTCACGTATACTTTTGAAATACGTATTTAGCTAAAATGTGAAAAGAAAATTTATGTTGTATGTCAGTCATTATTTGTCAGTAATGAAGTACTGGTTATCTCTCCATTGCTGTAATTTAAGAAAATGTCAATAAACTTCTATCCATCCAGAAAATGCGAATTTGGAAAATTGAACAGTTATTGAATTTGGTGTTTATGCAAATTTAACTCTTTAATTCATAGTGTAAATAGAAAATAATGTTAGCATAAAACTTTAATGTTTACATTCAAATCTCCATATAATATGTAGATTCCTGAAACATATAATATGCATATTCTAATTGATAGGCTGACATTCTGAATCTGAGCTCATCGTAATACAAAAATTGAAAAGCTTTTAATCTAAAATTATGCATGACATTTTAACAATAAAATTTGAGTTCTTTGTACAAAGAATGAAATTTACCAAGTGTGGGGTGATGGGATACATCTCCCTAGATACAAGCAATAAGTTGGTACAGAATCTGTAAATAATTTTAAAATAATAATAAAACTAACTAAATCTCTCTGTGCTTTTTGTTATCACCCTATTCTAATTCTAAACAAATTGATGATAGAATTCTCAATGGGGAATTTTTCTAATGATCTAAGTTGTAAATAATTGCTGTGGTTACTTTTGAGTTTTAATAATACACATGTAATCTCAAATTAGTAATGTTTATGACTCTAATAAACTTTAAATTCTAGGAGGAAATTTATTTCTAGAATCCCCATTTATATAATTACCCTCAACACACCAATAATCAGCTATAGGCATTTATTCCAAGAGTAAGTGTGCAATAATTTAGAATTAGCAAGTTCACTATGAGTACACATCATATCTCCAATCCCTGTGGTCCTTCACCAGTCTTAAAATAAACACAGAGATTGTGAACATGAAGTAACAGAATTTAAGGTGCTTCAATCATTTTATTCTATGTGACAATTGAAATTTATATTAATGTTTAATATTTAAATAGTAAAAGATGCAAAGTAAGGTACATTCTTCCTTTAAAAATTAAACGAATATTATTAGTTTTATGAGGTATACTTGATTACTTCTCATTTTATATCATGAAATTTATGTTATTTTGTATTTTTACTTAAAATAACTGTTTCTATCAAATGTAAAAATTCAGAAAGAAAAATTTACACTGCACTTCTTTTGTTGCCATTATTAATATTATTCACTTAATTTAATATAACTAAACAATTTAATCCACAGAGAAGATTGGTGTTAAAAAAATGATCTATTCTTAACTTTGCTATTATACCCCGGAATGGCATCTAATGTTTTTGCTCCTCATATTATCAGCTGTATAAATAAACCTATTAAATATTTTGCCTTCCTCACAAAATTATGGTTCAAATAAATTGAATTAAATTATTTGAAAGTCCATATAGCTCAGCTGGCGTGGTTGAGTGTCGATCTATGAACCAAGAGGTCACAGTTCAATTCTCACTTGGGGTACATGCCGGGTTGCAGGCTAGATCTTCAGTGTGGGTGTGCAGTAAGAGCCAATCAATGATTCTCTATTACCTCTCCCTTCTTCTCTGAAATTAATAAAAAATATTTTAAACAAATAAAAAGTGAAAACTACATAAATGTCATACCATTAAGTGAATTTAAAGGAGTTTGGCCGCTTTGAGCTTCCTACCTCAACCAGAACACCCACATTCTTAAAATGTATGTGCTTCTCATAATCTATTGATTGTGATATGTAAATATTAAAGAGTTTAATTCCAGGATATTGTATTTGCTATGAAATTAAAAATCTGAATATCATTTTTGTGTGATATGTGCTGTCTCATCAGCAAACCTGGGCTCAGTGCACCTGCCTTTTCACTTACTTACTTTGAAACAGGGAGATTTTATTTAACTATTTTTTGTCTCTATTTCTTAATTTGTTCCAGGGAGATATAAATAATACCTACCTTATATGGTTGCTTTGATGATTAAATAATCTCAGGCATATAAAGTATTGGCATAAAGAGACAATTCAGAAATGGTTAATATAATTTTAACTCATTGTTATCAACATAAGTAAAGAAATGAAATACTTAAGTTGGTATATTACAGGAAGCATGGATATCAAAACCAGTATATATTAATGCATAGGAAAGGGAATTAGAACAATTGGTGTGATTCTTAACCTATAATCATTGTTTCAACTTGTAAAAAATGAATAAAAGAAAAAGTAAACACTGAACCCCAAATTCACTCTATTCTAGTATTATAATTAGACAGCTGTGAATATAAGAGTGCATCTCTAAATTAAAATGAATTATATGTATATATGCATACATTTATAAATATGAAAAGTATATTTACATTTGGAATATATATTTTAGCAGTTTCTTTTCAATAATTAATAACATATGATGCTTTTATTTTATGAGTAACCAAGATAAACTGAAGTGCAATATACAAATCTGTAACCTTTGCTTTCAGAATAAGGGAGAAATTTATAGTTTATGCAGAGATTACATAACATTACTTTTTAGCTTAGTGTGGTATTATAGAACATAAAACAAACACAGTGGTTGCTAGAAGATGGGTCTGTAAAATTAGTTTTGGGCCTCTTGTAAATTTTGAAAGTATGTACAGAGAATCAAAAAAGGCCGTGCTCAACTCTTAAATATATAAGCTTTTTGGAAATCAGTGTTTGATTTTGTGAAATGGAAATGATCATCCTTCCAATTTCTTAGAGAAGCTCTAGCAAGTAAAATATTTTAAGCACATTTAATTAGGTTAAAAGGTGCAACCAAACCTTAGTTTTTATATTACCAAGCAACATAATAATAAGGACATTTGCATGTTTCTAAATTTATAAACTATGCATAAACTTTTCTTTCTGAATTCCCTATTCACATTATCATATTCTAAATCCATAGAGTAATAATGCATAACTGTCTTCTGAATTAAAATAAACAAAACTAGCCTTTGCCTGTCATGTTTTCTTTCCTAAGTGAGTATATGTCCTAAAGATAGATATTGCTATAACAACAGAATAAATTCTAAAACTTTGATGTGTTTCATGCATTTGTTGATAACTGATTATCTCACCTGTCTCTTGATCCACTCTCTCCAGTGAAATGATGGGCCGTGCTTTGCAGAAGGAGCAGCCACATAAAGGTGCTATACACTAACGCAGCAGCATTTGCTATTACGAGTCAGAGAGCGGAGATAAAAGCTTCAGGAGCAGGCTTCCTGGGAGCCAGCATTTTGTATTTAGCAATGATAGATGATAATGAAAGAAAAGAAGTAAAGATTGTGTTATGTGTCATTATTATTGTTACTCATAGACTCTCAGTCCGGGGAATGTGTGTGGGTGTGGGTCATGGAATTCTGGGTTTCTTTGCTGTACTTGGCAAGTGGATTACATTGACATCTGAATACTTACTAGTAAAGTCCTACTAAATGGACAGCAATGCCTAAAAGAGGGAGAAACTATTTTTAGGACAATGCATTTGTGATGTGTATAGATTATAACCAGAAATTAAAACTTTACTCTTTTATTTATTTTTATTTTATTTATTTATTTATTTTTAATTTTATTGTTTAAGGTATTACAAATAGTAGTACATATGTCTCTCTCATTTTTTTTTTTCTTTCCCACTGACCTTCCCCCAGCCTTCCCTATCCCCCGGCACTTGCCCTCATCCCCCTGCCCCCAGTGTCTTGCTTCTGTTAGTTGTGCTTATATGCTTGCATACAAGTCCTTCGGTTGATCTCTTACCCCCCAACCCTCCCCTAACTTCCCGCTGTAGTTTGACAGTCTGTTCGATGCATCTTTGCCTCTGTCTATTTTTGTTCAACAGTTTGTAATATTCTTTATTATCCATAAATGAGTGAGATCCTGTGGTATATATCTTTTAGTGACTGCCTTATTTAGCATAATGCTCTCCAAATTCATCCATGTTGTTGCAAATGGTAAGAATTCCTTCTTTTTACAGCAGCATAGTATTCCATTGTGTAGATGTACCACTGTTTTCTAATCCATTCATCTGCTGATGGGCATTTTGGCTGTTTCCAAATCTTAGCTATGGTAAATTGTGCTGCTATGAACATAGTGGTGCATATATCCTTTCTGATTGGTGTTTCTGTTTTCTTGGGATATATTCCTAGAAGTGGTATTACTGGGTCAAAGGCAGTTTCATTTTTAATTTTTTGAGGAAACGCCATACTGTTTTCTACAGTGGTTGCACCAGTCTGCATTCCCAGCAGCAGTGAAGAAGGGTTCCTTTTTCTCCACATCCTCTCCAGCACTTGTCATTTGTTGATTTGTAGATGATAGCCATTCTGACAGGTGTGAGATGATACCTCATTGTTGTTTTGATTTGCATCTCTCGGATAATTAGTGACTTTGAGCATGTTTGCATATGTCTCTTGGCTTTCTGAATGTCCTCTTTCGAAAAGTGTCTATTTAGGTCCGTTGCTCATTTTTTGATTGGATTGTTTATCTTCCTTTTGTTAAGTTGTATGAGTTCCTTGTAAATGTTGAAGATTAAACCCTTATCGGAGATAACATTGGCAAATATGTTTTCTCATGCAGTGGGCTTTCTTGTTGTTTTGTTTATGGTTTCTTTTGCTTTGCAGAAGCTTTTTATTTTGATGTAGTCCCATTTGTTTATTTTCTCTTTAGTTTCCATTGCCCTAGGAGCTGTATCGGTAAAGATATTGCTACGACAAATGTCTGCTATTTTCTTGCCTATGGCTTCTTCTAAGATTTTTATGGTTTCCCATCTTACGGTTAAGTCCTTTATCCATTTTGAGTTTATTTTTGTGTATGGTGTAAGTTGGTGATCTAGTTTCATTTTTTTGCAAGTATCTGTCCAGTTTTCCCAACACCATTTATTGAAGAGACTGTCTTGTCTCCATTGTATGCTTTTGCCTCCTTTGTCAAATATTAATTGAGCATACTGGCTTATGTCCATGTCTGGGTTCTCTGTTCTGTTCCACTGGTCTATATGTCTGTTCTTGTGCCAGTACCAGGCAGTTTTGAGAACAGTGGCTTTGTAGTATAGCTTGATATCTGGTATTGTGATCCCTCCAACATTGTTCTTTCTCAAGATTGCTACAGCTTTTCGGGGTCTTTTCTTATTCCAGATGAATTTTTGGAGAATTTGTTCTAGGTCTTTGAAGTATGCCATTGGTATTTTAATGGGGATTGTGTTGAATTTATAGATTGCTTTGGTAGTATGGACATTTTGATGATGTTGATTCTACCAATTCATGAATATGGTATATTCTTTCATTTGTTCATGTCTTCCTCTATCTCTTTTTTTAGTGTCCTGAAATTTTCTGAGTACAGGTCCTTTGTCTCCTTGGTTAAGTTTATTCCTAGGTATCTTAATTTTTTTTTTTTTTTTGGTGCAATGGTAAATGGGATTTCTTTTTAAATTTCTCTTTCTGTGAGTTCATTATTAGTGCATAGAAAAACCATAGACTTCTGGGTGTTAATTTTGTATCCTGCTACATTGCCAAATTCATTTATTAAGTTTAGTAGTTTTTTGATGGAGTCTTTGGGGTTTTTATGTACAATATCATGCCATCTGTGAATAAAGACAGTTTTATTTCTTTTCCAATTTGGATGCCTTTTATTTCTTCTTCTTTTCTGATCACAATGGCTAGTACTTTTATTCCAGTACTATGTCGAAGAGGAGTGGTAAAGAGTGGGCAACCCTGTCTTGTTCATGTTCTTAGGGGAAATGGTTTTAGTTTTTGCCCATTGAGTATGATGTTGGCTGTGGGTTTATCATATATGGCTTTTATTAGGTTGAGGTATGATCCTTCTATTCCCACCTTGTTGAGAGTTTTTATCAAGAAAGGGTGTTGGGTTTTGTCAAATGCTTTTTCTGCATCAATGGATATGATTATATGGTTTTTATCTCTCAGTTTGTTTATGTGGTGTATCACATTTATTGATTTGTGGATGTTGTACCATCCTTGCATCCCTGGGATAAATCCCACTTGGTCATGGTGTATGATCTTTCTAATGTAATGCTGGATTCTATTTGCTAGAATTTTGTTGAGGAATTTGGCGTCTATATTTACTAAGGATATTGGCCTGTAGTTCTCTCTCTTTGTATTGTCTTTATCTAGTTTTGGGATTAGGGTAATGTTGGCTTCATAGAAAGAGCTTGGAAGTGCTCCTTCCTCTTGAATTTTTTTTTTAATAATCTGAGGAAAATAGGTTTTATTTCTTCTTTGAATGTTTGATAAAATGCCCCTGTGAAGCCGTCTGGTCCAGGGCTTTTGTTTGTTGGAAGATTTTTTATTACTACTACAATTTCCTCCATAGTTATCGGCCTATTCAGATTTTTTGATTCCTCCCGGTTGAGTTTTAGAAGGTCGTATTTTTTTAGGAATATGTCCATTTCTTCTAGGTTGACCAGTTTCTTGGAATAGAGTTGCTCAAGTATTTTTTTATGATTCTTCGTATTTCTTTGGGGTCTGTTGTTATTTAGCCTCTTTCGTTTCTGATTTTGTTTATTTGGGTCCTCTCTCTTTGCTTCTTGGTGAGCCTGGCTAGAAGTTCATCAATCTTGTTTATCCTTTCAAAGAACCAGCTCTTGGTTTCATTGATTTTTTAAATTTATATTTTGGTCTCTATGTCATTTATTTCTGCTCTGATCTTTATTATTTCCTTCCTTCTGATCACACTGGGCTTTTCTTGTTTGCACTCTTTCTAATTCTTCAAGTTGTAGAGTTAGATGGTTTATTACCAGTTTTTCTTGTTTTTTTGAGGTAAGCCTGTAATGCTATGAACTTCCCTCTCAGGACTGCTTTCACTGTGTCCCAAAGATTTTGGATTGTTTTGTTTTCATTGTCGTTTGATTCTAGGGTGTGTTTTATTTCTTCTTTGATCTCTTTGGTAACCCACTCATTGTTTAATAGTGTGCTATTCATCCCCCAAGTGTTTTAATTTTTGTGATTGTTTTTACTGTAATTGATTTCTAATTTTATGCCATTTTATTATGAGAAGATGCTTGATATGATTTCAATCCTCTTAAATTTGGAGAGACTTTGCCTGTGTCCCAACATGTGGTCTATCTTTGAAAATGTCCCATGTGCACTTGAGAAGAATGTATATTCTGTAGTTTTGGGGTGGATTGTTCTAAAGATGTCAATTAAGTCCATATGATCTAGTGTGTCGTTTAAGATTGATGTTTCGTTGCTAATTTTTTGTCTAGAGGATTTATCCAGTGATGTTAATGGGGTATTAAAGTCTCCTACTATGATTGTGTTGCTGTCAATCTCTCTCCTGATACCTTCCAGAAGTTTTTTTATGTATTTGGGTGTTCCTGCTTTGGGTGCATAAATGTTTACCAGAGTTATATCTTCTTGTTGTATTGATCCCTTTAGAATTAGGAGGTGGCCTTTATTGTCTCTTGTTATGGTCTTCTCTTTGAAGTCTATTTTGTCAGATATAAGTATTGCTACCACCTTCACTTTCAGTCTGTGTGAGTCCTGTGTTCTGAGGTGGGTCTCCTGTAGACAGCATATATATGGGTCATGTTTTCTTATCCATTCACTCACTGGATGTCTTTTGATTGGAGCATTTAATCCATTTACGTTTAGTGTTATTATTGATAGGTACTTGTTTGTAGCCATTTCTGCACTTTATGTCTGTGTTCCTTCCTCCCTTTCTATTTCTTCTTTTTACAGCATTTCTTTTAGCATTTCTTGCATTGCTGGCTAGGTAGTGATAAACTCCCTTAGCCTTTTTTTGTCTGCAAAGCTTCTGATTTCCCCTTCAATTGTGATTGATAGTCTTGCTGGATAGAGTATTCTTGGATTCAGTCCTTTTCTTTGCATCACTTTGTATACCTCCTTCCATTCCCTTTGGCTTGATGTGTTTCTGTTGAGAAATCATTTGATAATCTGATGGGGGATCCTTTTAGGTAACTCTCTGTCTCTTTCTTGCAGTCTTTAAGATTCTTTCTTTGTCGTTAACATTTGCCATTGTAATTATGACGTGTCTTGGTGTGGGTATTTTGGGATTCATCTTGCTTGGAACTCTGTGTACTTGTGTAACTTTTTTCTTCCCCATATCTGGGAAGTTTTCTGTCATTATTTCTCCAAATAGATTTTCTAATCCTTGCTGCTCTTCTTGTCCTTCTGGCAGCCCTATTATACGTATGTTACTTCATTTCGTGTTGTCCCAAAGTTCCCTTAGGCTCTCCCCCTGCTTTTTAATTTTTTTCTCCAGTTGCTATTCAGATTAAGCTTGTTTCTCTACCTTATCTTCTAACTCACTAATTCGGTCCTCTGCTTCTTCTAGTCTACTGATGAAACATTCCATGGTGTTTTTTATTGTAGCTATATCACTTTTGATTTCTTCCTGATTTTTGCATAGGTTGTTGATTTTTCTCATCCATCCAGTGTATGAACTGTGCAACCACTATTCTGAATTCTTTTTCTGTCATGTTGCATGCTTCTATTTCACTTATTTCCTTTCTTGGTGACTCTTCATTTTCTTTTCTCTGGGGATTTTGTTGTCTCCCCATTCTGACTATCACCAGAAGGTTCAAACATCAAGTTGAGTGGGCCTGGGCCATGTGCGGTGGGAGCGTCGCACCACCCGAGTATTACTGAAGAGCTCTGACACCAAGATGTGTGGCTGCTGTGGTTGGTGGGAGCCACACTCACCCAGGATCAGAGTCACCGGCACTCATTGTGGCTTTGTGCACACACCTAGAATCAGGGAACCCACCTGCTCCATGCTGAAACAGACACCCCCCTGGAGTGTGCCAAAAATCAGAGTTCCCTAGTGCATGCTAGGAGTCAGAGTTCCCCTGTGCCCACACCAAGAATTAAGTGCCAGAGTCTCTGTTGCTTGTTGTGGCCTTGCGCCAAGAATCAGGGTCCCTGTGTGTGCATGTGCCAAGAATTGAAGTCACTGGCTCTTAGTATGAATGCACTGGGAATCAGGAATCCCAGGCGCACACGATGAGAAACAGAGTCAAGTCACTGGTGCTCAGTGCTGCCTCTTGCTCGCCTGGAGAATCAGGGTCCTGTTCTGCTTGGGGGACTGGGTTGCACAGTAGCACTGTGTCAGCAGGAGGTCCACTCCTGCACTGCAGAACAGACTTTCATGCGCGCTTGCCCAGAATCAAAGTCAGGTGACACTGCTGTTCTGCATGGGCGTGGGGCTTGGTCACCCGATTGTGTTGCAGGGAACAGCTTCCCGGTGTCTGCACGTGCCCAGGCTCAAATTCCTGTAGCGGCGCTGTGGCCTTTTGTGTGCCCAGGCTCAAATTCCTGTAGCGGCCCTGTGGCCCTGTGCGAGGGGCAGGTCTAGCAGTTCCTGTGGTGCCACCGTGAGCCTGCAGGGAGGGGATGGGCTCTGTGACTCACAGAAATCTGCGGCCGGGATATCTGGATTCTTAGTGTCTGTGGTTCTGCAGCTGTGGTCGCAGGTCTCTGTCCCCAGTGGCTGCAGGGTCCCGGTTTGCGTCTGAGACCAGACTGGGTGGTGCTGAGGCCAGGATCCTAGTCTCAAGCAACTCTGTTTTTCAATATGACATGGTCTCTGTGCCTGCGCTGGCCACCCCCGGAGTGTCAGTGGTGGCCATCTAAGACTGCCCAGTTTGGCAGCCCCTTGGAAGACCTGCAGGATCTAACTGTCCCTAGCTCATACACACACTCCACACACTCCTCAATTGCTCCCTCACTCTCTCACACTCTCTCCCTCCCTACCTTCCTGCTGGTCACCATCTTCAGAATCAAAACTTTACTCTTTTAAATATTTTGTGAAATGTATCTAGACCAACTAAAACACTGAATTGCATGCATCAGTAACCCTAGAGCCATTAATTTTTTTTGCTAAAATTATATATGTATGTATTTAAGATGAAAATTGATTGTGCATGGTAAAATAAACTTAATAGAATGAATTATTTCAAAATATAATTTAGGAACACTATTTAGATATATTTAACTTAATGTTTAGCAATAATATACATTTGCCACTGAAATGTCTAGCTAATCTTTTTTATAAAGTACAAAGATGATAGTTATGAAGGTTTTTCTTTATCCTTGAAGATAAATTGCTTCCTCTTCAAGATAAGGTCAGTTATTCTTCTGCATCAATTCAGTTTTAATCTCTGGGTACAAAGTGAATTTGTATCCTCCTGGATTTGACCTGTGTGTATTTGTGTGTGTGTGTTTCCCCCACTTCCTTTATGTCAGAAATGTACATACTGTGTAGTTAAGCTTTAACATTCAGTGACTTTTCAACACATTCATTTAGTAACCAGACACAGAAAAAGCTTGTGTGTTTGTTAGTCACTGATGAAAAGAAGTCTGAGTTTAGTGGCTTCCAGGGAAAGATATGATTCCTAGGAAGGTTGTATTTAAAAGAAGATCAATATTTACAGCATCAAGTCAGTATATCTATGATGTATGGAAAAACACAACAGTTGCTCCATTGTGTGGTAGAAATCAATGTGATGTGCTTTACTTTGAGATACTTATATGATTTCACCTTTCAAATAGCATAGCCACTTCTCTGAATGATTGCTCCTGAAAAATCCAAGCAGGTTCAGCAAGATACCTCAAAATGTTCCTCTTCACCAGCTAACAAGGGATCCAACTGTTTCTTACTCAGTATGCAAAATAAATCCTTAGATCCTTTCTCTTATGAAGGGTCCCTCGTACCCCCACAGAAGCGAGGTTCTAGGGGTGTCCCCCGACTGGGAGAACTACCTGCAGTGAGAAGCCATTAGAGATATATAGAGGTGGGAAAAAGGAGGTTAATAATAATAAATAATAATACAATGATTAACCTATATATATAAAAGGCTAATATGCAAAATGTCACCTTGGGAGTTTGACCGGGAGACCGGGAGTTCAATCACTTGCTATGATGTGTGCTGACCATCAGGGGGTGGCATGGAACATGGCGGGTGATCAGCAGCAGTGGTGGGGGATGGAGGGGGTGAGGGAAGGAGGCGGTGGGGTGGCAGGGAGGTGGGGGAACTGTGTGGTGGTGGGGCACGAGCAGTGAGGGAAGGAGGAGGTGGAGAGAAAGGGAAGCAGGGAGGTGGGGAACCTGATTGGTCCTGATCACTGGCCAGGCCTAGGGACCCTACCCATGCACAAATTTCATGCACCGGGCCTCAAGTTAATACATAATACAAGAATAAATCAGTTTCATGTACTCACAACTGTAAACCCACTTTTGCCCACTCCATATTTAACTCCACAAAATGTCACATGCAGACCCCTGGGGAGAGGGACCTGCAGAGTCTCCTTATGAGTCTCCATGTAGTGCTATACCAGTGGTAATCCAAAACCCAATCCGGTGACATGGACAGAATAAATCCACACTTAAGAATTATTAAGGAGAAACACCTAAGACAAAGGATAAAGATTGTTTGGCATTTCCAGTGCCTAATTTTAAAAGCCAGGTCCCTTTTTCTGTATTTCTTATGAAAATGTCACACTTATTGTATTGTCATAGCATTTATTCCCCTCATCAGGGAACCTTTGTCTGCCTAGGCGACATGGCGGCTCCTTGGCGGGCTGATGGGGAGACTTGAATTTGGTGAATTTAGACACTTACAAGAAATACTCAAAAAATCAACTCCCTTGAATATTAATATTCAAATTCAAATTTCTTTAGCAAATAAATGTACTTTTCATAATTAATTTTTATCCTTTTGAAAATGCCTTTTTTCCCTTCCTTCCTCGTGGATGGGCCCTTCTGTGCCTTCCTCCTGTGAGGCCCCGTGATGGGTTTGGCAGGTGAAGGATCACGATGATGCCTGACACAGAGGAGGAAAGGGAAAGCTTTCAGATCTCAGTGTTTATTAGCTCCACATGCATAGTTTTTCAATTGGCAGTTTAGTGCTTTCAACAGTGCTATCACTTACTTTATGTGCACTCTAAAACAAATCCCGTTGGAACTTTAAAATTGAAAATTACAGTTTTATATTTTGTTACACCCATTTTTCATTGATTTTTTTCCTAATGGTTGCTTTCTAATTATAGTATCGATGGAGATGGAGATAATTCTAAATATTAATAATATTTTATTTTTTTATTTCTACAAGAAATGTATTATTTTCTAGTTTTTGAAAGATTTGGCCTTTTGTATTTATTTATCTTAGGCTTTTCCTATTTTAAAAAAATACAACATACCTAGTTTGATATTCAGTTAACAAAAAAAAATCAGACATATGCTATTGCAGCATGGCTAAAGGTTTCCTTTTATGAATATGGATATCAAGGTATAGTCACCAGCAGTAAATTCTACCCCCACTCCCCCACCAGTCTGTAACTCTAAAAAAGACAGAAAAGCCATGGTCTGGATTCCTTCAACCTTGCAGAATCCACACTCTGCTAGGCATTTTGAATATATGCTATTTTCAAAGGCATGTCTATTATGACAAATGGACTCGAAGCAGTGATACCTCCCCAAGTTGCTATTACTCATACTTGTCGGAGACTAAAAGCCCATATTGTAATTTAGGAGCCCATAAGCTCTACATTTCACTCTCTAAGAAAGTTCCATTTCTATTCCCTCATGATTATTGTTTCTGTAAATGTACCATTTATTTTGTTACAAAATTTGCAGAAAACTTTAAGTGCTATAAATCAAGCTAAGCTCTCCACATCTGATGTGCACCAGACAGGGTAGAGTACATGGAAGATGAGTTAGGAGCTGAAATGTTCGCGCCTCTAGTCTTGAATATTATTTTAATTCAAACTACTATAAATTTGTAAGGATAGAGTTAGGAGAGGGGAGATGATGCATGTCTCATTCCACCTATAAACCTCTCTAACCCAATGAAAATATTTCTAAAAATTAATTTTAGTAACAGAGGTAGAACAAATCTTGAAGGCATCCACAATGTGGTGGGTAGGGATGGGGTAAATAATATAGCTTAAGAAATCTAAAAACAAAATCTGAGTGATGTCTTAATCAGATTCAATGCCTTACCAGTATTCTCTTTTGTCTCTTTAAAGGCGGGAAAGGGGCCCTTGTCCTCGATGAAATAGTCTTTTTTTTTTTTTGTCTCCAGCAGAAAATCTGATGAAATTGATTTTCATTTGGCAAATAGCAAAGAAAAGTTAATTTTGTAATACATCATTCAAACCAAATGGCATGTCTGATTTTTTTATTAGAACCCGATGTAATATATATTAAAACTGTTTTATATAATTGAATATATGTTCCCAAGTAGAATATCAGATAACTTTAATTTTTTTTAAACCACTAAAACCTGGATCTTTTTTTTCTTTTCTCTGTGACTGAAGGGAACTGCTATAAAATGAGAATGAAACTACATGCTTCGGAAACGGATTTAACAAGGAGTGCTAAAATTCAACCTTGCATTAGTCATATAATTTTTTGACAGTGTCTTAATGTGTGAAGGAAGAATTGAACTCTAGAGCTAGAAAGGGCATTGTTAAAAGACAAGATTGCCTTTCTGTATGGCAGGTATTAATATTAGATCATTTGCTTGGCTAGGAGCAGAGCCTATGAGGTGTATGCAGGCCACACAAATTTGGTTGAGGTTGAAAATCTTTCTTGCTATATTTCTTTCTCCTTCCTCTATACTTTACCGATGAGTTAAAAGAAATATGACTCAGTATTAATTGGTTTTTCTGCTATACTCCACATTTGTTACAGAAAAAGATATTCCATTAAAATGCTTGATTCAAATAAGCACATTCTGCCTTCTCCTGAAGGCTCTGCCAACAAAATATCTTGTTTTATGTTTCAGAAAAATCCAACTTGCCTAGCACCTGAGAAATTCCCTTATTTGCCATGCCTCCTTTCCACGAGTAGTATACACACCAGTCAGGTAACAACTCAAAAGAGTTATTTTTCTTCAAGATAAAAGAAGGTAGTTTCTGACTTTTATGCATTATTTCCACCAATAAAACATAACTTTAAATCAGGAATTGAAATGGGGCATCTCATAAAAATAAAAATGTTTTCTTTTTTTAAATATAGTTAAGAAAAAAAAGGAAGAAGAAAATAAAAAAGGAGTAAGGGGAGGGGAGTGATTTTAAGCCCATGTTTATTCACTAATTCACCGTTTTCCCAGTCCCTGCTGCATAGACAGAGGAGGGTTGTAGTGAAGACCATTGAAGCTGGAGCCAAACCACCTGGGTTGGAAATCTGGCTCTTCTATTTATTAGATACTAGAGGCCCTGTGCACGGGGGCAGGAGGAGCAGGGGAGTCCAGCCTGCTCACCCTGATTGGGGTCAGGGCAGGGGGGGCAATCAGGGACGTTGCAGGCCGGGGGGAGGGACCACAGGCAGCTGGCCAGCCAGCCCCACCCCCTGGTCAAACTCCTGGTCGAACTCCCGTTCGAGGGAACAATTTGTATATTAGCCTTTTATTATATAGGATGTGACTTGGTACAGTTACCCTCTCAAGGCTTCAGTTTCCTTCTTTGTTAGATAGAGAAAATATAATAGTCCTCTCTCCTAGAGGCATTTTGAAATGAGCTAATGTTTCTATATCACACAATCCTATATCACTTTTAAATTATAAATATCTGTTCTCTATCGTGCCACATGCAGGTTGATTTACGCTTTTTGTAACTTTCCTAGCTAGGCATTTGATTTTGTAATTGTTTACTTAAGTGCAGACTTAAAATGGTTTTGACCATACTATCAAATGAAGACACCTTGATACTGCTGGCACCAGTTGGGATATAATTCCCTGTGGGTCTCCAGCACTTTCTGTGTATCTTGCCAGCAGAGATAGCAACTACCTTTTGTTTTCATCCATTTAGTTAGGATATTTGCGTAGTGAGTAGCCTCTGAAGACAGACAGGAACGATGGGCATGCTTCCCACCCATTAGCAAAGATCTGGGTTCCTAAGCCTCGTATCCCTCTTCTCTAATGCAACACTACCTGATGGCAGCCAGCTGGGCCCATCGCAGTGCCCTGTGGGACTTGGGCTAAAGGGGAACTGATACAAATAGGCAGATGTCTGTAGTACTTGTGTCCAGAATAATAAAGTCCTTTATCTCTAACCGAGGAATCTGCTTCCTATGTCCATGAATCTGTGGCAGGCTATCTTGTTGCAGGTAGAATGAACTATCAGACCCTGCACAGTTATTGACAGAACCATCCAGAAACCATAGTAGAACACAGTTACATGTGCATTGGTGCTGTTCTTCATTGTGTATAAACAACTGAATGAAACATTGGATCTAAATATAAATGGACTTGAAAAAGGTATTATAGTTGACATAAAGAAATTTGATTATTAAATATCCGCTTCCAAACAATGGATAAGGCCAATGAGTAGGCTCCATGGTGTTCTCAAATTCAGTTTTCCAGCTGTGTGCGGCAGTTCATATGAGTGCCACACTGGCTGTTGTGCATAAGTCTCAACTGTCCAAACATATTGATACTTTCAGGCCTTGGACACTAGGTAGGGTGAGGGGCCACCTAAACCCCAATCAGTAGATCTGGTAAGAGCAACCTGCTCAGCTTATCCAGTGTGGCATATTTACATGTTAATTTTCTTTGGGTATGTGATTTATTGAAAAAAGATTGAGAAGTACAACTCTGTCACAATAGAACTTGTATGCATACATACATAACCCATGGACACAGACAATAGTGTGGTGTAGTGTGGGGTGCGGGGCAGAGGCAGGTTAGAAGGAGTCAAGGGGAAAAAAGGGATCATATGCAATACTTTGAACCAGGGGTCCTCAAACTTTTTAAACAGGGGGCCAGTTCACTGTCCCTCAGACCGTTGGAGGGCTGGACTATAGTTTAAAAAAAACTATGAACAAATTCCTATGCACACTGCACATATCTTATTTTGAAGTAAAAAAAAACAACACGGCAAAAACACCCGCATGTGGCCCGCGGGCTGTAGTTTGAGGACGCCTGCTTTGAACAATAAATATTTAAATAAATAAATGAATAAGTAGATAGATAAACAAACACACTCTTTAATAAAAAGAATAAAAAAGAAACTTCAAATCATACAATTGTGGGCTAAAATTAATTCTAATGTTATTTAATAAAAAAATAAATAGCAAAGTTCCTGATATTTTAAATGCCAAATTATGAAATATGACAAAATTAAAATTTATTGGAAAAGCCATTTCATTGATTTCATTTAAAATGCCTTCTCTACATATATTTGTAACCATTTAAACATTAGGTCTTTACAATCTGAAGATATTTCACAGTATTAATTACCTAGTAAGCTTAACAATTCTTTTATTTCTTCTATAAATACATGTCACACAGCTATACTATTTAATATGTAAGGGGCAAATGACTCTCTATTAAAACATAGAATATGGGATATTTTCAGCTCCTTTAGACAAGTATTTCCAGAAAATAGGAGAAGAATCACTTCTTTCACCTGCATGTTGCTTCCTCCTCTTAGTGTAATAATAGGGATTGCTTCCTTTTACTACATTTCCTTCTATGTTGGGCACTGTGCGGAGCATGTTAAATATATTTTATTAAATGTTTGCTAACCTTACAAGTTAAATATTATTATCACCACCCACTGTGTGACCAAATGAGACTTGAAGAAATGAAACACTGTGTTTGAGTCAGAAAGCCTGCGGTTGGAAGTCGATGGGATACGTTTAAAGCAGGATAGAGATTTAAAACCAGGGCTCTCCGATGTCAAATCTGGAAGCAACAGCTTATAAGAGACACTGACCCCAGTCACTTAAGAGTAAGATAGAAAATACCAAATAATGTGCAAGTGTTTTATTTTATCTGCACACTGTATGTTATAAAGCATAAATATGCCATTGAGTTCTCTCTACTTCTCTCACTTCCAACCCGGAGTGGCAGATAAGAACTAGGGGCTTCTAATGGAGGGGCCTATCTTAAAGTTTATGCGCTCCTGACCTTCAAAAATTAGAGCATTCCGATGTTTAAGTGATTTTCACATTTATTGGTCATATAATTGGTGCTCAATGAATAGTCCTTGCATACGTTTCTGAATGATCCATAATTAAGGCTTTTGTTCTATCATCTAGCTTATTGCAACTGATTGACTGCATTTTACATGTTGGGAAGGAGGCTTGAGATTTGCTATGAAGAGGGAAAATTTTACAGTTTTTCATATATGGGGGATGTCATTTTGCTGCCAGTTAATGATTGACCACCAAGAAAATTTGCCAGACACTAACGAGGCAGAAAGAAAAATAACAGGCTGCTGCCGACGGGGTGGGTCACTAAGTGCTCTGCTAAATGCCTCTCCTGTGTTATGTGTTGGGTGACTCAGGCTCCTGCAATTCCGGATTTTCATCTTTGAAATGATGATAATAATAACGCCTAATTACATGATTCTCCAAATTACATAAAATCATCCATCTAAGACATTTAAAGCCGTGCCTTGACTCCAAAATTTGCATGTAATAAGTTTAATGTCACTATGTATTATTGTTATTATTGACTATTTATAATAACCCTAGGAACAAAGATAGCATTATTTTCTTCCGTTTGCACAGAACAAAACTTATACTTAAAAAGAGTAAGTAACTTGCCCAAAGTGGAACAGCTGGTAGGTGGTGGAGCTGCAACTGGGAGCCAGGCGGCTCACAGTGACTGCACATGTAATCCTCCTCGAAAGCTCCCGTCTCGGGGTGTGAGGCAGCGATGCTTTCCAACAATGTGTTGCTGGGTAATGACTCTGGCACCCAAAAGTATATGTCACAAACTTTACTTTCAATATGTTGTTGTTTATTTTATTATTATGTAAGCGGTCTATGTTATATAAGTTGTGATATTTTTCCTTGGTATTTTTGGCAATGTAAGCCACAGTTAATAAGAAGGTGTCATTTTCTGCCTATTATACTGCTATGGTATAATCATTTAATCTTTGACTATCAACTGTATAAACAAAAATTGCATATTAATTTGAAATCCCATAGACTATAATTCAGTGGTGAAAAAACAAAACAAAAACCAGTTGCCTGGTGTAAATCTTTTCAAGGCAGATTTTTGTCATAGGAAATTATGACTATTCAGTAATGATTTCCTTTAAAACCAATTGTAATGGCTAAACTCTAATTTATACCGTAAGAATGTATTGCACATATCTAAGTGATACAAGTTCAGATACAAAAAATGCAGATACTACCCAATCTTTAAAGTCTTATTTTAGAATGAATGGCCTTAAGACATACTGCTATATATGCCTGAAGGCTCATCATTTAAATACATTTTATCCTTTCTTTTCTTATAACCAATGTGCTTGCTGTTCTTTTCAATTTGTGAGCCAACTCCCTAAATCAAGCCCTAAGCTAAATGGTAGCTTCTCTGTGTGCAAAAGTGGCTTTCTTATGTCACAGACAATCGGGGGAAAAACAAAACAGAAATATTTTAAATGAGGGAATATTTCTTTGTTATTATAATTACAAAAATATT
Source organism: Cnephaeus nilssonii (assembly GCF_951640355.1). Lineage (NCBI taxonomy): Eukaryota > Metazoa > Chordata > Mammalia > Chiroptera > Vespertilionidae > Cnephaeus > Cnephaeus nilssonii. The sequence continues at coordinate 63,262,282 of NC_137076.1, read as the reverse complement.
TTAAATTCAATAGTGTCAGTACTGTGTAGTCTGTAAATGTAATATGAATAAATTTATAAAATATCCACCAACTAGCCAACTAATTGAGTTTTCCTTTCAACTTGTTTTATACACATATTATATGTGTGGAAGTATTTTGTAGATAATTGAAAATTTAAAATATTTCCAAAATAACTGAGATTTCATTTTGTAATTCCTTGGAGAACTTTAGCACCTCTAATTATTTTTCATGTTAGCTATGGTCTTTATAGGTTTAGGAACCAAAGGACTGATTACTTGTGGATATGTTTTCCATTTGTGCCCATCTGAATGGAAAATTGTTTGCCAGATTTACTTACATACTTTACTAATGATTTTCTGCTTCAGTTATATCAAATCAATTTTGAATTCCTGAATACATTGGAAGGCAGAGAAAGGCAAACCAGCAAAGTTGATTAAAACCCATATCATATATAAATGTCTCATTTTACTTATTTGATAAATAGTTTTTAGTACTCAGTGGGCTATATGATATGTCATAGGTGCTTTATAAATCATTATGGAAAAGTTATCATTTCTCCAACTACAGATATTGACAGTTCTTCTTTTTATTTTTCAGGATCTTATTCTTGTCAAAATGATGAAAACATTTTGATTCGTGACAGTCTTAAATACTACAACTAAAAATAATCACCATAATGTATCTGTTATTTACTGTGTCCTTCGTATGTGTTCAGGCACTAAGCTAAGCACTCTATAATATTGTCTTATTAAATTAAATCCCCACATTATGAACTATGATAATCCTCATTTCAAATATAAAGGTTAAATAGCTTTTCCAAAGTTAAATAATTAATGATTTTTAAAATATATTTTATTGATTTTTTACAGAGAGGAAGGGAAAGGGATAGATAGTTAGAAACATCTATCAGCTGCCTCCTGCACACCTCCTACTGGGGATGTGCCTGCAACCAAGGTACATGCCTTTGACCAGAATCGAACCTGGGACCCTTCAGTCCGCAGGCTGACGCTCTATCCACTGAGCCAAACCAGTTAGGGTGATATAATTAATGATTTTTAAGTTGGCATTAAAATCCAGTCACTGCTAACGCCCTACCATAATCACTACTGAGAATGAATTACGCTCTCATTACTCAGGCTACACTGTCTCTATACCATAAAGCAAATAGGAGTTGGATTAAGTGAATTTTTTTATTGAATTACTGGAAGATGGATCCAATGTAAAGAGCATTGAGTGGCTTTTGCCTCTTGCCAGCCATACAACTTTTGGTAATTCATGAGAATTTGAAAATCTCAGGGTTTCAATAGACTCCTTAGTAAAATGAAAATATTATTATCTCACAAATTTGTGAGGATCTAACAGTAAAGAGTTGTTAATTTTAACACCTAAATGAAATAGTAAGATGTTTTTTATACGTTCAAAGGATAATATTTTCTTCCACTATTTCATCATTTATTTCTTCAATTTTATCTTACCTTTAGTTCATCATGAGTAAAATTTTGTAGCAAAATCCACTGCCTCATACAAAATGGCTAAAATTTATGATCACCAACTTCTCGTGATTCTTAGACATTGCCAGACTCCCTAAATTCCTCACTCCAACACACTATCTTAATTTTCATGACCTTTTCAAAGCCCTTTGTCTTCTGAAATGTCCAATCCATTTTTCTCTTCCTCCCACATAGCTGTCATTGCTCTTCCTGCTGTGGAGAGAAAATTGAAGCCATCTAACAAAAATGTCTTCCTGGATTAAAGATAGGATCTTACCTACATTTCCATCCATTTTCACTTCCTTTCTGATAAACCAGAGAAGCTCTGGCTCCTCCTATTTAAATCCAATCCACCCAAACATTCTACTTTCTTTGAAATGCTAAAAAGTTGACACTTCTCTCTTGAATATTCAGCTACTCAATTGGTTCATTTGGGTTGGCTCTGAAACACTGTAGCTGACTATTATATTAGTAGTCTCTAAGTGAACTATGTCTCTATAAAGCCATGCCCTTGTGTAGTCCCCTCTCTCATTAGCTTTGAGGTTGGTCATATGCTTTAGTCAGTGGAACAGTGTTTCATCTTTTCTTATGGCTGAGTAGTATTCCATTGTACATATGTACCATATCTGCTATACCCAATCACCTATCAAAGGACACTTCAGTTGTTTCTATATCTTTGCCACCATGAATAATACTGCAATGAACATAGGGGTGCATATATCTTTGCAAATAAATGTTTTCAAAATTCTCAAGTAGATACCCAATGAGGTGTTGCTGGGTCATTTGGTAACTCTATTCTTAATTTTTTGAGGAACCTCCATACTATTTTCCATAGTGGTTGTACCGATTTACATTCTCATGAGCAGTGATTGAGGGTTCCTTTTTCTTCACAACCTCTCCAACATTTATTACTTGTCTTGTTGATAATTGTCATTGTAACAGGTGAGAGGTGATATTTCATTATACTTTTTATTTACATTTCCCCAATAGCTAGTGAAGTTGAGCATCTTTTTTTAAAAATATATATTTTATTGATTTTTTTACAGAGAGGAAGGGAGAAGGATAGAGAGTTAGAAACATCGATGAGAGAAAAACATTGATCAGCTGCCTCCTGCACACCTCCTACGGGGGATATGCCCACAACCAAGGTACATGCCCTTGACAGGAATCGAACCTGGAACCTTTCAGTCCACAGGCCGACACTCTATCCATTGAGCCAAACCAGTTAGGACAAGCATCTTTTAATATATCCATTGGCCATGTGTATGTCTTCTTGGAGAAATGTCTGTTCAGATCCTAAATTTATGAATCTTGGTCTTAAAGAGAATTTTATGAATTTGACCCCAAAGGCAAGGGGAGTAAGGACAAAAATAAATAAATGGGACTATATCAAACTAAAAAGCTTCTGCACAGCAAAAGAAACTTCCAACAGAACAAAATGTCAACCAACTGAATGGTAGAAAATATTTGCAAACAACACATCTGCTTAGGGGTTAATATCAAAAATATATAGAGAACTCATACAACTCAACACCAAACAAACAATCCAATTAAAAATGGGCCGAAGATCAAGTCTTATTTTAAATGGCCTCTTAAAAGCACTTAACTCTTGCCCTGGCTGGTGGCTCTGTTGGTTGGAACATTGTTCCATATACCAAAAAGGTTGTGGGTGTAATTTCCAGAGAGGGCACATTCCTAGGTTGCATGTTTGATCCCTGGTCAGAAGACAACAGATCAATATTTCTCTCTCACGTTGATGTTTCTCTCTCTCTCGATCTCTCTCTCTCTCTCTCTCTCTCTCTCTCTCTCTCTCTCCTTCCCTTCCTATTTCTGAAATCAATAAACATGTTATCAGTTGAGGATTAAACAAATAATAATAAAGCACCCAACTCTTTTGCAGAATTCCTTCTTGAAATGCTTTGTTAACTTTTTCTTTATGTTTTCTAATTTCTTCTCTTACCTCTCGCTTGTTTTGGAGTGTCTTTTAACCTTCACCCTACCTTATTTTAAAATTCAATGTTCAAATTTTCACAGGGGTCCACCCTGAGTCCTCCCATCTTTTCCTTCTTGTTTCACTATCTAGAATCAACTTCCTTGTCACCTATACTTAAATGGCTTACAGGTGTTTTCTAATGTTTCCTATTTGAATGAAAATTATCACTATTCAAAAAATTATACAAACTGAAATTCCAACCTTCACATCTATCTCAAATTTTACATTAAATAAGTACAAACTTTATTCTGATTTTACTTACATACTTTAGAATCATCCAGTTTATCCTAAGCCACAACCCAAAGTGATACATATATAATTATTTTGAAAGGATATTTGGTATCCTGTTGATGCTCACTTGTGGCAATTTTACTTGATCTATTAAACATAAGATTAAGTTTGGGTATTTAAAATTCAAAAATGGTAAAGAAGAAGAAATAAATGATGAATTATAGTATGCTTCTGGTATGGGGTAAGATGTTTGGCCCCATAGAGGAGATAAAGATGTGGCCCTACTCTTAACAAATGTTAACACTTAAACAATATAGTGTAGCCTCTATTTCAGCGTGTCAAGTGATAGATTGCCTATTTTGAGTCTCACTGTCTGAGAAGTTAGATGTCTATCACTTTTTAAACTTTTCCTCCATGTCCATCACAGGATAAAGTTGCTAATAATAGAATGTGGCCCACTTTTCTCAAGTGGTAGGAGCAATTTTCTCAAAAGTGAGAATTCAGAACAAGAAGAACTGTTCTTTCTATTTTTATATGAACTTGCACTGTTAACAATCCATGTGCATATGAAGTAAAAAACCAGGTTCCCAAATAATTGATATTTTCTCAGAGCCACAGTATGAGTTTACATAATCACAACCCCTATTCCTCTCCTTGTCTTTTTTACAATGGTGTATGTTTCTAGCTTTGGAATAACTTTTAAACTATCTGATCATAAAGCAATTCATTGTTGACATATAGTTATTTACTTTTCTATTTTTGCAAGCAGTCAGAGATACCAATTGCAAAATATAGTTTTAAAATTGCTCTTTCCTAAGGTTGACAGCTATGTGAATTCTCATTAAATTTGTTTGTAAAATTTATGATAGAATGAATGCATGAAAAAACCTTTTGTTAATTTCACTATAGTGAGGCCTGCAAGAAAACCTGCTCCTTTGGATATAATTATAGCCATGAATACTGTCTTAAAAAGTACGGTGAATCCGTGGTAAGGATGTTGAACTCTAAATTATATAAAAATTGACATGCTTATTTTTGACATACTCATCAGGTAATGATTAATATATATTTCACTTTTTAACAAGTGAGGAAAAGATAAGATTATGATTGTTTCCAATTCCTGTTTTGTATGTTAATTGCAAAACAAAAATAAAGATAAAACATCTCAGAGTTTTTATCAATGTGTGTTTTTCAAGATGAACCATACATTATGCATGTTTAATGGAAATCGCTGTAAACAGGGCAATAAAAATTAACTGGTAAAAAACATATTATTTGTTATTTTTTTCCATAAATAGTCATCAACAGGAGATAAATTCTCTAATTTTTTTCAGAGAAAGGCTTCTACACTTATTTTAGAGTTCTCTCAGACTACATAAATAAAAATGCTGATAAAGCATTTAGCGAGCCTCTATAGAATGCAATTACATATTCATTATTCAATAGGAAGAGAAGTAACTGACTAGAAACATCGTTATTTTTGTAATTTTTCATAATCCAGACAGCAATCTTTTACAAATTTTTGAAAACACTTTTAAAGACATAAAAAGTGTGCTGTCTCTATCTTTCCTATTAAATACTAGAGGCCCAGTGCATGGATTCATGCACATTGAAAGTAAACTAATTAGAAGGTGGCCAGCGGGGCGGGACTGGGCAAGATGGGCCAGACACACCCTGGAGCCAATCTCCTGTGGTCCCTCCCCAGCCAGACGCACCTGGGGCAGTGCTGGGGCTCAAAGGGCATCTGCAGAGTGAGCAGGATCCCTCCAGCAGGTGGTGTCCCTCGGCAGTCCAACATCCCCCAAAGGGTCCCTGAGTGCGAGAGGGTACTCTATAAAGTTGCTGTTGCTCAGCAGCTCCTGTGTTAAGTGTCTGCACCCTGGTGGTCAGTGCATGTCATAGCTACCAGCTGGTACGCTGGTTGCTTAGTCATATATATATATATATATATATATATATATATATATATATATATACACTAGAGGCCTGGTGCACGAAATTGGTGCACTCAGCCCAGCCTGTACCCTCTCCAATATGGGACCCCTTGAGGGATGTCCGACTGCCCGTTTAGGCCCGATCCTGGTGGGACCGGGCCTAAACGGGCAGTCGGACATCCCTCTCACAATCCAGGACTGCTGGCTCCCAACTGCTTGCCTGCCTGCCTTCCTGATTGCCCCTAACTGCTTCTGCCTGCCAGCCTGATCACCCCCTAACCATTCTGCTGCCAGCCTGTTTGCCCCCAACTTCCATCCTCTGCCGGCCTGGTCACCCCTAACTGCCCTCTCCTGCAGGGTTGATCACCTCCAACTTCCCTCTGTTGCAGGCCTGGTCCTTCTCAACTGCCCTCCCTTGCAGGCCGGGTGCCTCCCAACTGCCCTCTCCTGCTGGCCATCTTGTGGTGGCCATCTTGTGTCCACATGGGGGCAAGATCTTTGACCACATGGGGGCAGCTATATTGTGTGTTGGAGTGATGGTCAATCTTCATATTACTCTTTTATTAGATAGGATAGAGGCCTGGTAAAGGGGTAGGGGCCAGCTGGTTTGCCCTGAAGGGTGTCCCTGATCAGGGTGGGGGTTCCCTTGGGGTGTGGGGTGGCCTGAGCGAGGGGCCTGTGGTGGTTTGCAGGCCGGCCATGCCCCCTGGCAACCCAAGTGGAGGCTCTGGTATGTGGAATTTATTTTCCTTCTACAATTGAAACTTTGTAGCCTGGAGCGGAGCCAAGCCTGGGGCTCCCTCTGAGGCCAGCAGCCATTTCTGTTGGGTTATAATTGAAACTTTGTAGCTTGAGTGGAGGCTTAGGCCTGGCAAAGGCAGGCGGAAAGGTTGGCTTCCTCTGTTACCTAGGAAACCTTGCTCTCTGTGGCTGTAGCCATCTTGGTTTGGGTTAATTTGCAAACTCGCTCTGATTGGATGGTGGGCGTGGCTTGTGGGCGTGGCTTGTGGGTGTGTCGGAGGTATGGTCAATTTGCATATTTGTCTATTATTAGATAGGATATATACCCACACACATATATAGACTAGAGGCCCAATGCATGAATTCATGAACAGGTGGGGTCCCTCAGTCTGGCCAGTGATTGGGGTCGATTGGGGCCAATGAGGGACACAAGAGTTTGGCCAGCAGGGGGAGGGGCAATGAGAGGTTGGTGTGGGAGCGCACTGACCATCAGGGGGCAGCTCGTGAGTTAAGCGTCTGTCCCTTGGTGTTCAATGTGCGTCATAGTGACCAGTCAACCAGTTGTTTGGTCGTTCAGTTGTTCTATTGGGACGGTATCCACAAATTACCTGAAAGATGGGGGAAATGTGTAGCTAGCAATGGACATTACTTTGAATAAAGCACTTTTGATGTTTCTCTTGAGATTATCATGTTTTCTTTGATTACAAAATCCACCACTATTAACGGGTAAACCTAGTAAATACGATCTAACCTGATGAGAATGTTTATGGTTTAATTTTCAGAAGAGAGAGTCATTTCTAAATTCATGATGGGGAGAGGGACCTTCATGAACTCTTCACACTTCTGCCTCCTCATTTTCTATACCTGACACATAATTGGTATATATTATGTTTTGCATTATATGATTGAGAAAAAAATTATTGAGTAAATAGTATTTTTTATCTAAATATATATTTTCCAGAAAACATCCTCAGTGTCATAGATCTCCAATTTGTCTAATTACTAAAATGTATCTGTCCAACACTTTCAGTCTTAAGTTCAGATTTGATCTATACATTCAGTTACCAGCTTGATTCTTATTTGTTATAAAAAAACATAGATAATATATATAATTAAAGTCATCAGTCATTCTAATGCTATGGAAACATTCACTAAATAGAGCCAAACTGGGTAGTTTTGTACAATTGAACATTACAAGTACTTAAATACAGATTGATTTACAAATATATAAACACAATTAAAAATGAGAAGTAATGTAAGTAGAAATTACCCATAATTAAATGTAGTTTTCCTCCCATTCAAAAGTCAAAAATGTAAACAGCTTTTATATAATATCCCATGTGAGCTAATTTTTAAGGTTTTTATTATGTAATGTAATCATTGCAAACTCAGTGAGTTTTATTTTTATCTCAAGTTTTCAAATGTAGAAAATGATTAAGTAACTTGATCTCCATAATAGCAGAGGGACCTCATTAGAGGAAATTTCCAAAAGACCAGGACCTCACACAGTTATTAACTTTAAATAAGTGAGAACATATTCAGCAGATTGCAGAATCACTCCCTCAGTTCCTTCCTCTCTTTATACAAATGCATTCTCTCTCTTGCTCTCTCTCTCTCTTTTTCCCACTTCCTCTCTCTCTCTCTCTCTCTCTCTCACACACACACACACACACACACACACACACACACACAACAAACACACGCAAACTACCCAAACATAAATACAAGTACATGTTGCTAAATTCTGCTAAATTCTGTCTCTGTTTCTCTGTCTGTGTCTGTCTCTCTCTCTCTGTTTTCTAGAAATTTTACTTATTAATAAACAACCCCAACCATTATAAACAGCTGGAAAGGGCAGATTCTACTTGACCATTATAGGCAACTGGTGCTTCTAACAGAAAGCCACCGTGCACATTACAGGTAACCTATTGACTCACTGTGTTTGTAGTTATCCATATGCACAAACAGAGCACGTGTGTGCGAATGTTTAAATGAGTAGTGACTTAGCAGAAAGTAAACCTGAAGACACATTTAATTATCTATGCAGTCTTTTCCTCTGTTTCTCTCTCCAAAATTAATAAATGGATATCAAACTGCTATATTTAGAAGGTAGGAAAAATTCTAAAATATTTAATTATAAACACAGTAAAATGGGTGATCTGCTGTAAAAATACATCTTTAAATAACTGTTATGTTTGCCATAAACTCTGCACAATGGATACATTGCAGAAAGTGCTGTAAGTCTTACTCTAAATATCAAGGTCTTTGAGATGTCATGAAGGTCTTATAGAAAGACACTGCTATAATGTTTCTAAGCCATCCACCTCTCAGACCAACGAGTAAATGGATTTTCTTACAGTTTCAAGGGGGCTAATTCGTGGCTCATTGTCACAATGAAAGAAGAAAGAAAAGCTTTAATACAGAAAAGCATTTGTTTCATTGTTCAGTTTTTCCGTTAATTTAATGCCCTAAGAATTCACACAGGAGTTTGGGCTGAGGTTGTGGCATTAAACTCCGTTTTAAGTGCCTACATAAGATGCAACAACATCATTACCTTGAATTAAAGTGCAAGAAAAACACTTTACTGGGAGCATTATAGTATCCTACGCGAAGAAAATAATTCATGAGTCCTCGTCATAAAATTAGCTTTATTTCTACATTCTAGAACAAATGATAGAACATTCTAAAGAATATGTCCTAAATCAGTAGCAAGCTGCCCCTCCTAAATCTCAATAACTGTCTAGGGTAATCTTTGACAGCTGGGTGCTATTAGGATTTGTTCGAATGGTGACAGTGTGGAATACGCTAACACAGGGCTTATTGCCACTTACCCAGCAAGGACATGAAATGAGGTGACATGGTAATGAGTTGATACAAATGACTTTTGTAACTTTCACAGTGCTACCAGGCTGAGGCAGGCAATCAGAGGGGAACTACTGTCTGCCTTTCGTGATGGTTTTAATGTGTTCCATTTGATTTAATACTGCTGGTAGGCAAAATGTGAAAGGAAAGTAGGTCACTGCCTCTTTGCTTTGCTCAGATAACAGGGCAGTACTCACCTGGTTTATCCTAAGAGTTATATTTACTTTTGCTGATGACAAAGAGAGATATTTTGAGCCAGGACTTACACTATTTATTGTAAATATAGTTATTAGATACTGCTAAGAGTAATTAGAAGTAATACACATTGATTAATGTAAAATTGAATTTATCTACTTCCCTACTTGCAGAGAATAAAGGGCTCTCGTAGAGATAATCAGCATTTCAGCTACAGATGTTTTTGTTAGGAGTCTGACATAGTTTGTGAACATATGTACCCGTCAGCTTTTTATAAGCGCACCATTCTCGCAGATAAACTTCTAAGTCAGAAAACTTGGTGTGTTTGAACAAAGCTTTTGCCAAAATTTTAACTACGTAAAATAAAAAGGATTTTTTAATAGTCCTCATGTTTTTCAAATTGTGCTTTCAATAAAACTTATTGTAAAGTAATTAAACTGGCCAATGTATCAAGGCTGGACTCATTAGTAAAAGAAGTCACATTTGTTGGCCTAATATAGTCTCTACTTGCAGAGCTTTTATTGACTTTTATTATGTCATTTTATATTAAAGTAAGTAAAAAAATTAAAAATCAATATATTGGTTTAGACATTTTTTTTTCTTTTCTTATTTTTACTGGGGTGATGTTGGTTAATAAAATGATATAGGTTTCAGTGATACATCACCTCTATATTGCATTGTATTTTTTTAATATGCTCAACTAAGATATTATAAAAAGGGAACACTTAAATGTTGCAATGATTTTATACGTGTTTGTTTTTCGAGTACCATTGCAACTTGCTAAATTTTAGGAAAATAGCTGCAATGATAACTTCCATAATATTGGCAATTTTGAATGCATGCGATCTTAATTAACATAACAGGTGTCATTTAGATGATTTGTTTAACTCCTTCCCCCTCCTTCCTAGCACAGGAAAGGCAGGTCTGTGTGAGATTAATTAGATAGATGCTGACTGCTACATGCTCATTAGTAGAGGGGAAACCAGTTCCTGCCATATGCTTAGATGTCACAGGGATGCTACAGACTAGCCTCTGAGTCCCTGCCCTCCACAGGAGGCAGTGAGTCAAAGGGAGCGCAGCCTGGGTGGGACAAATTGGGGGCAGAGCTGCTGCTGTTGCCCAGCAACTTCCCCAACCCATTGCTCTCCTGCAGAGAAATTATCTTTTATTAAAAAAAAAAAAGAGCTTTAGCTATTTACCTTCCGTTAGCAGCTTCTCAGACAGGGACAGCCAGGCTTTATGCATTCCTCATAAAGAGAACGACTTTTGTTTGATATACTGGCTTGGTGGGAGACTGGAGAGATGGGATGGAGGACAGGAAGTTCAACCCCCTTCACTTTCGTGTGAAGGACAACTGAAGCCCCTTTTTTAGGATGAAAAAGGGTAATTTCCTATATGGTAAAATTTAGGAATTGATTTCATTTCCGGTGCAACAAGTATCTACAGAACAGCTACATGAAAAGCAATATGGAAAATACTGCAGATATTAGAATAAGTGTTATGCACACGGTAAGTTCTAAAGTCAAACTTCATAAGTTAAACGAATATGCTGTTTCAAAAACACACAAACTCTTAAGTATTTCAAACTAACCTCATTTTAAGAGGGAGTGTAAACAATGTATTAAAACTATTGTGTTTTTTTAAAATATATTTCTTTATTGATTTCAGAGAGGAAGGGAGAAGGAGAGAGAGAGAGAGAAACATCAATGATGAGACAGAATCATTGATTGGCTGCCTCCTGCATGCCCCACACTGGGGATCAAGCCTGCAACCCAGGCATGTGGCCTTGGCTGGAATTGAACCTGGGACCCTTCAGTCCACAGGCTGACGCTCTATCCACTGAGCCAAGCCGGCTAGGGCAAAACTACTGGATTTTAAAGATTTTTTCCAAAATATGAGGAGACGATTTGATTAGAATAAGGCTATGAGGTTTGCTGAACTTTCGCTTTGGGAATGGAGTAGCTGTGCATGCTCTCCCCCACTGAGGATGACATGACATCTTCCAGAGAAAAGTACAAAATGCCAGAGGCATCCTGTTAGTGAGTGGTGAAGTCCACTTAACCGCTCAGAACCCAGAATTTCAAAAACAAAAGAAGATAAAAATGAGAAGAGTATTACAGGTGGTAGATTAATGTGACTAATATAATAAAAAAGAAACATAATGAAAGTGCATCAGAGATAGCAGAATTCATTTCATTTCATAAATTTTTGCTTCAATCATGTATATGTGGTTTTTGTCCTTGTTACAATATAATATTTTTTTTCCTGTGGTTTAGGGTCAAATAAGTTTGAAAATCTTTGTTCCAGAGTAATAGAAATTGGGAGTATAACAACTAGCATGTTTGACCTCTGGTAAACAAGGCCTGTGTATATGTGTTATTGATGCCAAGGATGGAGAAAAATCCTGGTTTAAATTTGTGCCCCATGCTGAAGGTCAGGAGCCTCTGCACAGCCAGGCTTGACCTGAGATCCAGCTGCTGCATCAACTCGGTGCGCTGTGGAGTAAGTAGTTATAGAGAGCATTCATTTGACCCTGGATAATTATTCCCCTGGGAAATACATTGGGAACTAGCCAGGGTGAAATATATTTTTCCTTTTTTCTCCTCTATACAATGTATACTTATGAAACACTACTCGGGGCTCGGCACTCACGTTTCAGATTGTAAACAAGTAAATATTATGTATTAATCATTTTTCAGTGGCTCAAGGATGTACAATATGTAAGGAGAATATTTATTGAGCACTGGAATTTTAGATATATAGGTAAATATAAGTTAACTAATAAATGTCGAAACTATAATAGAATGTGTAAATATAGTATGTTTAAAGGCAAGTAGGAGGAATAAATCATAGATGCATTATAAAGTATCACTTGAAAAAATATGATAAAATCATTTGAATTTGAAAGATAAAATTGGAGAAGAAAATTATAATAACTGAAAATGGCAAAGGCACTGAAATATGAATATGTTGGGGAGATATAGTAAATTGTCTAGTTCAACTAATAATTGCATGTGTGGATACATAAAAATTATTTAATGGTATATATTATTTACTATACAATATTACAGTTAAATACCATAAACCTTTCCAAAGTGATGGTGATTTTTAATTGATTTGTTCCACAATTTCATATTATATGTCAGGTAGTATGTAGATAATAACCCTCAACAATATCTCCCCATTTTATAGATGAGAATGCGAGGCCAGACCATGTAACTTGTCCAATGCCACTGAGCTAGTAAGATGCAGTCTAGCCCTGAGCATATACTCTGAATCAATTTGCTATTATGTTCTTATTCATGATCTGGTACATTTATCATATGTTTTCTATTCTTTAATTCTGTGCATAAATACACTTTCAATTAGTCATGTACATTTAAACAGTAGTAACATATGATTCCATTATCTTAAAAAAAATTGGTGTGTCCAAGGAGCAATTCAAATCCATCAAATTCTGAGTAAGTCTCCTTTGGTAAGCCTTCATTGCCCACAGTGAAACAGTGGATGCAGACTAAATCTGATTGTGCATCAGACAAGCAGATACAGCATTTCAAAGTCTATGAAACAGTTTAATAACCAATACATGTACTAAATTTCCGAAATGTAGAGCTGTAATTTAATTTTATTTATAGCTGTCAAGTACCAAGGCCACAAATAAAATAATAAATTCAAAAGAATATTAAAAATTAGATCTTAAATAGAGTACCAGGCAGATGTCTGCAAGATTAATAACAAAGTTATTAAATTTCAGTGGAACAGTACAATACAGATACAATGGTTCTAAATATAACGGTATTTTGGGTTTCCTTTTAAACTTATGAATCATTTTGTGGGCATTTTGATATAAGTAATTGAGTTCGTAATCTTTTATCTAGTGCTTATGAGCTCTTCTCTTTTCATATGATACTTGAATTTTTCTGACCTCCCTTTTTCTACTGTACACTAAATACTTTCTCCTTTTTTTTCTTCTCTTGATCTTTGCTATGAATGAATTCACTACCTTTTTTACCCATGTAAAAACCTAGTTTAATTAAATGCATACACTCTGTAAATATACTCATACTATGCTATTGACAATGTGTTATAAGTCTTAATTTCCCCCGTTCTCCCTTCTTCTACATAAAGATAGAGCATCTTCCCTTATACTCATGTTGTCCTGTCCATCATGCAGAACATAGCTCTGCTGTGAAGAAACCACACCTACTTACCTATAACTGAGCATCTGTGTTCTAAGTAAAATCAGTGTCTAAGATAACAAAACCTTTCTAACCATTTTTGTAGGAAATTCTATCACTCTTGCATGAAATCATGTATTTTCTTTACCAATGCTATGGCTTTCACTCATTTGTATGAACAACAAAAATTCCATAACAATATTTGTGTTAACTAATAGATCAGAAGACAGGAGGTATGATAATAAGTTTTAAAAATATCCATAATTTCCTCAGAAAGTAGCCTAAGTTTTGGGAGATTGTGTCACAACATAGGACTTTTTAATTTACAAGATTTAAGCACAAGGTCTTGAACTTTCTATAATAAGTTCTGTCATTTTATCAACAAAGGGACCAGAATAGATGGGATATAGTTAAAGGTTAATGTTTGCATGCCAGCCAGGTCGTAAATAAATTTTATTTCTTTGGGAATCCCAACTTTCATTGCTATATAATTAATTACAGGTACTAGATGATAGTTGTTAAAGGTCATAATGGAAACAGGATTTTAGTATTCCTGTTAGTAAAATTGTGCAGAGGACTTAGAAATGTAGGTTATATACTAACAATAAACTAAAGAATGGTGAGGAAAGAGAGGTTTTGTTCATTCTTTATTAGCATAATAGGAATCCAGAAAACATTTTATTATGAATTTTCTTTCTTCCTTTTCTGTTTTTTATAATTTGGCTTCAATATGTGTAAAATTTTCAAGCACTATTTGTCTGGAATGTTCATTATTCTTTTTGTCCCTTTCTTTTTCAAGTACCATTCCCACACCCCTGAGTCTTCTGTCTGCCTCTAATAGCTGACCACTGAAATCTTCTCATAGGCTGCAGGTACGTCATTGCTATTGTGTTTACCAAAACTCTACCCTACCTCTGGAAGTTAATGTAACATTACATTAAAATATTCACAGTAAAAAAGGATTATAAGAAAAATGCTTTTGTTTGCTTTTTATAACTCAAATGTGAATGCTATGTAGATTGTAATTGTTTTCTGAAATAAATTTATTTATTTTGTTTTTCAAATCAGAGGAGTGATAGGAATTTGTAATTTTAGGTTATCTGTGAGGTTAAATGAGAAGCTTACCTGTTTCATTAGGGACTAGGAAAGACAAGATATTATAGTTATAACTGAGATATTCCACCAATCTCATTTGTGAATTTAAAACCATTTTCTAGTTTGGGCATAATTTTATTTTATTCCAACTTTTTTTTTGTCCAAGCTACTTTTTATCAGAACCATAGCTGCTAAGTAACATAGTAGTATAATTTTAAGAAAGGGAGCTATTCTACTATCTATCACATATACACATATCTTTCAAGGAAATTTAAAGTTAATCATGATCTCTTTCCTCCTTCTAATTAAGGCAGTTAAGTTAAAACAATTCCATTTACCTCTAAACATCTTCAATTCCAACATGTCTAATATAGTTTTCTGGTATTTCATTCTGCCTTTCATAGGTAGATATAATGGTATAGTCAATGTCTACTGATTAACCAGCATATTATTGTGATCATTTTTCTCACAATTGCTTCTTGCTTCAGTGCCCTCTCTGAGCTCAATTTCATTCTAAATTACATATACTTTTCATTTAGTCATGATCTAGGGATAGTAAGATCTTATAGATTATAGTGTAGAAAATTAGCTTTATTATTTAATTACTTTTCAATGATGAGTAAGTTAATATGCCTATCTAGTTGGGAAATATTTTTTCTAATTAGTTAAACCTATTATTTCACTCATTTCTGCATCTATTGTTGTCAATAAGAATTCTGTTTTGTGTTGTCATTTCTTTCTAAAGAATCCACTCTTCATTCTTGTTATATTAAAATTTTTTGTCTTTGAAATTTTTACATGTATGACTAGTATGTGATAAAGAAGACATATCTATGTTTATAGTTATAGTGATATGACAATTTTGCTAGGGACTCTGTTTCTTAATTCAGTTTGAGAACCCATGCTTTTCTTTATTTCTGAGAAATTCTTCATCATTATTATTTTAAATATTCATTCTCTCATTTTTTTTCTGTTTTCTCCTTTTATGAGGCAAAAGTTGGATATCCTCAAGCTAGCCTTCTTGTATCCTCATTTCCTTTTCATACAATCCACCTAGTTGTCTCTGTGCTCTATTATAGATGGTTTTCAAATTTGTTTTCCAATTTATCAATGTTATCTTCTGTTCTGTTTTGTCTGTTATATAACTTGTTTATTACTAATTTCAATGACCATATGTTTATTTGTAAACTTTCTCTGTATTTCTGGTACTACATATACTCTTTTAGACTAGCTCGTTTTCTCCCTGCTTCTATCCCTCTATCTCTTTGAACACTGTAAAATTACGTATGTTAAGGAAACTTGAAAACTGTCTACAATCTTAAAAGCAATATTGCCCTTTTCTGCCAACTCAGGATATTTCATGAAAGTTATTCCCCCATGCAATTTGTACGTTATATTTCATTTTCAGACTCAGTTATTTTTCTTTGGGAACCCAGGCTGCTGTGAGTTGTAAAGACTACTACATGACAGCTTCCCACTTCCCTCTGCATGGATTCCACAGGTTTCACTGATTCAAGGCTGGTTTTTATATTGATTGCTTCTTGAGTTGCTATTGATTTTCTTCTTAAGTAGTTAAAATTTGGGTCTGCACATATGAATGATGTAGGCTTGGGTTTTTCATTTCTCATCCACTCATAATTCTATACAGTTAGCCAATATACTTGCCAAATCTCCAGGTTGGTTGACATAATCATTTGAGTCACTATTTCTAGGAGAGAAGCTTTCACTTTTTCCAGGTTTATGTAGGAAAGTCGTACCACACAGAAAAGAGCCCTCACTTTTCCTATGAATGCCTTAAAATGCCAACTAATGTTTGTATAGTCAATTCTGATATCCCCCATGAAGAATTGGGTTTAGAAATTACTTATTGAAGTGTTTCATGAATATGCAGGGGTATACCTATGAGAATTGAGCAGTTTGGTGACTTTTAAAAAATTAACCATATCTTCAGAACCAGTACTTCAGATAGCTAAAGGACTTTTACTTTACAATCCCAATTATCTGTATATTTTTATATGTATGTATGTTTCCTGATGCCTGAGAATTTCCATAATTTGTTCTCAAAGTTTGTAATTATTATTTTAATTTAATATAATATTCAGTATTTGTGTGTACAGGGTATGTGTGTGTGTATATTTGTGCAATTACTTGGCTGTTTCCCACCTCAGTTTAGTTCGCTATATTGGTCAAATAGCTTCTCACACACTTGAGACTTGTTTTCTTACTGACACTGAGAAAACTGGGCCCAACTTCCAACTACAAATATCTGTATCTAGCCCAATTTTTTTTGTGTAAAAATTTAGGTATTATCATATTTGGTTTTATATTGAACCCTCAGAATTTCTTGCTTCATTGACTTTGGAATTCTCTTCAACTTTGTATGATGGAACATCTCCAACACTATTCATCCCTATAGCCTGTGTGTTAAAACTATGTATAGACATGGTAGGAAGATAGGACAGGTGCATCTTTAACTCCCCCAGAAAGAGACACTGTAATTACTCTCAAATCTGAATACACTGGTACAGAATGAATAAGGCTGAAAGAGTTGCTGTGTACAATTAGTCTTTTATGGTATATAGTCTTCATGCATACATTTTCACTGAATTATCACTGGTTCTCATTCATTTCAGTTTTACTTTCAAAGATAATTCAGAGATTGAACTCTGAAGACATTACATGAGAATTTTAGCATTTAAGTTTTATTTTCTTAAGTTTTACATCTTTTCATTATTATGTGAAATATAACTGTTGTTAAAATAAGCTAATTTGTATAAAGTTAACATGATAGCTTGATTTATTCTTAAAACAAAATAGTTTAGTTTATATTTTGTTATATATTTTTAATTTCTCCCTCGAGCAATACTTTTCTTTAAAGATCACTTGAGTGAATTTTAGAACCATTTATTTGATAGCCCGCTTCTGTCTCACTATAATTAAGACACCATTGAGAATGATTATCTGTACTTCACCATCAGACTTCAATTTTTAAAAAATACATTTTTAAAGCTGGAAAACACTAACTTCTACTTTTCTAATTACCAAAATATTTTAATGTTAAATAACTGCTTCAATTTCTACATCTACAAATTATAAAATAGTGTTCCATATCTCATTCAATATTTGTGATTATTAATTTTCAGTATTTCTTTTATATAAGCAGTCACATCATTTGTAAACAATTACATTCTTATATTTGTTCTATTATTAGTATCACTTAATATATTTATTAATTGTTATAATGGGTCAACCACTGGCAATCTTGTTCTATTTCTCTCTCTTCAAAATCCATTTTCCGTTTGACTAGCTCTCATCAGCATGGCAACTACCTGTCTCCTCAACCTACTGCTCTGTCTATCTTGGGGTATCACAACAGTCTATTTATAGCTCTCTACTGCAATTCTTATATGTCTACAGTCTATTCCTAAAAAAAAAAAGTTTTTATTTTATTTCAGTTGCTTTTCAAATTTATGTAATAAATATAATATTTATTATAATATTATATATAATATAATATTATATCATATTCTGTAATATTATGTCAGTTGCTTTTTTACATCCTTGTAAAAATAACCTTTCCCATTACATTTAGAATAAGTCCAAAGTTATGCCTTAATTTGGACATAGATCATCCAAATAAGATAGTCAACAATGCCTGCATTTTCTGGCCATGACCCTTTCTCCATCCACTCTTCCTCTCCCACTCTTCCAGCCATACTGATATTCTTCCTTATTCTTAACTATTCTTTGTTCTCTTAGCTTGAAATTTTTCTCAAATATTAAATTTTCCTTGTCTCTTCTGAAATGTTACAGCCTTAGAAATGATTCCCTTTAATAGCCAATCTAAAACAACATCACCCTGTCAGTATGTCACTACTCAATTTTATTTTTAATAACACTTATACTGTTGCTGTACATTACACCTTTTCTGTCTCTGCTTTAAGATATAATGTCAGTGGGGGGAGGTATTTTTTTTTGTTCACTGATGAAACCTCTGCAGTACTTAAAGCTATACCCAGCATATGGTAGGTTTGCAATAAATATGTGCCAAATGAGTAAACAAATGCATTAGTGAATTGGTGAATACCTTCTGAACAATGTTGAATAATACTATTCATAGCTTGTGTTTCAGTTATACATTGCTGCATAGCCAAAACCTAGTGGCTCAAAACAACATCACAGATCTAGGATTTGAGGAGGACCCAGCAGGGTCATCGCTGCTTCACCTGGCATCAGCTGAGACAGCTTGAAGCCTGGAGGCTGAAACAATCCAAAGGCTCACTCTCACATCTCTGGTGGCTGAAGCTGTCAGCTTAAACACCAGCTGGGACCGGGGACAGAACACCTACCTGTTGCCAGTCCATGTGGCTGCTTGGCTTCCAGACAAAATGATAGCTGGGTTCCAAGTAAAATCATCACAATAGAGAGAAGAGAGACAGGTAAAAGGTGTACGGCTTTTTATGTTGTCTCCAAAGTCAGGCAATGTCACTTCTGCTCATTCTATTCATCAAAATGTGTGACTAAAGCTGGCCCATATTCAAGGGGAGAAATATTAGACTCTAGTTTTTAATGGAAGGAGTGTCAAATAATTTGCTGACATATTTTAAAACTATTATAGAGTGCATTGTTATTTTTGTCCCCATTTTAATGAAATTGCCTCTAGGGTTTTCTTAGTATATATATTTCCTGCTCAACAATAGCAAAGACAAGAGTGAAAGCCCAGCTTATTACCAATGAATTATTGAATAAGGCTTATTTTGATGCCTCATCAAAGAAAAATTACACCTAAATAGTTATCAATGCATATTAAATTGGTTAAAACCTAGTAATATATTTGAAATATTTTGAGTTACAATGACACAAGCAACTTATTCAGTCAAATGTAGTAAGTGTAATTTGTTCTTACTGCCTCCTTACATGCATGCATTCCTCTCTCAGTCCTATCGGCTTCTCTTCATCTGCCATTTTTTATTGTCAACTTGACAGCATCTATGAATTTATTGAACATTATCAGGACTGGAAGTGTTTTCCATGTGATGGTACAAGTCATACCTGAAAAAAATGTTCAAGCTATTACCTATTACCAAAAGCCAACCTTTCTCTCAACAAAGTAAATATGAACAAATATAAAGTTATTGGTATTTAAGGAGTAAAAACCTCTAAGATTTTTTATTCTATCACCCAATATTGGGTTATTCACATAAAATATTTAGATGCAATATTAATTTTCATTCAAAATATCTTCTTTTTTCTAATAGCAGTGACTTCCTCCTGACATCAGCTGCTGTCCTTTTTAACTTAGTTCTATAATGCTGACAGATTTAGGTTTTTACATATAGGGGGCTGTCTGTGTGATTATATATACTTTGTAAATGAAAACAAGCTTGGAAATGTTACTTCTTTTTAGGAGAAGAAGATTCATTATGTAAAAATATGATTAGGTTCAATAATATTTCTGCTTATTACAAAAAAAATTACTCTAAGTGTGAAATCCTATATAATAAAAGCCTAATATGCTAAGTGTCTGGTCATTCAGTCGGCTGTTCAACCAATCAAAGCATAATATGCTAATGAAATGCTAAGGCCTCTCAACTGCTTGCTATGACATGCACTGACCACCAGGGGGCAGTCAATCAGTCAACCAGTTGCTATGATGTGCACTGACTACCAGGGGGCAGACACTTCAACCAATAGGTTAGCTTGCTGCTGGGGTCCAGCTGATCGGGGCTCAGTGATACGGGCTGGACATGCTCTGGAGCCCTCCTGCAGTCCCTCCCTGACTGGCCAACCTCCCATGTCCCTCCCTGGCCCTGATCGTGCACGGGTGGGGTCCCTCAGCCTGACCTGTGCCCTCTCTCAATCCCGAACCCCTCAAGGGATGTTAAAGAGCCTGTTTTAGCCAGACGATGGAACAACCAGTCGCTATGATGCGCACTGACCACCGGGGCAGATGCTCAATGCAGGACCCCCCTGGTGGTCAGTGCACTCCCACAGGGGGAGTACTGCTCAGTCAGAAGCCAGGCTGATGGCTGGCGAGCGCAGCAGCGGTGGCGGGAGCCTCTCTCACCTCCACAGCAGCAGTTGGACATCCCCCGAGGGGTCCCGGACTATGAGAGGGCACAGGCAGGGCTAAGGAACCCCCCCCCCCCAAGTGCACGAATTTCATGCACTGGGCCTCTAGTGTAATTATAAAATGAATAATTAACCAAACACAATCAACAATATTAACATAAATCTGAGACTAACATCATTTCAAATTACAGTGAAAATGGTAATGTGAATGTTTTCACAGTTTTAAATATATTTATGTTTTATCGTATACATAACACAGTCAAAAGAAATACTGCAGTGCCTTTTCATGATACTTTCTTATTACATTCTCAAATAACGAAGGAGAAATTTGACAGATTTGTTTCTCACAGGAGATTGAGGAACTCGTGTCTTTCTTTTGGGTAGTTAGAAGTAAACTTCCATTATAAAACAGAGATTTTTATGATTAAATTTTTAACAGACAAAGGCTGTATACAGCTTCAAAAGAGCCAATGTGATTTTAACTCCAAATTCTTTTTCCCCCTCAAATATTAAAGGTATTTGCAGGTCCTTAGACCTGTTTGTCTACTTAGCCAAGTTAAATTAAAATGCAAGATAATAATATATTGTTAGATTATTTTTCCAATATTGACAATCAGTTCTCTTTCATAATGAACTTTTTTCTGCAGTAGCTACTTCAAATCTTTTTTATCCTGTACCCATAGGATTGAACATGATTATGAAAGATAAACCTTAGTAATAAAAGATGAAAAGAGGTTATGACATTTTTATTAAACAGAAAAGGCAACTTCTTTTGATTCTAATCATATGGTTACCAGCATTATTAGAACATTATTAGAAGGACAGAAAATAGGCATGTTTATTCATAAGTACTACTCTCATAGATTATAGTTTGAAAAGAACAGAACTTTTATAAAACTAGTACACTATCACTCTCCTTTTTTTTTAAAGGCATAAAGTCAATTTTATTTTTCTATGAAAGAAATGTTAAATATATAAATATTTGTTCAGAAATAAACTAAAATATTATTGGAACTCTATAATATCTTCAAGAGGATAAAGTAAATGAAAAATGATTAATATTACTTGAACTGTGAGTTCCAGACAATTTACTTTTATATCTTTTCTGAGAAGATAAAGAAGAGGGCAAGGTACTCATTTGTAGGTAGCAGAATTCAAACTAGCTAGTTTAAGTAGAAGGGGATTTATTAAGTGATAGAGATAGCTCACTAAATGATTGGGAGAGAAGGAGACTCTAGGCTTAGCTTCGTGGGTTATAGAAATGGGCTACCATAAGAGTCATTGTCAGGAACCTCTAAACTCAGGAAGCTAATAATGCTGCAAACTGCAGAATGAATCCCTTATGGTAACAAACTTTAAACTACCAACTTAGAAAGCCTTTTGGAAAATTAGGAAGTCATCACTATAGTCATTAGTCTAGTATCATAGTGCTGTTATTATATTACTCAGTTCTTAAAGAAGCCCCTCATGAGTGAAGTTAATGACAGGAAATCACATCTAGCCACAATGTGGATAGACCTCACTGAGTGGGCCTAGAAAATGAGAATATTTATGGATGGTAATTTAGCAAATGTAACTATAGTCCTGGCTTCATATGCTAAAAGGACATTGGAGTGGGTATTGAAAAATTGTCAACTATATCCACCAAGGACCCTCCTCCCTTGGTTACTCTGTACCAGCAAAGATCCCTGTTCTGATATCAATGGTAGGGAAACAATTTACCTCAAAACCTAGCAGCTTCACTCACCATTTTATAGTTTTATAGTTCTTTTTAGAGTTTCTGTGCACTTGTAGTCAGCTATTGATTTAGGGCTATAGTCATCTGAATACTCAACTGGGCTGAATATTCAGGATGGCTCACTTGCATGGTAGGCATTTGGGATCTTTCCTGTAGACTAAACCCCATACAATGGCCTGTCCATATGACCTGGGCTTCCTCCCAGTGCAGCGGTTCATTACTCAAAGCACAAGAGTTCTGGTGTACAAGGAAGATGCTCCAAAGCTTTTTATGATATAGTCTTAGAAATCACATGTCATCATTCTGGCGAAATCCCCTAAGATATGGCATCACATAGGTATTTCTCTGCAATTTGCAGATCAGGCACTTAGCATTGGAAACATTATATATACCTTATTGGGAGAAAGTTCTTGCCATTGAGCTCATGTATAATCTCTATCCCTAACTCACTGGCTGAATTTTATGAACCCATTGAGCAACAGCTGGGCAGAATGTGGGAAGCAGCTGATTGACAGCCTCAAGACAGGACACCTTGTTTATTCAATTATTGAGAGGATCCTCTGCAGAATACAAATGCCAGCCATAAATATTCTCACTTTCTAGGCACACTCAGTGAGGTCTACCCACATTCCTCCTCCACGAACTGCCTTGTAATCAATCCTCCCATCTTATTATTTACAAATTCCTCAACATTTGAACAAAAAAATTAAATACTGCCCATGAATCACCATATATTTCTTCATCCAGTAATCTCTAATCCCAGGCCAAACAGAAAACCATATCTAACTCTAGAAGGTTTGCTTACTGCTAAGATTTTCTTTCCCCACTTTCTTACCTGCTATTCTGTATGACTGTGAAATTCTACTTATGGGTCAACATTTTTTTCCTCAGTTAACTGCCATAGGGAGACCCTAATGAGACGATAAATGTGGGTTCAAAGATAGGTGGCAGGAGTGAGCACTCGGGGCAATTAAACCTACTCAAGCTGAGTTTTAGATGTACAACATCCAATTAAAAGAAGGTTCTTGTGGGCATGACTGCCTCTATGGATCAAATCACACAAAGTTTACCCTAGGAGTAAACTGACAGTCATTTGTTCCATCATCATGTGTTCAACATCTACCATCACACAACAACAAGCTACGAATCCTTTTTGCTCACTTCAAAGAGAGCCTAGATTTGCTCCAGAGTCTAAGCAGCCTCTCCTCGAAATTCCTTATTTAAGTCTATGACAGGCTTCATGAATCATTCTGATCAGGCAGACATTTGAAATACCAGTATATTCAAAGGCAAGAAGCTCTTCTTGCTCTCAATCCAACTCAAAACTGGAAGTCCCATGGGCCACTGAGTAAATGTGTCAAAGTAATATAATTGAATATACTATTGATTCCCTCTAGAATCCAAAGAGGTTCACCAGACATTATCCCTCTTTCTCAATGGTAGAGAAAGGAAGTTGAAGCAACTTGTCCTTTCTTCTGAATGAGGTATCCTAACATGTCTAGATCTAAGGAAGCCAGAAACTATTAGATGTCTGTACTATTGCAGGATATCATTCCCATATTCTGCCATCCATCACCTGCTACTTCCCGATCAATAGGTACTATCAACAAGTAAGGTGTGGTAAGATACTTAACGTCTCTACAGACTGAATAATGAACAAGAAGCAGAGTGCTGTATAGCTTTAAGCAGAATAGTGAAGATTTATTGTTTGACCTGTTGGAGGAAAGCATAATATTTCCTCTGTTCTTCTGATTATTGGGATATAGAGAAAAAATGATCGCTTTTAACAAATCAATAGTGGCCTAATATGCCTTAGGGACAGTGTTAATTTGTTGCAATAAAATACTTTTTTTAAAAAATTAAAAGAAATATAGATGGTCGTCACCTAATTAAGTTTAGAATAATCCTTTATTATTTTCTAAGACTCATTTTTCTTCTTCACAGGTCAAAAAGGCAAAATAAATATGAATGTGACAGAGGTCATTTCTATCCCCTCTTTTATGTTTTTGATAATGACCCTACATTTTGTAAAACCTCCAGAGATTCATTACTGCTTTTGATTTACTGTTTTGATATGGACAGGGAGCTTTAAAGCTACCAATTAGCTTGCCAACCAATAGCCCTCACTCCACAGGGAAGTACTGTGGGGATTTTACAAGTGTCTGAGTGTTTATATTCTAACCACACACTCAGGAACTGGCGAAATCACCCAGTGTGAGTTCATAAACAGAGTAAATTCCATTTATCATCTGACCCCCATAAGCCTTTACTCTGATCAATGAAGCACTATGGCATTCTAGATCCAAGAGAACAGAATTAGTTTAGAGCCAGTGTTGAATTATTCCAGAGAAGAATATATATATTCCAGTGTAAGGTGTTTCAGTAAAACAAAATAGATATTTTAGAGAAAGACTGGGAAGTAAATGTACTGTGTATACTTAAATGCATTTAACCAGATATGTGGCTTTCTTTTATTTAAAAAAATCTGTTTTTAAGAGAAATTAATATATGGGAATTTGGTGAGATACAATGAAACTCCTTCTAATGATTCAACTCAGAATTCTCTCTTTATCAGAGGGGAGAGTTTTTGGTTAAATAAATAAAGTAAAATCTTAATGGGATAATACATTTTCTTAGGGATCATATGACCTACTAGGTACTAACAAAATCTTTGTCAGACACATGATTCTGATTATATCACTTTCCTCCTGCTGGTTCAATAATCACTACCTCTATGGTTAATTGGTGTTGTGTTGTATTTTTGCCTTTATAACCACAAGAATTATATAATTACTACTGAATAGGGAATGAATGTCAACAGAAGCATTTCCCATTTTCATCCTCAGCCCACAGAAAATAGTCATTTATATAACATGTCAAAAATGCTGGTACTCCCCTTATCAATGGCATTCTTGGTGGCTTTGTAAAGAAGCTATCTTCCTGAGTAAGATCTGAGGATGTGTGACTAGTGTTAATAGTTGAGAACATTGCATTGTATGATTACAATTTGCTAAGAGAGTAGCACTTAAATGTTCTAAACACCCTCACCCTCCAAAAAAAGAGGCATTTATGTGACATGATGGATGTGTTAGTCAATCCAAAGGAAAATCCTCTCACAATGAATACATATATAAAATCATTATTTTTTTATATTTTAAATATCTTACAATTGCATGTGTCAATTACACCTCAGTAAACTTAATATCCTAATTATCATGAAATGCAGAGGCAGAAAGCTATTGTAAAAAAATGAAAATGTGACTGAAGAGGAAAACAAATAATGTTTGGCCGGTGCATTGAGGACACATTTTGTGACATCTCTCATATCTATATTTAGAAATGATGCATAAATGTAAGGGTCCAGCACAATGCTCTCCACTCCATGGAAACATCTCTGTTACTTACAATTAACTCCCCATCAGTGACACCTATTTTGTCATATAATTTTGCTTATATCTCTTCTATGACGCTTTGCATTGTGAATTTCTTAAGTGTGAAGCCAAAAGCAGCTTTAGGACCTATCACTTCTCCAACCTCAAACCCTGATTGCATATTGTAAACATTTTAGCACATTATTAATTACTTTATTATTCTTGTATTTGTATTAGATTTTATTTTAGGTAATATTTAAGCAGTGACTTAGTTCTATCAGAGTGAAAACATCTGATTGCACAGGACTTTCCTTCAGCAGTTTCTAGGGTCTACTCGAGGCTGACTGAAGACTGATTGATTTATACCTGAATTTCTCAGTGAGAATGAGATCTGGTCCCAGCAGCCAACTAATCTTAGAATGAAGGCTGATGTCATTTTCTCTGCAGGACTTTATTTGGTTAGTAGAGGAAAAGAATCTTTAATTTAAAAAAGTTCTTAAATTGGATTTAAGCAAGGTACCATAGGATATACCCAGATGTTTGGGCTTGAGATAATTATGTAGAATTCTTTTGACTTTTTTCTTTCTCATCTTTTCTTTTTTTATCTTGATATGTTATTTTTTTCCTCTATCTGAAATCTGCTTAGAAAAACATCGGAGGGTAGCTATATATGCCAAAAAGTTGTCATCAAAGGTATACCTGCTGTTTCTTTACATTCCTATGCTGTTTATCCTCATCCATAATTCATTTTTAAAAAAGAAGAAAGAAGAAAAGCAGAGAAAAAAATGGTGCCAAAGATCCCTTGAGAGTCTGACATGAGAACACAATTCGTTTTGCATCTTCTGATCACCTTGTCACATATACACACTTCCTCAGTGCTTCTTTATTCATTTTTTTAAAAAAATCTAAAGAATTATATTACTATTTTTTTGCAAGGGAGAGTGAAAACATTATTTTTACTCCTGTCATCATAGAAAAAAACTAAAATGCTGTCATAGTTTTATGCATATATATATAAAGCTAGTTTAATTTTTAAAAAATTGAATGATGCATGTTAAATTATATGAAGTTAATCAGAAAACATGCATTTTTAAACAACAAATGCTGTGGTAGGTGGGAAAGCTGTATCAAGGTGGAGAATACTTAGCTACAGCTTTTTTGTTCTACGAAAATCCAACATTCCTCACTTGGAGCTAGATAAATGTAAACAGAATGTGGAAATATGTAAGAAAAACATTTTCTGTTAAATGCTTAAAAGATGTCTTATAAAATGATGACACAGTGGAATGATGGGACAGTGAACAGTCAACAAGACATATCAATCCTTTTCCCTCCATCTAAGTCTCCTTGTGGGGAGACTTAGCCAAGGCAGGAAATGGGTTGTTTAGATTTTCCTCCATTTCATGGACACGTTTTAAAAAATCCACAGGCCTGAGTAAATAGAAGGGTAAAATATTCGTGTTCCCAATTTACACAGAAAGTCACAGAAAAATGTACCTTTACAAAGGCCATGAGACTGGGTAGTGACAGGAGCTTCATCCACTGTGAGGGCTGTGATGAAAAGACCTGAAGTCTGGAGAAAATCGAACTAGTTTCCATCCCAGATCTTCACCTTAAATGATGTGTAACCTTGATCAAGTTAAGTTGCTCTGTGCCTCAGTTTCCTCATTTAAAATGAGCAGATCATCACATCTACCTACCTACTAGAGACATTATGATTTATTGAGTGTGAAGTACTTAGAACAGTACCAACCATACTTTATTAAAGAGAATATAAATTTCCACCCGTTCATTCAAAGCATATATTGAATATCTGTGAAATTAGCCCTGTAAAGTGTATAAAATGGGATATTAAGATTCACATAGGGGAAATAATCAGTAGTAGTAGCAACATTTTATAATGTAAAACCTTATATTTGAAATATAGGTTTGTTTGGTGCCAAATGAATTCCTATTTTATGAGTGGGGCTGAGGTTAGGGAGAAATCTGTTTCTGATACCATTTAATAGTTTCAGGAGAGGTTTTCCTCTCACTGTAAGGCCAGTGATAGTCTTAGTACACGTCCTTCACCCACTCCCCCTTTCCAGGTTTCAAGTGCCTAAAGGAATAGCACCTGAGCTTTTGGGAAAGCTGATGGGAAAGTACTCTGTGAATTTACTTCAAGAAAACAACTTCTGGTACTTTCCACCTCCTGCTAGCCTTATCTCCTCTTTTCTTTATCTCCTCAGAAGGGGAACTTGGGGGGAAAATAAGCCATTTAGCTTGCTATTTTGCTCCATATTCAATATCCCCCACATTGCCAATCACGTGAAGTTATTTTCTCCCTGAAATGAACCACAGCGAGGCTGTGAGCCAGGGATGTACGTCAGGGTGCTCACGGGGGTTTCCTCTGGGTTCCAGGAGCTGGCATACATCTGTACTATTGTTCTAATCAAATGTCTAATTACCCATAAAGCCTGACAACTTGAAAGTTGTTGGCACGATATCAAACACTAAAACAAAGACTCCACATGAAAAATGAAAAAAAGAAAAAGAAAAAAGAAAAGAAAAGAATAAGCTCACAATACATTTTAAGTAAAATGTTTGGGGTGATAGCCTATATAATAAAAGCCTAATATGCAAATTGTCCCCTTGGGCAGTTTGACTGCTCACTATGACGTATGCTGACCACCAGGGGGCGGCGCAGAACAGGGTAGGTGTCTGTGACGTGGCGCTGGCAGCGGGCAGCAGTGGAGGCTCTACTGTCACCAATGGGCCCCGACAAGAGCGGGACCGTGGCAGGATGGGGGAGCAGGTGAGCAGGCAGCACCAGGCCAAGGCGGGTGCGAGGGAGGGCCCGATTGCCCTGCTGATCTCCCTGCAGACAGTGAGCAGCAGTAGCGGCAGGGGTGGGGCCGCTACCCAGCTCCCAGGCGCTGAGGGAGCCAGGCAGGGGGCCCGGCCCTGATTGATCGCCTTGCAGGCGGGATGGTGGAGCAGGTGAGGGAGCGGCACCAGACAAAGGTGGGGTACCAGGTGGGGCTGCAGGGCTATGAGGCTGGGGGTATGAGCTGGGGCTGCAAGGCTGCAGGTGCAAGCTGGGGCCCAATCTCCACAGGCCACCCCAAGGGACCCCACCCATGCATGAATTCATGCACAGGGCCTCTAGCCCTATATAATAAAACCCCAATATGCAAATCTACCAAATGGTGGAACAACCAGTCGCTATGACGTGCACTGACCCCAGGGGGCAGATGCTCAACTCAGGAGCTGCCCATGGTGGTCAGTGCACTCTCACAGGGGGAGTGACACTCAGCCAGAAGCTGGGCTCACGGCTGGAGAGCATAGCAGTGGTGGCGAGAGCCTCTCCCACCTCCACCGCAGATGGGTGGTAAGGGGCAAGAGGTCCCAGACTGCGAGAGCCCCAGACTGCGAGAGGGATGTCTGACTGCCGGCTTACGCCTGATCCCCGGGCCTAAGCTGGCAGGCAGACATTCCCTGAGGGGTCCCGGACTGTAAGAGGGCCTAGACCAGGCTGAGGGACCCCCCGAGTGCACAAATTTCGTGCACCGGGCCTCTTGTTGATTAATAAGATTATATAAGTTTCAAGTGTACCATTCTATGGTATTGCATTGTGTGATCACCACCAAAATCACATCTTCTTTCTTCTCCATTTGTCTAACCTAGTTAAGTAGGAAAAATGTCATTATCTGTATATATTATAAAAGAAAGCGATTTCACAAATATGTTAGCTATAATAATTTAAGTGATCTGAGGTTTTATTACCTATAAATATATACCTAGATATTTAAATTTTACAATGCTAATATTTGTTAAAGTTGCAGTATTCAAGGTGGATTTGTTTTTAATTTGTTTAGATGTGTTCTTAAAGTACCTTTAAAACTTCATGATAAGCCTTTAAGATAAATCCTAGAGAGAAGCAGCTGAATTAGATATATTTTAATCCATTTTAATCTTGAATTAGTATGTAGGGATCTGTAAAACAGGTACAGAAACACCAATATTAAATTGGCTTCCAGGGAATTAGACTAAATAACTCAATTTCAATCTAGTTTATTACTGTTATATAAACTCAGTTTACAAATTCACAAGGTAAAATTATTAGAGGAAAGAGAGATCCTTTTTCAGTAGATAAAAAGTCAATAATTTAGCATCATTTTACACCTAGAAAGTCACAAAACAAAACTCGACAATTAGTATAGCAAAATTAAATTATTAAATAATTAAAGAGGTCAATTTTTCAACTTAATAATTTTTACCAGTCTCCAGGAAGAAATCAAACGACTGTTAAATATACAATGAAGTATATGGAATGTTTTGTATAATTGAGAACTTAAAAGTAAATCATGTTATATCTGTGAGGATAAATACTTTTTATTCTATTTTGGAGGCTAAATACCGTAAGGAAATGTACTTAGCTTCCAAAAATTGAAATTTTTGGAAATAGTGAAAATCTGGAGAATAATATATTTTGAAATATATGCAATTCATCCTACAATTATGTCAAACTAAGTCCAATTTCATAGTAACTAATATAAATTAAATGAATAATATTTCCCATATATTTAGATATACATGAAAAGGTGAGGATTTTAATTTTCCCTTTATTCAATCTTAACAGATTAATGAGTAAGTCATATTTTATTATATTCGTTTTAAAAGAAAGACTGCCATAATTCAAGTTTTCAGAATGACAAAGTAGTGAAATTTTAGCTGTTAAATTTATCATTAAAAATATAAAGTAAGCATAGTTACTTAGAGATAATATTTTGAAAGTAAAAACTATAGATTTTTTTTAAAAATGCACTTGTTTTGCCCAGTTGGCATAGCTTAGTGGTTGAGCGTTTACCTATGAACCAGAAGGTCACAGTTCGATTCCCAGTCATGGCATATGCCCAGTTTGCGGGCTTAACCCCTAGTGTGGGGCATGCAGGAGGCAGCCAATCAATGAGTCTCTCTCATTATTAATGTTTCTATCTCTCTCTCCCTCTCCCTTCCTCTCTGAAATAATATATATACATATATATGTATATATATATTTAAAAAAGAAATGCAGTTGTTTTATTGTATTTAAAAATAAGAAAAATTAAAGTTCTCAGAAGTTATAATGAAAAATTTTATATTGAATATTTTAAAATAATGGTATTAATTAAAGAGTAAAGTAATTGAGAAAATTCTAAAAACGTAAAATCAATTTTAATTTTGAATCTAAAACCATGCATTATATTTACTACATATTAAAATATAATGTTTAAGGAATATGTAATCTGGAAAAACCATAAATTAAAGAATTCTCTATTGTGTTTAAACTTAAGATAATTGAACATTATATAGTGAAGTAGAAAGTCATTATAATTCATTAATAGAAATTACATTTTTGTAGCAAGATTAGTATTCTAATAGAGGTTATCCTTTGGTGGCAGAATTAGTAATTAAATACCTTATTTTATAATTTTGTGTATTTATCTCCTAAATTTTCTCTATGATCATTGCATTTTTGTAATTTTTTTTAAAATGAGTTCTTAATGTATTTTGATTTTATTAAAATACTTTCAGGCTTTTGGACCCCAGTAGCATCTGAATGACTCATCATGAGTCATTGAGTGACTTTGTGGCTAGAACATGAGTCAAATATAATGAGATACATGGTGTCAAAGTATATAATAGCGATCTATAGAAACCTGGAAATTCTGCAATTTGGATCAGTCCTGAGTAGATTAATAAAGCAGTACAAAATGACATGCCCTGATGTCCCTGACCACATGCCACTTCTCACTGTTATACACATGACTCCTTATTTTTTTTCAACTCCCCTCTATGGCCTAATGAAAGGTCCATTGTAACCACCTGGAAGAGAAAGAAAAAAAGTTGAGTATGAGTCACAGAGAGCTCAGCTCCTAATATGGCACAAGCTGAAATGGATTGTTACCACATTAGTTTCACTTCAATGAAGTCCTAAAGAACAGTCACGAAGAACTGTCTGAGTATCAGAGTTTGAGCAGCTCGTTTGGTCATTCATGTTGTAAAGAATGGCCTGACTTGCATGGATTCCTGGGCAGTGGCAAAGGGCATGAGTTGTGAGTCAGTCCCCAGATGGAATAGGAATGGAAGAGCCAGGAGTGGGATATCTGGAGGAGTGACCTGTGGATAGACTGATGGGCATGTGCACAGAAAGTGTGCAGTTTGTGTAACCAGATGTGCAAAGATGGCTCTCCATCACCAGGTTTACAGTCTATCACCTCTGTCCTTTGTCACCTCAGTGTTTGCACAATGAGCTCATGGATGGCAGAAATAGAGGATGTGCACGTGCCCCTGGAATCATGGGTTCTCTTTCACCAAGACTCATCTATCTACGTTCACTGCAAAACATACAACCTGCCAAGTGCAGAGACTGACACTGAGTCCTTCATATTGCACCATCCTTCAAGGTGACACATTAAGTGAGTTGCTGGCAGGTGTATTACATTAGATTTTCCCCCTATTGTACAGTGATTTATCCTAATAATAACCCATACTTTGTGCAGATATGGGATTACCTTTGCTGCCCATAGTGTTTGTCACACAATGGCTCTGATCCCAAAATAGCTCACACATTGTCTCCAGCCAAAAGATGCATTTTATAGTGGAAGTGATAACAATATGTACATGATAATGGAATCCAATGACTTACCTTGGACCTTATACAGCCAACAGATAACTTGGTAGAATGCTCTGTTAGGTGCTCCGTAGAGGTCAGCTTTGGGATAGCATCCTGTGCGACCGGGTGCTGCTCGCTAGGATATATGCTTCAGCAGATGTTGATGCGACCCTAAGGATTTTCTCCTTGAGAATTATGTCTTTAGTGTTCTCTAGCAAGACTTCTGTCAGTGTCCGCATCTTGTTTTCCGGAAGCTTTTCTCCAAAGCTATGTGCAAGGCAGGCATGTGGTGCCTGGGAATTAGCACTCACTCCACATTAACCCTCGATCATAGGCAGAAGAATTTGATATATTAATATCTTAATTAGATGTTTTTGTGTGGCATATTCTATAATATGAACATGTTATGTTTATGATTTAAAATTAGTATTACTATAATAAGGAGTTGTTAAAATTTAGGGCATAATACCAGGTCCTGCATGCTACTTACTAGCTAAGTAATCTTAATTTATTTAAACTCTGAGACTTAGATTCCTCATTTGCATAAAAATAAGAATAATATCTGGGACATAATGTGATAGTAGTATGAACTGTCATAGCATATCAATCACCAAGCATAATTCATGGTGCATATACCGGTAAGATAACCGATATTTGACTTTCCTATGCCACCTTATCAGCCACTGCTTTCTTTAGTGTTACCAACACTTTACCTATCAATCCCCTTTTACTGCCATTACTACTCAACCTTTATGTACCAACCTATGTCACTCATCTTTATAAATAGTGTCCCCTAAGAAAATAGCAATATTATTAAACTTTTGTTTTCCTAAGTCTTACATTATCAAAAATGAGCTTATTTCAAAATGCACATTGCTAATTGCTTCTACCTTGAATTTTTCTAAATTTCTCCAATATATTCAGATGTGTGGAATGCCAATTATGACATAGAATTCTGTAACTTTCAGCTGTACGTCATTTTCAGTTTTAATATGTAATGCTAATTAGTAATTTATTTTCCTCCCTCTGTCTCGGTGTGTTTTCAATCCTCTGCCATCCCTGTAAACATAATAAAATAATACATAAAGTATAACAAAATATTTTATAGTGTATATACAAGTTCACAAGTAAGAAGGGAAAATCTCCAGGGGCCAGAAATGAAGGAGAAACTCCGATACAGAGTATTTAACAGTTATTAAATTCAAACAGCGCAGACAGCTATTAGTATTATTCCGAAAGATTGAGATTCTTACACCAATGCGATGCTCGTGAGAAAGTGAAAATGAAACCTCCTGGAAGAGGCAGGAGTTCTGAAGGGCTGAGGCACCTCCTTGGACCATGAATAGGACAGTCACTCAGAATAATTGGGAACCACCAGAATATTCTTTCCAAAGTTGAGTGATCCGAATTCACACAAGTCAAATTGTTTAGGAACCTGTAGCTGGAAAATTAACAAAAATCTCAGCTATCCCTTGAACTCAAGTTAATGTGAAATTTCTCCATGGGCAGACTCCACTTACATGTGCATATAGGATTCTCACAGATTAGAATAAATATTTCTGACCCCTTGGTTCCAGTTTAATTTTTAAAACACACAAGGAAGGAAACTGCCATAGAGACACACTCAAAGCATAAAGATATTGTAAATTTGAAAACCAAATTTTAGAAAATTGTATCCAAAACAAAACTAGCCTCCCCAAAATGGTCTAATATTTCTGGCAGACGAAATCGATCTTTAGACAGAAAATAATATTAAGAATAAAAAGGTTATTACTTAAATAAAAAAGAAAACTTTTCAAAGAGTTTTGTTTTTTTTTTCTCCACCCTACAGCCCAAAACATTGTGGTATTAACAAAGTAACAAGATCTATTTTATTATGCACTAAAATTACATTATCCGTCAAGGGACCAGTAGCTTAGGCATAATAGAGGAACTAGATGTGTAAGGAAATGCAGCAGGGAACTCTGACTCTCCTTGTAATTGTTTCTTCTCCGTGAATGCTGTGAGGATGACCACTCCAGGCAGCATCAAGTCCCAAATGTGCTCATCACTTTACCTGCATTATGTGCAGCCCGGGAGCTAATTTCCACAAGACCTAAACATTATTTACTGTTATTTCCAATCTTCTTCCCACTTGTTCTTCTTGTTTATTTAGGGAAAAATTCCCACAGCCTGAATTGGTGAGACGAATTAAAGTTTAGGCAGAGATAAACTCATTTATTTCTAATTTTAGCTAACCCATTACCTTAGTACAAGTGAAATGAATATTCTTGACATTGGAATTTTCTTCTCTGGGTGTTTGTTTTCTTTTAATTAAATTCATTGGGTTGTCATTGGTTGATAAAATTATATAGGTTTCAATTGCATACTTCTATAATAATACATCATCTGTATATTGCATTGTGTGTTTACCAAAGACATGAAGCTTTTAAAAAAGAAAACAGGGCTATGTATTTGAATACAGAAATAAAAAAGCAAGTCAAGTCACCAAATATTTATCCCCTAAGCTTGGCCCCAATGAATGATATGCTTAATTTCCTGATATCTTCCCCTGGTGCATAGAACTGGTGACAGATACAATTGAAGAGATGACACTCAGATAAGAGCTTGGCTGCTGCTGTCATTTGATCCTTTAGTTGATTTTTTTAAAGTAGGAAGCCCATGAGCTGTGTCCATTTTCAAAGCTGGCCCCTGTAGCAGGCTTCTCTAAACTCCGTGTAATTACTACATGTAACTCCTGTAGTTGAAGATAGCCACAGAGGCCTCTGGATCACTAATACACGATCTCATATTTTATTAATAAGAAGTGGGGACATTTTTTCTATTGCCTTTTTTTGCTTTAAGGTTTACTTGTTAGAAATTATTCCTTTTTTTTTCAATTGTCTCAGTTACTTTATCGTGTCCAATGAAACCAAGTTTAAGTCACTGGGAATAAATAAACTCTTACCGTCAAGTGTTACTGTCCAGTTAAAAGAAAAATATTCTATTTTCTTATTAAATTGCTTTTTAATTTTATACAAAATTGAATATCAGATCCTTTATTTCACCAGCATGACAATTATAAAAATCTTTCAAAACCCTTATACATACTAGTAGCAAGACCATGTTCATTATTGCTTATAGTGAACCACTTTTGAGAATAAAATGGAACAATAAAATAATTTCAAATATACATATTTGAAATATTTATTGATCTACAAATTTGTTGATTTGACCTAATATACACTTCTATATTTAAATATGGAATTATATCTTACATATGATATATATGTAACATATTACATCTAATTTATATTACATATATTATATATTACATATATGATTATATATTACATGTTGTATGTTATGCTATATACATGCTTAAATTGCATATAAAAGGTAAATTAAATTTAAAAACCTAATTTATAACAATTTTCTTTTTTTTAAATATATTTTATTTATTTTCTTACAGAGAGGAAGGGAGAGGGATAGAGAGTTTGAAACATCGATGAGAGAGAAACATCGATCAGCTGACTCCTACACACCCTCTCCTGGGGATGTGCTTGCAACCAAGGTACATGCCCTTGACTGGAATTGAACCTGGGACCCTTGAGTCCATAGGCTGATGCTCTATCCACTAAGCCAAACCTATTAGGACATAAAAATTTTCTTAATACTAACTTAAGCAGAATTACTATCTTTATACATAGTCTTGTGGTTTACTAATAATTAGTCTCTTATCTATAGCTATTTAAAATACACTAGAGGCCCGGTGCACAAAATTCATACACTCAGCAGGGGGGCGGTGTCGTCCCTTAGCCCGGCCTGTGCCCTCTTGCAGTCCGGGAGCCCTCAGGGGATGTTCAACTGATGGCTTAGGCCTGCTCCCCAGGGGCCTGCTGCAGAGGTGGGAGAGGCTACTGCCACCGCTGCTGTGCTTTGCCAGCCATGAGCCTGGCTTCTGGCTGAATGGAGCTCCCCCTGTGGTCAGTGCATGTTATAGTGACCGGTCGTTCTGCCAATGGGCCAAAACTGGCTCTCTGACATCCCCCAAGGGGTTCCAGATTGTGAGAGGGCACAGGACAGGCTGAGGGACCCCACCGGTGCAAGATCGGGGCCAGGGAGGGACAGCGGGAGGGCTCCAGGGCATGTCCAGTCAATCGACCGGACCCCAGCAGCAAGCTAACCTACCGGTTGGAGCTTCTGCCCCCTGGTGATCAGTACACATCATAGTAACTGGTTGACCAGTCAACTGTCTGCTCCCTGGTGGTCAGTACACGTCATAGCAAACAGTTGAGTGGCCTTAGCATATCATTAGCATATTATGCTTTGATTGGTTGAACGGCCAACTGAACAACTGGACATTTAGCATATTAGGCTTTTATTATATAAGATTGTCGGTGATATTATTCTGAATAAAATTTTTCTACACATAATCTCTCTATAAATTGTTTTTTCTGAAATATTCTTCAAAGATTTATTTTATGGATAATTTGAAATGATGGAATCTTTAGTGGACTCTTCTCTGTCTGACCATAATACTTTTAATTGAAGAAACAGTTTCACCAGAGGCATTGAGTTAAGCTTAGAGGAAATTATTTTGATTTTGTTAGACTAATGTTAATTTTTTCAGTATTGAAATATATAAATATTTTTGCCCAAGTGTTTTAACAGTATTGTCTTTTACTTTTGTTCAGCAAAACTTCCAATACAACTTTTTCACAATTAAAAAATGCATTAAAAAGTGTGTCTATATTTAATATTTTTCAAAAATATATATTTTTATTGATTTCAGAGAAGAAGGGAAAGGGAGAGAGATAGAAACATCAGTAATGACAGAGAATCATTAATCAGCTGCCTTCCATGCACCCCACACTGGGGATTGAGCCTGAAACTTGGACATGTGCCCCCAAAGGGAATTAAACCGTGACCTCCTGGTTCATAGATGCACATTCAACCACTGAGCAACATCAGCCGGGCTATATTTAAGATATTTTGAATATTTGCCAAATGCAATTCTATAAAATCACAGGCTTTCTTAATTTAATTTCATTCTAGTACAGACTATAAAGGTACCCAGTGAAAATAGCTGTTTTATTCAAATATTCTTCCAATAAGTTAGGAATTGTATCCTATCTAATAAAAGAGTAATATGCAAATTGACCATCACTCCAACACACAACATGGCCACCCCGTATGGTCAAAAATGGCTGCCCCCATGTGGACACAAGATGGCCACCACAAGATGGCCTGCAGGGGAAGACAGTTGGGGGGACCCAGGCCTGCAGGGGATTGCAGTTGGGGGGGACCTGGCTTACAGGGGAGGGCAGTTGGGGGAACCAGGCCGGCATGGGAGGGCAGTAAGTGGCAATCGGGCCAGCAGGGGAGCAGTTAGGCATTGATCAGTCTGACAGGGAAGTGGTTAGGGGGTGATCAGGCTGGCAGGCAGAAGCGGTTAGGGGTGATCAGGCAGGCAGGCACGTGAACGGTTGGGAGCCAGTAGTCCTGGATTGTGAGAGGATGTCCGACTGCCCACTGGGATCGGGCCTAAACGGGTAGTCGGACATCCCTCGAGGGCTCCCCAATTGGAGAGGGTGCAGGCTGGTCTGAGGGACACCCCCCCATGCACAAATTTCATGCACCAGGCCTCTAGTATATAAACAAAATTTAAACAGTAAATCTTATGTATGGTTGCAGATTTTCTCATTTTGTTTTTGTGTAAATACAGTATATGTTAATGTCTTCTTGTCTGCAAGTTGTGCTTTTAACAATGTCATTTCTCTAAAACTAAAAATAATTGTTAAAAATTTTGGCATTGCATTCATTAATTATTTGGCTTACAAATTTCAGCTCACTAAACGATCAGTACCAATGTAGTATGATATAATTTTATTGAATAAATAATTATTTAAAGGCTGAAAAAATGTCTAAAGTCTAATTGATGATGACAGCAAAGAGGGGGTATTTTCTATATTAACCTTCAGTTTCCTCCCAAAAATTTATACTGCAGTTACTCTCCCTACTTATAAATTACAAGAGGCCCAGTGCACAAAAATTGTGCACTCAGGATGGGGGGCTCCCTCAGCCTGGCCTGCTCCCTTTTGCAGCCTGGGAGACCTCTGGGAATGTCCAACTGATGATTTAGGTCTGCCTTATGGGCCTACGCCATCAGTCGGACATCCTTAGTGCTGCTGCAGAGGTGGGAGAGGCTCCCGCCACCACTGCTACACTTGCCAGCCATGAGTCAGCTTCTGGCTGAGCTGCGCGCCTCCTGTGGGAGCGCACTGACCACCAGGGGGCAGCTCCTGCATTGAGCATCTGCCCCCTGGTGGTCAGTTCCACTGTCCGGTCTATTTGCATATTAGCCTTTTATTATATAGGATGTGTGTTTTTGACAGCTGTAGCATCTACATTGATTATTAGAATGTTGTGTCGTATTGAGATGCACATTTGTGTGTGTGTGTTCAGCAATTTTGAGTATGTTTTATTCCATAGATTTCTTAATTTAGTAACAACAAGGTTTTTTACCACAATGCTGTGCTCTGCCAATATTCATTTTGTAATTATGATCTCAAAGAGATTTGTCTTCAGGGTTAAACCTTTTAACCAAACTTGCAATAATATTTACAATAATAACAAATGTTTTGCTTTTGAAGAAAAAATTTCCAAAAACTTTATAAGGACTCCATAATAATATCAAACCACTATAAAATTAGGTTAACTGATTTTATATTTGAAGCATCTGTTATATAATCCTACCTAATAAAATAGTAATATGCAAATTGACCACACCTTCGCTACGCCCAAGCCATGCCCACCAGCCAAAGCCATGCCCACCAGCCAATCAGGGCGAGTATGCAAATTACCCAACAAAGATGGCAGTTAATTTGCATACGCTGAGGGAGGGAGGAGTGAAGACTGAAGACAACTTAGAAGGAAGAGGGAGGAAAAGTGGAAAGCAAGGTGGCTGCCAGAGGGAAAGCCCGGGTGGGGCGGAGCGGGGCGGAGCGGGGCGGAGCGGGGCGGAGTGGGGCGGGCGGCAGCGGCCCGCGGGTGCAGGTGCAGTGGCTGCAACGGTGGCGGCAGCGGCAGCGCACGCGGCCGCAGCGGCCACTTACAGGATTCTTCCTGCAAATGGGCTACTAGTATGCTATAAAACAGGAACTATTTAGTAGCTCTTCTGCTAATAATGACAAGATGTTAGGAGCTATTGTTTTACATTTCATATGTGCACAAGAAATTTTGAAATAAAAAAGAACAAAACTAATTGTGGCAGTCATGGTGATATGCCATATTGATCTGCCTTCAAGAAACGAGTGTGGCTTTTTTTTCACGGAAGAGCTAGATAACCACTAGTAGATAATAGTCTTTAGAGACGTGATTTGGGATGCACTGCAGCATTTGAGTGGAGACTCTGCTCTTCCACAGCCAATGACTCAGGACAGTGGCCACATCCGTGCCTGTTAATTTCTGCACAACTGGAGCCACCTCTATTAGGTGATCTGATCTCTATTCTGGAGAATTGGTTCCACCAAGACTACGTCAGGTCTGCATTGCAATCTCTGTACTCTCTGCTAACTCTCCTCCTTGCCTGTTACGGACTTCATAATGTGTCTCCAAAGTCCATATATGAAACCCTCGACTTCCATACCTTGGAATGTGATTGTATTTGGAGATAGGACCTTTAAAGAGGTCATTGAGTGAAAATGCTCAGTATCTGCTATTAAATGTGTGAAAAAAAGTCTTCTTACTTTAGCCTATGGATGGTTTTCCCCCTAAAGATCAGCAGGGTCTTTTCAGGTGTGTCCGCAGTCGGGGTGGAGGGTAGTTAGACAATCATCTTCTCCTTGTTAACTTACATAGTTAACTCTGTTTTATTGAAAGTTATTACCTTCTACCCATCTTGCCATTAATTGAATGAAATTATCAATGTGCATATCAATGTATAAAAATATATCCTAACCATACATAATTTTTCCTATAAAAGTATTCCCATTTTTTCCTCTGTTGTAACAATAATGTGCAACTATTGTTACCAATTATGTAAATACCTGGCTGCCATTTTATGTATTGTTTAACAATTTTAGTGACTCACATTGTTTCTAAGAGAATATTTGGCTCACTTGTACGCCATCTTGTCGTGAATAACTCTTTCTTTATATCCTAAGATGTCCTTCAATATTACCTATTCTTAAGTACTGATGGCTAAGTAAGACCCTGCTTTACAGAGTACTCTCCACTTTGAACAAATTTTAGTCCAAATCTGTGAAAATAAAAATTATGAATTATAAAAATAAAAATTATAAAAACAATTTTTATAAAAATTATTAAAAATTATAAATTATAAATATATATAAATTATAAAAATAAAAATTATAAAAACAATTTCACCCCAGTAAATATAATAAAAATAAAAGAAAAAGGAAAAATAAAATATAGCAAACTATTAAGAAACATTGCACTCTAATTTCTTTTCAAACTAACTTGATAAAGAAAAAATAAATCCATACTATGGATTGTTTTACATAATTTATTTGTTTAATTTTAATTTTTTTTTGTCACATAAAAAAAAATAAGTTGCCAACAGCACTTTATTTTTTTTTTTCAACATCCTGTTCTGCAGCTTCTTTGGCTCTTTTTGCCCAGATGCCAAAGAGCCAGGCATTGGCACGGGCCATTCGAAGACTGGCAAATTCCTTGAAGTTCTTCTCCTTCTCCGTGATGACCCTGGCTTTCTCCTTCTTATAGACATTGCATATGGGCATGACTGGTCCGGTCAGCTGTGTGGCCAATTTGAGTTCTTCAGCAGAACTGTCTCCCTTCTTGGGGGTCGAAGGCTTCCTGGGGAAGAGTATGAGCTTGGAGCGGTACTCCTTCAGCCGCTGCATGTTGGCCTGCAGGGACTCAGTGGACTTGTTCCGCCGCCTCGGATCCACCGA